>NC_088712.1:686666-1030000 GCF_963576615.1 Watersipora subatra
ACAATTGAAATGCGTGTTCAATGTACAATTATAAAAAAATATGTTATATGAATCACAAAATAACCTTGTGCTTATTGCCCTATTAATGCTATATATATGTATAGCTATATAGTGGTATGGCTTGACAGTTTTCAAAGGGTTTGATCATGTGGCCCTTCGTTTTGGCTGACTTTTGAATTACGCCCTCATGCAAAAGAAGTTGCCCACTCCTGGTATAGAGGTTAATACAAAATATGGAGGCTGCCAATGCGGCAAATTTCCCCACACGGGATCACGATTACTCCTTTCAGGAGGAGGAGCTGCTATTAAACAGGGCTAACCGGATGTACTATGAGAAAGCTCAGGGGTGGACGGCTAAGTACCCATGGCTTATTGACCTGCACTCTCTAGCAGATAATCACGGCACAGTGTTGGCTATGCTACAGAGCGAGTTCTAAGCAAGAATGGTAAGGAATGGACCAAAACCAGATCACTGACATGATAGAGATGTGGCTCGAAAACTAACCTAACAGGAAATACTGGAGAGGTCCGGGCCAGTTTTTCAGCCGCTTAGCAATCTGAAACAGCTCCTGTCCGCATCGTGTTCAGCTCCTCACATAAGTGCAATGGAGTATGACTGAATGATACACTGGCGACGGGGCCTGATACATACCTGAAAAATCTACTGGGCATTCTCTTAAAATAGAGAGAGAATGGTGCAGTTCTCATTGACAATATAAGAAAGATCTTCAACTCAATCGATATTTCAGATATCAATCAACACTGGCCAGATTCTGGTGGCGTGATGTGGGCACTGAGAGCATACCTGATAGTAGCGTGATCACAAGGGCAAATATGGGAGACCACTTCACACCTGCAGTTAGTGCGGGAGCTATTCTCAAAACAGCTGATTTGTTTTGACAAGAATACTTGGATGTAAAAAGGTTGCTATACAAGTTAACTAAAGTGTTAGCACCATCAAAAGCAGCTTATAAAAAACTAGTCCTGGTGGTGTTTTTTACTTGAATTTTACTGTCAACTCTTGCTTAGCAACTAGAAACGTTTCGCAACGATTGTAACGAATTACAATGTGTCAGTTATCAGATGAAACCAATCAAAAACGTTTTACTTTAACACATTGGCTCAAAAAATAGATCAGCACATCTTATTGGTGTTTATATAGATCAAAACATCTTACTGGATTACTAGTACAGATCACAATATTAATACACACCGACATTCACTGATATTGCTGCAAACTTGGGTAATCAACAAAAACAGAGTTACATAATTCTGCTATCATTCTCTAGCTATATATTAAAATACGGATTATAAAAACACAGCCCAGCTTCTTTTCATTTGAGGTGTTGACAAACTTCAACATTACTAAAGAACTTTTTGGTTTAGTACAAGTCGAGTAATACGGTCAATGACAGGATGAACAACCGGAAAAGAAATCTCTAGTACAGATGTCAATGACTACACATAAAAATTTGAAACACAAATTTTTAAATTTGAGACACAAATTTTTAAATTTAAGACATCAATTTTTAAATTTAATAGGTATGTGTACTGACGATACACCGCCAATATTTGGAAAAAAAACATTGGAGCCGGTTTTTGCAGGATTTTCTGCATCAGAAAATCTTGCATGGAGTTTTCAAAAACAAGCCAAAGCTGCGCGACAAAGCACTCACACCACCTTATGGCAAAGTGTCACAAATGTGCATCAATGAATCACTAATCCATTTCTTGCACGTTCAAGAGGCAAACAAGGGAAGACAAATCCAAAAGGTACAAAGCTCATCAAACAAGTAGGGGTAAGTGGGGTAAGATGGGCTACTGGGTAATACGGGCCACATCAGAATGGACTATTTTAGAACACAGAGAATAATGCTAAAGTCACGAGACAGGATATGAGGGAGTGCCTTAGCTTATGCTGTTGATACAATTCTGCATCTGTTAATCAATGTATGTGTACACACTAGTATGAAAACGAAAAAAGTTAAATTATCTAGTCTTTGATAAATTAAAAAAGCTTGAGACATTAAGAAAAGAGTAATACGGGCCACCAAATTCGGGGTAAGACGGGCCTGGTCCATATTACCCCATACAAATTAAATCATAAGCATATCAAAGGTTGTTGGATTCAAAACAGTGAGCAATCATATATAATTTAATACAGTTAAAATGCCTAGAAAATACAAAAGAAAAACTGAGCCCAACTCTCCTGCCATGGTAGAAGCAGTGAAATGCATCATAGAAAAAAGCCTTCCGCTGAGACAGGTCAGCCGCGACTTGAAAATACCTAGAACTACATTACAGCTACAAAATGTAACATTTAAAATGGTGTTATAACAAATTATAATGCAGGCTCCACCAAAAATAATGTATTTACTGAAAAAATAGAAGATGATCTTCAGCTGTATCTACTAATAGCTTCACAACAGTTACATGGTCTCACCAAGTCCAATCTCAATCTGTTTTTCTGGTTACACCTCTAGTAGATCTGTTCTTTAGACCAGCTTTAGGATGAGGCCTAATCTGCCCTGGTGTGATTTTATGGCTAGTTGCAGGTAGATGAGAAGTGGTTGCCGCAGATGGAATAGATATATTGGTAACTTTGGCAGTGGTGGTGTTTTGTGAAGCATCCAGCATGACCTCTGATGAGCTAGGTGAGGTAGCTGCTTGAAAATGATGATTGGTTACAAAGCTTGATGCTAGGTCATCATCGCTGAAGATGTTGCGATTAAATGGATAGATGCCTGAAGCTCGAAATCGAAACTGGATGTTGCTCAGAGTAAAAGAGGTTGGGAAAGCGATGTTAGTCAGTTTTGCCATGTTGTAAATTGTCAGAGTTTGGCCTGGGTGAATAAATTGCCAACCATTGCATGCATCAAAAGATGCTCTTTTGAATGGAGAGCAGATGGCAACATCAATGGGTTGCAGACGATGCGTACAGCGAGGTGGAAAGCTAACCATGACAACTCCATGCTCTCTAGCAACCTCTATAGCCTCAATGCTGACATGGCTGTCATGGTTGTCTAACAGCAGAAGCACTTGATTTTCTATAGTGACTCGGGTGTAACTAATGAATTGTCGAAGCCAATTAATGAAGATCTCCTGAGAAGTCCATCCTGATGGGCTTGCTGCACCGGTGGTGCCAGAAGGGGCACTTGAAAGCATGTAATTTTTAAAATGCACCCATGGGAAAATTATCATAGGCGGCGTAAAGTTTCCTTGAGCGTTTACTGAACCAATCATTGTACACATCGGGCCTCTTTCTGCAGAAATATTTTGTCCCACTTGCTTCATTGATCTGTCGGCGATGACTTTTGGTGGACGATGAGATGTGGTTATGGCAGTTTCATCCATGTTCCAGATAGCATTAGGATTGAAGTTGTATTTGCATATACAACTTCTAGGTTATCGTAAAACATGTTCAAATTATGACGATTAAGACTGGTAGCTCTACCAAGACTGGTTCCCTGAGGCTTACGTATAGTGAGCTTTTGATGTCTTTCCATAAAATTTTCAACCCAGTCTATACCAGCTTTTTTACACTTATTCCATGACTCAGGGTATTTACAGTTATTTCGCTTAGCATACTTGTAAGCCAAGTCTCTGAGATTTTACTATGACTCCTCAGAAACAAATGAGCTCTAATAATTCTGTAATACCTAAAACAGTGAAACGTAAGAGAGCGTATCCTACACCATAGAGTGACAGCGAGTCTAATGATGAACCCATTCCTTTAAATGATGCGTCGGATGACATACTAGATGATAAGGATCATGATGATACCGAAGATATCAACGCCGGTGATTTTGTTGTAGTGGAAGTTGCTACGAAGAAATGTGTCAAACATTTTGTAGGGCTTGTCTTGTCAAAAGATGAGCAGGAGGCTCAGGTTACATTCTTCAAACACAGTGGTCAGCAATTTCTGTTTCATGACTAGTCGGATACCAACTTCGGTGAAATATGTGATATTGTCACGAAAATACCAGAACCAGCATTCATCGGTCGAGGGTCAAGAATTGGTGACAGACTCTCTTTTGGTGTAGATCTTTCCTTGATTTCTTTGTAAACATGTAATTTGATATTTTCATCAGAGTTTTTTTGGCAAATTTCTTTTTATATAAATAGAGTAATTAAAAGTTATTTCAATATAAACCATGTTTTTCAGTTGAACATCTTTGACTATGGTCATTTTTTCAATTAACTGTATTGTGTGTTTCTAAGCTACAAATCAGCTTGGAAAGTGTAGTAACATTTTATATTATATATAAACGTATTCCCTATTTACTCAACACAATTCTTATTATCAATCAAGTCGTTGCTTCTTCATGTTTGTAAACGATCCATACTACCCTGTAGTTGGGGTAATATGGGCCACATTTCGGATTTAAAAGTTTTGCTGATAAGTCTCAAGGATGAATAGCTAGGAGGTTGTCTTTTGGGTGTTTTATACACTTAAGTCTACCACATGATGAGATAATTTTGTTTGGATCCCATCAATATTTACTTTTCTAGTCTTTTTTAAGTGAGGTGACCCCTATTACCCCACTTTCCCCTACTACTTGGCACTACCTATCGGATAAAGAACTAAAAAATAGTCTGTCTAACAAATAACAAAGAAGAAATGTACTGGTCTCTTGATGTTGCTACCGATAAACTGAAAACAGCTTTTAAGTTTCAGCAGCACAGCCGGGCCATATGCAACATTTCAACAGCGAGAGATTAGACTGTTGGAAAAACCACAACTGCCAAAGACTGCAACACAACTGACTCTTTACGATAGGTCAGTATCTACGCCATTGGGCTGATTTCCCCTGAAAGCTCTAAATGGTAGCAACAGCGCTCACAAATTCAAATTTTGGTAATAAGCGCAGCTCAACCTGTAGGCTCAACATTTTTTTCCTTAGGCTGACGAAGTTTAGCTTGTCAACCTAAGGGAAGAAAATTTGTGAATAGCATTTTAGTATTATAATTTCAGCACATGATTATTTTGTATAGGATTCACATTTACTACTAATATATTAGCAGACATGCATACAGCCTTTTATGGATTGGCCATGCCCAACAAGGACATACAAATTAATACCAAAGAGTAATGATCACATCTACTTCTAAAGAAAGATGACACTTGGCGATTTTGCGTAGATTATCGACAACTAAACAACTATAAAAGATGCTTACCCTCTACCCCGCATTGATGACAGCCTAGACGGAAGCAAACTGTTTAGCACGTTAGACCAGTGGCTACTGGCAAGTGGAATTGGATGAAAAAGCTAAAAATAAGTCAGCTTTTCTGACTTGAACGGGCCTATGGCAGTGGGAAGTGCTGCCCTTCGGGTTGACTTCAGCTCCTACTTTTGAGCGGCTTATGGAGACTGTCCTAAGGGGGTTACATTGGAAAACACTTCTCATCTACCTAGATGATATCATTGTTTTCTCAAAATATGTAGAAACTCATTCGAACTGCCTAGAAAAAGTTTTTACATGTTTAAGAGAGGCAGGAATGAAGCTTAAGCCTAGCACGTGCACCCTCTTTGCGCAGAGGGTCAAGTATCTAGGACATATAGTGAGTGATCAAAGGGTGGAAACAGACGATGACAAAGCTCAATGTGTGAAAAAATGGCCTCTCCCCCGACACAAGAGAGATGTGCGAGCGTTCCTAAGGACCTGCGGGTATTACCGAAAGTTCATCACTATTCAGGGTTAATCAGGCCGCTCAGTCAGTTAAGCTCCAAGCACACGCACTTTGTTTGGACAAAAGCCTGTCAAACTTCCTTTGATGCATTGAAAGAACGCTTGATGCAGTCACCCATACTGGCAAACCCAATGCGCCTATCCGCTGCATAGATAATGAGCCTGTTGAGGCTAGGCTTTTAGTTATTGCTACATGTCACTATCCGTTAATATTAGGTGTTGACAACTTGAGACATATGGGCAGGCTTTGCATGGATTACTCGACTGGCAAGTTACGAAAGCTTCCACTTTCAGTTTGTAAAGCAGTAAGAAAGGGAAAACATCTCCCATCTGTGAATGCTAGCACATGTACTTATGATGAGGGGGAGGATAGATATTGCAATGTTTTCACTGATCGAGATATAATTTTGCCACCTATGTCTGATAGCATTTTTTGTGTACCCAGCCCAAAATTTGACATTCAAGCTTTGTTGAGTCTTCATTTGTTAGTCCTGTGTTACTATTTGCATCAACTCTTAACGATCCACATGGACATATATATTGCAGAGTGATTAACGCTGATAATCAATATATGCAGATATACAAAGGTACGCCTTTAGGAATTGCCAGTGAACTTCTAAAAACAAGATTGGCTGCCGTTAACGTACATAAGAT
Organism: Watersipora subatra; assembly: GCF_963576615.1. Lineage (NCBI taxonomy): Eukaryota > Metazoa > Bryozoa > Gymnolaemata > Cheilostomatida > Watersiporidae > Watersipora > Watersipora subatra. The sequence continues at coordinate 693,012 of NC_088712.1, forward strand.
GATGGGAGATATAGATGGAAAACATGAACAGAACATTGATCCAATATCTAATATTGACATGTCAAAATCAGCACTTTCAGAATCTGACCAACGTAAGTTTTTAGAATTTCTCAAAACAAAAAGTAAAGTTTTTGCGACTCATGAATATGATCTAGGTCAGGGGTGCCCAACCAGTCGATCGCGATCTACCAGTCGATCTTCAAGTGCTTGGCAGTCGATCGCGGGATGATTTTAGGATAACATATAATTACAACATAAAATAATAATTATTCACTAACTAGCAGCAACTACTATTGCTGCACAGCACTTTACTAAACTACTGCACTAAAAAAGTAGTTTTAATAATAACATTATTTACCTATTATCGTTGTTTATGTATAGTCGTGTTTGATTGTGTATTTCAAGACCAACAAAAATACACGTGAACGCCATTCATAAGTTCCCAGCACAGGACCGCAGAAAAAGCCGATAGGTCCGCACTCGATACAAAACCGTGTATAGTTCTTCATGCACCCAAAATAACTTTTGTTAAAATGTTATGCAGCTTTCTGCTAGCAGTCGATCTCGTTTTTTCTTTTTGAATAAAAACATAAACCCATAAATGAGTGTTAAGACAAATCTGAAACGACAAAAAACCTATCACTTCCACAAGGAATGGGAAGAGGATTATTTCTTTGTCATTTCCAACTCTAAATGCATGTGCCTCATCTGCCAAGCCATCATCTCGCTTCCTAAGAAGGGTAACCTCGAAAGTCATTTCACAACCATGCATAAAAAGGTACGAGAATGATTTTCCTGCCCAAAGTGAATTAAGGAAAATAAAATTGACTATAAGACCCTGACTATAAGAAACTAGCTGCATCCTCCCAGTGCCAGGTTTCTCACTAAGGTAGAGAATGAATGTTTTTCCTTTAAAATTATGTTACTTACTGGATCACTGCATTATATAAGCATATATGTGGAACTTAATAAAGGTGATAGGCTCACCACTACAGGCTCAAGTTTGTTTTTAATTTTTTGTTTCGGGGCTTCGCTAGACTAGTCGATCTTTGAAGGCAGGCAAATATAAAAGTAGATCACATGTCTAAAAAGGTTGAGCACCGCTGATCTAGGTAAAGTTAGTGGTGTTTCTGGTAGACTTTGTGACACAGGGAGTGCAGCCCCAATACGTAAAGCCCCATATCAATTACCCGTATCTCTTAAAGAAACTGTTGATGAGGAAATTTCAAAAATGCTTAAAGCCGGGGTAATTGAACCTGATAACCGTAGTGCATGGGCATCACCTATTCTTATGGTAAAGAAGAAAAATTCATCAAAACTAAGGACATGCACAGACTTTAGAAAAGTAAATGCAGTGACAAAAACTCTCACGCATCCATTACCACACCAAGATAGTGTGAAAGAAATGCTATCGGGTCAAGCACTATTTACGACACTTGATTTGGTCAAAGCTTATTGGCAAATTGAACTAGACTATGAAGGAGACCAAGAAAGGTCTGTTTTTGTCACACATTCTGGCACGTACAAGTATAAGGTAGTTCCGTTTGGTTGAAAAAATTCGCCCATCCAATTTCAGAGAGCAATTAGTAAGATACTCGACAAGTTAACATGGTGTACATGCCAGGCGTCTTTAGATGGCATACTAATTTTTAGTCCTGTAGACATAGATTTGCATATAGCAAGAGTAGGTGCAGCTTTATATCGATTTATTGAGAGGGGAATAAAAATTAATCCAGCGAAGTCCACATGGGCACGATTAGAAGCTCAGTATCTAGGTCATGTTTATGACAAAAATTGGGAGTCGTCCTACCGGGAAGCGAGTCGATAAAATCAAATGTTTTCCATCACCAACTGACTTATCTAGTTTACATTGTGCATTAGGCTTAGTGAATTATTACAGATCATACATTCCCCACTTTTCTACTATTGCTAAACCTTTACTAGAATTACTTAAGAAAGAAAAAGAATTTAAATGGTCTGCACCATGTGAATCTGCTTTTCAACTTCTAAAATCAAAGCTGGCTGAATTTCCTGTCATAAGATATCCTGATTTCTCTAAAACATTCTTCTTGTACACTGACAACAGTGGTTTTGCTTTGGGTGCACATGCACAACTCCTACAAGAATTTGAAAAGGGTGAACTGCACCCTGTGGGTTTTCACAGTAGAGTTTTGACTCCTACAGAAACTAGATACTCCATGTATAAGCGAGAGGGTTTGGCAATCACTGATTCAGTTTCTAAATTCAGACACCTTTTACTAGGACATAAAGTAATAGTGGTGACTGATCATGCCCCGTTGAAATGGTTGATGACATGTTATCACAAAAGTTCTTGTTTAGCTAAATTCTCCCTTAAACTCCAGGAATATGACTTAAAAGTCATATACAAGCCAGGTAAGACAAATGTTGTAGCAGATGCTTTGTCTAGAGTCAAAGTTTATGACAACAATCTGGTGGGTGTCACCGAAGCACACTTGGCATCTACAAAAACTGATCTGCTCTCCTTTGCCAAAGCACAGCGAGGAGACAACTTCCTAATACAAATAGTCGACTACATAGTTGCAGGTAAGAAACCATTACATATGACGCCGACACAATGGCGACATTGGCAGAACCAAAAAGACAACTACTTCCTACAAGAAGATGTTTTGTATTACTGCCCACCTAACTCGATTCGACCACTTTTGTGTGTAAAAGAAACACTTCAATTTGACTTGATTACAACGTACCATTCTTCGTTATTTGGATGCCATACGGGCCATACTAGAACATATAAGCGCTTGAGTTTGAGATACCATTAGCTTGGAATGTCACAGTTTGTAGCTGGTTGTATACCCTGCAATCAGAGAAAAAGAGCACGGGTAAATCCTGTGTATCCATTGAAACCTTAAAAATGTCAACATCCGTTTTCAAGTCTGCATGGACATTTTGGGACCTCTTCCAGTTACAGTTAGTGGAAACAAGTATTTAGTTGGTTTCAATGCAGTTTCACAAAACTAACAATCGTGAGACCAATTCAAGATAAAACTGCTGTAACTGTTGTAGAACAATTCATTGAATTTGTGGTGCTACCACATGGTACAGCAAATGTTATTTTGAGTGACAATGGCCAAGAGTTTCTGGCTGATGTAATGGTAAAATTGGCCGAAATTCTAAAAATTGACAAACGGACCATTAGCCCTTTCTGTGCTCAGACAAATGGTGAGATTGAACGGTGGTTCAATACATTCAGTAATTTGATGTCCACCATAGTGAACCGTACTCAAACAGACTGGGATGTGTTGACAAAATTTGTACTACATAGCTACAACAATACTGAACATTCAAGCACCGGATTTTCACCTAACTACTTACTCTATGGACGTGACTTAGACATACCTTTCGACTTGTGTGTACCTACCACAATGCCTAAATCATACAGTGACAATAAGGACTTCATACAAAGCATGAAAGAATCATTGGCACACGCATGGGCAGTGACACGTGACCACATAAAAAGTGCCCAGCGTGAATACAAGTACTATCATGACTTGCGTGTTAAAGGACCATACTATGAGATAGGAGATATCGTTTACATCTTGGTACCTAGAGTGGCGGAGGGCCAAGTTAAGAAATTCTCAAAACAATTTCATGGGCTGTATGTTGTGACAAAATTGAGAGGCCTGAATGCCTACATTAGAGCTTTAGGCAACTCAGGAATGCCTGTGAGTGTAGAGTTTGTTACGCATTTGCAAAGACTAAAGAAAGGTAAACCTCCAGTGACTAATGACTTTCAAACACCTACATATGCATCTGTGAAGCGCGGTACCGACCCAGGCACTTTGAACGATGACTCTACTACTCATACTACTGACTCTACTGACGTAGACAGTAATAAACCTAGCCATTCTTATAACTTGAGATCGAGACAGTAGACTGATTAGCTTTACAGGTATGTTAAAATAGGCCTTATCTAAAATGGTAATGATCTTGTTCGCTAAATTAATAGACTTACCTAATGTTCGCTGAATTGGGGAACAGCTTGACTAATGATCACCTTTATTTTCGGCTGCTTTCTACAGCTGTTGTGAAGGCCCGTCATCAATTTAGACTCATGCTATGCTTGGCTGAAAAGACTGGTTGGCTCTCGTACTCTGCTGACATCTGATGACGCTGTCGCCATAGCTACCTTATTATGGACTTACTAGCCAAGATAAGTTTTCAATGCTGTTATGCTAGTGATTTTTTTTGGAGTTCTCAGTCGTTCGTTTGGATTTTTACTTTACTTTCTTTTGTTGGGAATTTTAATTTGAGAGTATCTAGTTCCCTCTCCAGTTAAAAGGGGAGGAGAACATGATAGATATAACAATATATGGATATTCTAATCACATTTATTGGCATGTAACTTGTGAAATCTACACGTTCTTTTGCTTTATTGTAAGTGGCTTTAGTCGAATCCTGAATAGTAGGTAGGGATTCATCTAGTTAAGATGCCACAGTTCTATTCATTTTTAAAATTTTTGTTTTCTAAGTTTTCTTATGCAGTCAGTTGAATATGATCTAAGGAGAATATTCTTTCTTTTATTCAGCTAAATAAAAACACGAAACTCCATGATGTTGGATGTCAGAGAGAATACATCAGCAACTTGTCAGAGACACAATTTTGGACATTACGAAATGAATTGGGCTCATTTGCAAATTACAGACACAAGGCAGTCAGTGTTACCAGAGACAAACTGAAAGGCTGACGATTGACAACATAACCTTAACGAACCAGCCACTCCTTATCAAACATCAAGAAGAATGACAACGCAATAACCAACACCTATCTACCTTAAAAGAAGTATAACCACCATCTCCAAAGAGGGAAGGTGTAAGGTATAGCTACAAAATATACCTCACGAACGATGCAACCAAATCAAAACGACCAACAATGACCTTTATTCTGTTCAACGAGAAACATCGCAATCAACAGCTGTTACTAATCACCAATTCATCTGTCTGACAACGTATAAACAATACTCCATGCAATGATATTGATATATAAGCATTATTCTAGACCTGTCAGACCACCCATCCGCTTATCTCCCCACATCGGAATATTTAATAATAACATTTTATAGTTTGTTTGACACCTGTTATCTCTTGGTATTCCACTCAACTGATAACCTGTTTAGTGCTTCGTTTTGCAACTGGGTTTCCACTGATATTGTCTGTTCTTGTGTCTGTAACTAAATTCATACATCAAATTAATTATGTATGTGTCTCTCACAACCTGCTCTTGTATTCATAACAAATTCGTATTATACTTACAACATCCTGACAGATGTTATTGTTATCTGATGCCTAAATACTTTTGGTATTGCCAAATCTATAAAAGGCAATACACTTTTTATATGCAGCAGTCTGTTGTACACAACCTTTACTAATGCTTGTATATACGTACTCAAATATACTTATTCGCATTTAGACAAGATAAACTTGTTACTTAGTATAACTAAGTAGAGAACTTGTTGCTGTGTGCAAGAACGAGTTCAAGTGTCAGTTGGCTGTGTGCCCTGACAATGCCACTCAGCTGCAAACTAATTTTCAAGCAGGCCAGCGACTGCGGCAACAGCAGTGGACAATGCGCACCACTACTAGCGATGAACCTTCAAGAAGGGGGATCGAGTTTGGCTTAACTCGCTCTACTCAGGAGGCAAAGGGACAAAGCCCAAGCCGAAATGTGACGGTCCTTACCATATCATAAAGTCTCTTCCTAATCAAACTTATGAAATGTTACAAAATGGAAAGTTGACAGTCCAACACGAAGGGAGGGTAAAACTGTACATAGAGGAATCTGAAAAGTTAGAATTAGATGTTAACCCAATAGAAAAGGATTGCTCTCGCCGCATTTCGCCAACGAAACAAGGAGGAACCCAGGTCCATCACCAACATTGATTGACAGAATTAGCTCTCAGGATCCTACCAGACGGCCTACGAGACAAAAGCAGATACTTCATACTTAAACAATTACTGGCTCAACCGATGGCAAGCAATTACACCTAACCAGTCCATTCTGGGACAGATTGCAAAAATGAAAAAGGGGAGGGGGGTGATGTAGTAAACTTGCGTAAACTTTACGAAACAGACTCCACCACTAAAACGAAAGAGCAACTTCTCATTAAATGTTGGCGGCACGAAAAAGGGGCGCAGAAAGGATGAAAGCACAGGCTAAAAGCACTAGCAAGTCAATCGAGGCTATTTATTTGACTAAATAATTCAATTATAACAGGTTCCAACAGCTAAGGCGCTCACAAAGATAAGACAGGCTATAATACGCCCACAAGAAGTATAAGACACCCACCTCTTTGGACTCACAAGTAGAAAACTACCCTAAAAGCAGAGAAAGAATATTTGATGATTGTTTGTTTTATTACTAACTCTATTTCTATATTAACTAAAGTATTACAAAAATGTAGCCAAACTTTTATATCATGTATTCACTTGTAAATAGTGTGTTCTTTTAAAAAATAACTGCTGTTTTGACCTAAAAATTTCAACTACTCATAACCACTCATCATATGTTGAGTTTGCTTTTGCTTGCTTATATAAACAGTTGGCTTTGCATTGGAGAGGCAATCGTGACTTGGGTAGCATGGTGAGACATACTATGACATCACAATAAAATTATTCAAGTACAACACATCCTTTATAACTTAGACAGCTTGGCTTAATAGCGCACTGGTATATACATAGTCCGCTATTGGCTATATAGTATATAAAGTCTGTATTATCGGTTCTTATTGGAGTTGTGCAGGTATATATAGTCTGCTACCGGCTGTATAAATATATAGAGTCTGATTGATCCCCTGATTTTACTTCCATACCCTTCAAGTGATTTGCACACTTCTTCACAATGAGATCCTTTTTCTAGTCCTGCATACGTTTTTGTTAGTACACCTATGCATTGTATACTTGTGAAAGAAGTACATGTTGCGAGTTAATTAGTAGGCTTGTTATATCCGGTTTCGACCGTTTTTATTTACCGATTGAGACTTGGAGTTGTCATCTTACTTTGGATAACTCCCGATGCCGGGTTGATTCTCATGGCTTGCACTGTACTGCGGTAAAGGCGTCTATCGCATTGCATCGCAATTGCTGTTTGAATTGGCCTAAGGGTGGCGATTTTTCCTCAGCCAATAAATTCGTGCCAGCATGTCTGTGCCTTGAACTATAGCCAAAGTTCTCTTTTAGTGGGATAATTTCCTGATAACCGTCCCACCCTTGACTGTAAACATAAGTGATCCTGTCTACACTTTCTGGAGCTTAGGGAGATCAGATTCCGCTATCTACGTGACGTTCTTCTCTCTCCTGGATTCCTGGTGAACAGACGTGTGCGATCTTTCTGCTGACTGAACCAACAAACAAAATCCACACTTGTCGTGGTGGGTTGAGGACATCCTAGAAGGAGTGACCAACTCGCCGTGCGCTCTCTCTTCAATACAGGTATTACAGATTCCTGTGTACTTTCGTTTTACTAAGTTTTTAGTAATAACTTCAAGCATGTAATAATCATTCATTCACGTACCTCTGCTATTAAAAACAAATATTAATAATGTTTTAGGAAATAAGATAAACGTATAAAACTCTTGCTCCAAGCGAGTGCAAATAATAATCCTTGTTATACGGGATTGTGTGGCTAGTTCGCTCGTGTTATCAATCCCCTCACTCCCTCTTGTTAACTCGAGTATCTGAAAACGCCCAATTCCCGTCATAACGGGCTTAGGCCTACGTTTTTTTTTAAAGTTTTCTCTGTTTTATTCTCTGCACGCCCAGTGAACCAAAGTGGTAAAGGTTTGGCACCCAATTTTATTGTTTTTTCGGAACAACAAAATCTACTTCCTCCTGAAAAATTGTTGAGAACGTATTCCACATTTGTTCAACATCATTCATTTTTAGAGCTCATTCCTTAAAAAACTACAGAGAGAACCTTCATGAATTCTTTTCAATATCAAAATATTCGGAAATTCTAGTTACCCCAAACACACAGACAAAAAGGCAACCATAAACTTACGATATAACTCGTGAGAGCATCGTTTAGAGCAAAATATTAACACAAAACTAAACTGGACGATTAAGACGCTCTTCGATAATCCTGCTTTCGTACTCACGAGCTCAGTGTGCGCGTTTATGTTACATGCACGGTTTTGTGTTCTTCTCCAATAGACCTTCTGAAGCGATTGTGCCTGCAATATACCTCTTTGAGCCAGTCTAGACCGTTACCCGGATTTTCGCTAAACCGCCGTCGCTGATTGCCCAGATCGTTGACAGCGCAAATACCGTTGAGGAAACGCTTTGATGTCGTGTCGCTTGTATTAGCTTATTCGTGATGAGTCAACTCGCCCAATAACTGACCCATTAGTCACCCAACAATTAATGCTATCACTCGCCCTTTCATTATTGAAGCACGCCCGGCATTAGCGAGTACAACCAACGTACAGAAATGTATGGAGCGAATTTAAACGCCGACGCCAAGACGGCACCACGCAAAAGCGATTTATGCCATTGTTTCTTCGATCGTAGGATACACGTAGGTATATTGATTTGCAAACACTGATTGTTATTTATATTACATACTGCCAGGGAACGATTGTAAAGTGTCAACATGGCCGATGAAGCCACTGCTATTAGTGCAACGGAGGAAGCTGCATCATTGGTGACTCCGGACCCATCTACTAAGGTAAATATAGCTCTTTCAACTATCTCCAATAAAAAAATAGATTTTATAATGGATTTGGACTGACCAAGTGTAACACTTCTAATAAAATACTGCGAACGATATTTTGATATGAAAACTTACGAGTTCTCTAGAATTTGTGATCCCGTTCATCCAATAGCATTTGGTTACTCATTCCTTGTTTTAGATGTGGTTCTTTTAATAAGGTTGTTAAATATTTTATTGTCATCTCCTTTTGGTCGCGATAAAAACCAGATTAATGTCTGCTTCCAAGCTCAAACGCACTTTTCTTTATTATTTTCTGTCTCATGTTCTGTAGAAAACATCCTTAGATCTGTGCATCAGATTTAGCTTAAGCTCATCTCTTTAGTACTGTTACATTAACAGTGATTGTGAATATTCAAATTTACTCCGTTTATCTCGAATGGGGAAGATTAATGCTTTGCAATTTCCAGAACCATTGTGTGTGTGTCAACCGATGTCTACCGATGTCGCTGTATGTGAATAATTGCATGTCCGAATAAGAGAGTAGAGATCCAGATTTGCCTAGGCAGAAAATCATACTCTCACTTCGCAAGTTGTCCTCTTATTTTTTCATTTGCTGCTGTATGTTTTGGAAACTCATTTGAGCTGAGGATGTTTCTTTTTGAATAAAATATTTTCTAGTAGTTAAAAAAGAATAGTCTATCATGCTGCACCGACATATCGACTTTGAGAAGACAACTCCTATTCCCACTTCTAATTGAGTGCATAATCTGGTTGTTATCAGGCATCGCTGACTATTCCAGGTAGTTAATGGTTGCCATCATGTTGATAAAAAGAGAAAACCACATACCTTTTAAAAATCATTCAAAGCTTACTCTTCAAATTGACTTATCGATGCTACTTCCTTGGTTCTCTTTCACAACCCTATGATCCACTAGATTAGTCTGGGTATTATAGCTCCTAATAGATATATGCTGCATTGCATAGTGTCAAGGACACAGGTAATCATGAACTGTCTTTGTTTTTTTATTCAGGGAATAATATAAGTTATACATTTTCTTGGCTGCCTGAATGTCGTATTTAAGTAATATCTTAATAGGCTATTAATTTGAATTTTTAATTTAAAGTTTTTGTTGCAGTTCATGACAGCTGGGTGTGTGAATGCAAATAGAGTTACTTCATTTTATGATGCGGTATTAATATACTACCTTCATGCTGGGCCACACACACGGTTTTATGTATAGTGCTTGACATATTGTATGAGTGATTAATCCCTTTTCTATCCTTCATGTATCCTACCACTTGCTCTTTTCTTTTTTAACAATTAGCAGTAATTTTATCTCCCTCTATATCTTGAAATTTTGTAGATATTATGTTAGATGCAAGGTCTATGCTGAATAATATTGAAAAATTTGTAGGAAAGCAATTTTTTACGGACTAATTTTAAATTAATCCACTTTGTAGTTACATGTGTCCTTTTATTGATGAAAGAAAACTAGGTATGCACAAGTGTTTTATGGATTTGCCTTCTCTTGTGGCAACTCATGATATATGGTATGCTCCTTGCAAATAATTACTAATTAATAATTACAAATAATTACTATTAATAAATAATAAATAAGTATGAAGCTCGGTGTCTTTCTCCAGAGTAATTGGCCGGCAGGGATACAAGCCAATACATAGTGGGTAGTACACGGTGGAAAATATGTGGTTGGTGATAGTTGGTAAGTTGTACGATATGAGTGGTTTATGGCGAGGGGTACATCGTTGGTGGTAGACAATAGATGGTCGCTTTCAATGTATGATTGGATAAAATTACATGCTGATAGAGTGATTTAAATGTATTCGCAGGAGTACATCATGCAGCAGACGATGTTGAGAGTAAAAAATCCTGCACTTTCGCTGAAGTTCTATTCCGAAGTTCTTGGAATGAGGTTTGTGTTTTGTGTTGAATATATTAGCTTTGTATGCTGAACAACAAAGATCTACATGACAAATATCTATCACAAACTTATGACTTTAGCCGAGCTTAATACTAGTCATTGACTGGGTACTGATAAACAATCTCTATGTATAATAGTCACTGACTGGGTACTGATAAACAATCACTATGAATAATAGTTACTGACTGGTACAGAATAACAATTACTATGTATAATAGTCACTTACTGGGTACTGATTAACAATCACTATGAATAATAGTCACTGACTGGGTACTGATTAACAATTACTATGAATAATAGTTACTGACTGGGTACTGATTAACAATCACTATGAATAATAGTCACTGGCTGGGTACTGATTAATGATCACTATGAATAATAGTCACTGACTGGGTGCTGATTAATAATTACTATAAATAATAGTTACTGACTGGGTACTGATTAATAATTACTATGAATAATAGTTACTGACTGGGTACTGATTAATAATTACTATGGATAATAGTTACTGATTGGGTACTGATTAACAATTACTATGAATAATAGTCACTGACTTGGTACTGATTAATAATTACTATGCATAATAGTCACTGACCGGGTACTGAATAATAGTCTCTATGTATAATAGTCACTGGCTGGGTACTGATTAACTTTCACTATGAATAATAGTTACTGACTGGGTACGGATTAACAATCACTGTAGAAATGACAATGCTTCATTATAAAACAAAAGTCATACTTTACGACACCGCAGTTAATTCTTACTATTCATTGATTCGCTCGTTGCTAAACCAATAATCTCTATCTACGGATGGTTATTGCTCATTAGTAATTGATCTGTTTGCGGTAGATCGCTTGTCCTTCTGGAATATTAAGTTTGTGAGACCTTCTGTGTTTTCGTATTCATCATATGTACTGCAAACTCTGTAGTACAGAGACGCTATCTCCGTCACTACCTTTACACACACGCATGAGTTTATCTCAGGTAACTATCTAGGTATCTTTTTAAGTGTATTTCATGCACTCGTTAGGCTGCTAAAGAGGTTTGACTTTGCTGAAATGAAGTTCTCTCTCTTCTTCATGGGTTACGCTGACCCCGCTGACATACCAACTGATGACTCAGCCAGGATGCTTTGGCTCTTCAGACAAAAGGCAACTATAGAGCTAACACAGTAAGAATGAAAGATAATAAGACATCATTTAGTTAGTTTTTTTCAACATTGCTATCTGGGAATCAAATATAGTAATATGCCATCTTTTCATAGACATGCAAAGTGTGTGATTGGAGAATGAACAGAGATATATAATAGCGTTGAAGTCTTGCATGTTGGGTGCCTTTATAAGTTCTACAGAAAAATATTATTACAGTGGAGTGGTAATTTGTTTACTGGGTAATTTAACAAGGCCATGTGCTTTTAACCAATTTGAACCAACATTCTGATAATATGGAAGCAAATGTAGAGCCAATTCTCTCGCAACAAGAGGCTCAACTATCTCTAGACTCTGTTATGGGTAATGCTGTTTGACTCTTTATAACAAACTTCAATTTTCAGTTAATAACTCCTGACATGTTGTTATATTTATGATGTCATAGCAACTGGGGCTCTGAGAAAGATGATTCCGTTTCCTACCATAATGGAAATTCCGAGCCAAGAGGATTTGGTATGTAATATACTATCATCTTGTTGTGTTTCAGGAACTGAGGTTTGATATTAGAAAGCATGATGTAAAACTTTCAGAAACTTTATGCTGTAACAGCTTCTTCGTAGTTGAACTTGTACAAAAACTAATTTTAATATTGCCTCCCATGGTTTGTCCAATGTGTGATGGAGCGCTGAAAGGCTGCAGAATACCTTTAAATAGCTGAGTAAGCTGTACTTCATTCAAGCAAACATTAAGGAAACATTAAAAGTTGACTTGCAACAAAATTCACATCACAGTTATTTGGTATCAAAAGATTAATCAAAGTTTATATTGAGCTTTTTATTGGCCTTTCAATTCACATGAGAACATCACGTGACCAGACAATACCCAAACTGTCATGGCTATGTTAGAGAAATAAACGGATTCCAATCTACGGCGGCTTTTCGTTTTTGAGCTTTTAAGAGCTTGTAATCACATTTCCACACATTTGGCACTTACAACACAACAGAGTAAGACATGGTGAATCTTTTGATACCAAATAACAGAATGTGAATTTTGTTGCAAGTCAACCTTTAAGGAAACTGTTTTCTAGTTTTAGAGGAGCTTAAAGTAATTTGCTTGCATTTACTGTTTGTGGAATAATCGAAATTTCGCTGTTGCATGAGCTTTTGTGACAGCACTTTAATATTGTATTATATTGATCAACATTGGCAGATCATAGACCGAAATCAGTTAACCATAAACAGTCGAAAACTAGTTGGATTAACAACCCTCCCTCAAATATACTTGTGATAAGTTGTGTTTTTGTAAACAAACCTTCAACTATCATAACTAAACTAGCATTTCTTTCGGCCACATAAACTGCTGCTAGCGTGTCTCGACCTCTTTCTGCTCACTGGATATAATATTATATATAATATTATATCTATAATATTATATAATATATAATATTATATATAATATTATATATAATATTATATATATAATATTATATATATAATATTATATAATATATAATATTATATATAATATTATATAATATATAATATTATATATAATATATAATATTATATATAATATATAATATTATATATAATATTATATCTATAATATTATATAATATATAATATTATATATAATATTATATATATAATATTATATATTATATATAATATATAATATAATATATAATATTATATATAATATTATATATTATATATAATATATAATATTATATATAATATGTAAAATTATAAAGGATGTTTTAAAAGTAAAATAATAATGATAAAACTTGATCATGATTAAAATGCTAAGAAAAAAACTAGCACTAATTGTTGCAATAGTTGATATCAGCTATCGCTTTGAAGCTGTAGAATTATATGTGTTTCTATTCTGTCGGCCTCTTTGCAATTATAGACATCATGAACACACCTTCAATTGATCCGAGCATTTTAATCGCGATCAAATTGTAACGATTTTAATCTTGAACCAACCTTGCAATCAGATCATCCAAGCGTCAAAAGCGTATAAGTATTTTTATTATTATTGCAAATAATAAATATACTTATACTTTTGGGAGAAATCTAAAAAAACTTGTTGTAAGTTTAGTTTTAAGTAAAAACCTTTTGTCGTTTTGCATGAAGCGCTGATCTCGGGAATTTTGAACATATTCTTAATAGTTAAGTCTAGTGATTCCTTCCGTTGATTCACTCCCTAGTCATTGATAGTAGACTTGTAGTAAAACCTCTATTAGAACACCATGCAAATGCAATGCAATCTGGTTTTCCCGTTTTGATAAATAATTAGAAATGGATTTGCTTAGCAAAAAGATTTTCGATTGGCAGCACGTGATTGGCAACAAGGTTATTTTTTTGGAGACAAAATTTAATTGGCTTAGCTAATGTATATAGGCTACATAATGAAAAAAAAAGCCAAACCCTATCGATAAGCCGGTACATCGACTTACGATCAGTACTTCTATTACCACGATAGCCGATACATCGGCTTACGGTAGCGAAAGAATTAATTAGTTTATGGTGTCGCCTTTAAAGTTTGATTTAACAAGTCGGAAAGCTTTGGAGTTAGAGAACAGACATAAGGTTTCCTATGTTTAAAGACGTTTTAATGTCTTGAAGTTAGAAAACGCCATGACAGTTATGGCTGCCAGTATGTCGCACGAACATATTGGCAGCCATTGTTATGGAAGCGTTTAAATGAAGACACATTCAAAAGGTTTTCATCTAAACGCCTTAAAGTCTTCATGTGAGAATGTTAACCACATAAACTTAAAAACATTTGATGGGATTCAGACCTTGGTGACTTCGAATCAGAGTGTAGTTCTGATTATTGTGATGATCGATCTTCTCAGGTACACCGTCACTAAAATCATGCCAATCTCTACTGCAACATCAAAAAATTCTTCATTGTTATTGATGTAAACGAGTCAGAGTTTTGATCACTTTTCTACTGATCGATTTCGACATGTATTATTGGTTTGCAAAGGTCAAAGAATGACAAAATGGTGGAAAAATAGAGGTGGCGTTCAAGTACAAAGCGGCGTGTTAATTTTTAACCTGTCTTCTATCCCGGTGTTCTATCGGAGGTGGCCTTTAAGTTAAAACGGTTTTCAAATAGAGGTTTCACAGTATTCTTAAGTCGCTCAGTAATATGCCATCCTTCAACTCTGATTGCAGGACACATAGGAATATCTGTACCAGATGTATATGAGGCTTGTAAAAGGTTTGAGACACTCAACGTTAAATTTGTCAAGAAACCAGATGAGGGTGAGAACAGATTTCTACTCCGTTCACAATGTTGATAGCTCTCCTTCTTCGTAACCCCTTGTAACCTGTCAAGGCATCTTTGCACCCCAAGCAGTATTTAAAACTAGTTAAGCAAGGCCTTCCTTCAATGTATCTTTGGCTGTAGGCGCTGAATTTCATTCTTGATTGACTTCCTAGAGTATGCATCTACAAATGTTTGTAATTTTTCAGATATACTGCTTTAAAGTTGGATGTTTACCGCTGAACAACACTATTTTGTTTAACATGTTTACTAGGAATGATGTCACACTACGCTGTACTTTATGCTAATGTTATATTTGTGCTGTAGGGAAGATGAAAGGGTTGGCATTCATTCAAGATCCGGATGGTTATTGGATTGAAATTCTTGCTCCAGGAAACATGGCAAAAATTGTCTAAGAATTCAAAACGACAAGTGTCTTAATTTTTTAGAAGTGACTCATCTTTTTATAATTATTTTCTTCTACTCAACTTGATAGTCTTTTTGCATTATTTCCTATTTTTTGTTACAAATCGAATATTTTGTATTCTACGGAGAGTTCTCTGTACTAGTTACACTTTCCTTGCTCTACCTTTGATTACCAACAACCCCCTTGTGTTGCCATGGTGATAAAATAGCTTTAATTGCTTCAAATAATGATCTTTCATCTCACAGATACCTTCACATTCTATATTATTGTAGGGATCATTAAAAACACAGAAGTGAAAGCAGTGATGTCACTGTATAGCTGTAACTTGTATGTGATGTGTCATACCTTCAAGTGCAAGTAAATCTTGTGTACACGCAGCATATTTATATATATAATTACATAGAAAAGACCAAAATCCATGATAGATTAGTGAGAACTGAACAGTCATGGATGGCTGAGAAGAGAATCAAGGAGAGAGTCAAAACAAAAGTTTTAGTCAGCCAATCAGGGTTAGAATAGCAAGATCTAATAGTCCTGATTGATGAGACTTGAGATGGACGGGAGATAGTCAAATTCTATTCAATAACTGAAAAGGGTTCTTTGGATATTTTAGAAAAAGATTCACTTTTATTGCTTAAATCAGCCAACTCGTTGCTAGGGAGCCTTCATATCAATAGACTGTGTGCTCCACATTCAAACATTAGACAACACTGTCAATGTAGTGCTGCCCACATCCAAAATGAAGGCTAAAGAAGACCTGCGATGCAGGGAAGCAGCGGCAGTTGAAGTTGGGAGCTTAGAAGGATTACGGTTTTGACTTCAGCACCAAGTACCTACCATATTATAAAACATCATACCATAGTGTGCCCAGCGTAAATCAGGTTGGCTGAGTGGGAGGAACTGACAGTTTTTAGTCATGAGTGTGATTGTCTGAGTTATGTTCCTTGCAATGTTATCCACCAGGGTTGGGCAGGTTTACAGGAAAATAAAAAGCTGTCCAGGTAAAAATATAATGAAACATTGCATAAATGAGCATTTTTGTTAAGTGCTCTGTCAACTTCAAACAGGTGCTAAGAATGGTTCTGGCTTACATTGTGAAATGCACCGCTTCCGTTATAAACAGCCTTCATATAGTTGACATAAATTGATAAGGGTGCCAGGTCAGTATATATTAACATTCCGATCTGGTAATATGATCAGTCGCAGTTAGTATTGCTCTCTGGGTAATAGTTACATTGGGAGGAAGTAAGCTACTGAAATTAATGGGGCACATAAGCATGAATATGTGCAAATATATGTAACATGTCAATATACAGTAGTCTCTAAAAATGAATGGTTCTTTTTAGCCACAAAGAGCAGTGCTAAACAAACTAAATTAAAGTATAACTACACTACAGCCAATGATTTCATTTTTTCTACGTAGCACAATGAATGAACAAATTCATGTCTGTGCTGACAGTATATTTGAGTGTCAGGTGTTAAGGATTTCTAATATTTAGTTGAGACTTATGCATAGGTATAGCTGGTAAAATTGTTGGAATGGATCACACATAACTAATTGTACTGTAGAGATGTTTGCTAACACCGATGATATGCAGACTCAACTTGTCTCCCAGTCCCCTACTTGGGGAGCTGTATATCATGGCTAACACTTTGGACTGGCTAGACATTATAAATTCAATTACTATAATAGCCAATTACACTTGTTTCAAATGATCCTGCTGATAAAAACTAGCGGAAAAGCGCTACAAGCAGCGGAAAAAGCAAAGTGAGTCCTATGGGAAGTTTTATTTATAGACTGACTAGCGGAATTTAGCGACTACTGACTTGGCGTTGCACAGGTATTAATCCAGCTTAGAATGTAGTTGCCTGCCGTTTGCTATTAGCCTGGCACATTTTCTAATATAATTTAAGTAAGCTAGTCATCTAGTTTTTGTTCAGTTTGCATGATTAAATGATTGGTTTTTTTGTGCTATCATACAATGCTTCTCTAGCTTTCAATAGTGATTTACTCTGCAGTAAAAAGTATTGCGGTATATATGGGAACCAGACTAAATGTGAAGCTTCCAGTCTAAACAGGCATTATATGTTCACATAACTTGATAAGGTTGCTTGATTCAGTGAAGAACAACCTTCCAATTTTGCATTATAATCAGTCGACACGAGTGTGGGCATCTGAGTAATATTTACTTTTGGAAAGAGATAAGGTCCTCTTGAAAAGCAGCCTAGAAAAGTAATTTTATTATAGGAAATTTGAGCTTGTCATCGTTAATCTGTACTGGTCCATTTTGCTCAAACGTTAATTTTTGATTTACCAAATACCACCAAGAAAGAAATAAATACACACAAAATAAAAAAATAAAAACACAAAGATAATACTAAATGCGGGGACTTCAAGGTACAACATGCTTTTTGCCCGTGTACATGTAGTTGAATTACAAAATAAATTAGAAGATAGTTAGGATGTTTGTTAGTTGATATTATTAAAGAAGAAACGTACATAATTATTAGCTCCTCAAATAAAAAGCCCATTTACTATTATCTACTATATGTGATATTACATATGCATTATCCACATGTTATTATATGCATGCTTCATGACTATTACCTTTGACTATTTTCTTAGCCAATAGTTACAGTGTGCTACAAACAGCATAGAAACTAGCATTACATAGTATACACATGTACCAGCAATACAGCCATAATTTCATGTTATCTATGCAGCATAATAGTCAGCACATTGGTTTCTGTCATAACCATTATTATTTTCATTTGTAAAAATTATCAAGCCATTATCCCCACAATTTTGGAGGGTTGGTTGATGAAAATTTAGTATTAATCTTTGGTCTGTAGTTTGAACCTTGCTCTGCTTAGTTGTCTGCTCATGAAAATATTCAATAAAAACAACATTGATAGTAGATAAAAATAAATCTAAAATTTAATTTTGCAGGTTTGCATTAGCATTTCACTGTGAATCGAGTTCAATTCTTTTGTAATATTTTTCTATTAAAACAAGTCAATGTGTAAATTAGTGTTAATATTTTGGTTATTTGGACATTTTTTAATAATAAATAGCACAGGAAGTATTGAAGGTGTGATAACTCTGAGTCCTTGTAGACAGAAAGTTATTTGTTGATAAAAACATCTTCAAAACCTTTTTCATTGCTCAGAGTTAATACAGTAGGTGCTCCTATCACATAAATAATCCATACCAAATATGTTTACTTTATAGGGGTTTATGTTATAAGAACAGTAAAATACGTGAAAATTGCCTAATCCGTTCCAAGATTTTTCCACTCACCTCTATGCCATGCAAAAAGGAAAAAAAGTTGACTTAATCCTTTAGATTTGTGGGCTGTACTGTAACTGCAGTATTATTGGTTTGCATCGACAACTTTTTACCTTTTTACCATTAATCTCATTGGTTTTATAGACATAGAATGTAGCAAATTTACAGCAACTTAAAAAGGAGTGCACATTTTCGACGTTCATTTACAAAAAATTGCATATTTTTTAAAACAACAAATTCTTTTCTGCAAAGTAAAACTAATAACAATTATTTTGTAAGCCTACAATAAGGCAAAATAAATTTTATTATAAAAAGCAGTTCTACCTGTTCATCATCTATCTGTATCTATGTTCAAGGTTAGAATGACAGAGAACTTTCAACGATGCTCCAACTCATGACATTCAGATTGGTAGATGCCGTAACACCAGAAACCAATCGGTCGCGTTTGTCTTTATGAACAATTGCATAGCTATCTTAGTCTCCTTTTTCTCGACAACTTTAACGATGTATTACGGCAAACTAGAATGTCGCTCAAGTTATATATAATAGATATAACTCTTTACGAAAGGTGTTTTTTCTTTCATAAATGCGGCAAGATAAATTAACATTCAAATCAAATTTGAAAACTTGCCGACATGACACTTTATGTTATATGGAATTTTTTACGTAGTCCAAAGCAAAAACTTCACATAAATTTGTTATTTTATTTGGAATTTATGTTATAGGAGGTTTACGTTGTAAACACGTCTACAGTATCATATTGGTTTGAATCATTATAATAATCTTGTTAGTCTAAGACCAGCTTAAGAAGTTGCCTTTTTTATCTGAATATGCTTTTGCCTAATGTTGGCTGCCTTAGAAATGGCAAAATTAACAGCAAAATAGAAATGAGGTCATCAATATGCAGTACTATGAATCCTCGAGACTGAGGCGTATTATACACTAGTAGGACTGATGTAAATAGACACGTGATAGCACAAGTGTTGCTTACAACTATGAAGAGGCACTAGTGAATAGCCCTGACACAAATAGCCAATAGGAGACTAGGAAAGGTTTCACTGCGCAATGGGCATTGTTCCTACTCAATCAGTTTCGTTTCATTTCAAGACTACTAGTGAGAAGTTGCTAGATTTAACGTAGCTAGTTACTGGTGGGTTTACTTAGCTTTAATTTCAGTTAGGAAACTTGACTACATTTACTGAGTTTTACCAAAGAGATCGAATTATTGTGGGTTTAGGGAGGCATTGGCTGTGCTTATTTTTACCACATTTTAAGTTTGTGATTCACTCCCCAACCTGAGTATACATAATGCTAGCTATTCAGTTGATTGAGTTACTTTGTTGACCACTGATCAGTTTTCGTGTAAGCAATGATGTGAGCAGACAGGTGCCCTGTTTATGCTTATTATGTCATCAGGTGTTGCTGTGTTATATTGCTATCTGTGTAAATGCTTTGTGCTCATGACTAAACTAGCTACTGAATGAAGGTTTAGATTACAAATACGTTTACTAAACGAGAGAAGGTTCTCATGTCTGAGGACTCCTTAGTAAAACCAAAACATTCTGAACACATTCTGCCTGCTCACTTTCATTCTAGTTCACCATTTCTTTCAAAACAAACGTTCAAACTATATCCTTTACTGTCCGAACTAAAGCAGTTTCACCTTTTTGCAATTGATGTTGCCATGTTTATGCATCATGCAGAAACAAACATGTTAGTCTTTTGTTATTAACTATTATGGAGGACTGTATATAAGGCTCTTTTATCCATGCCACTCAGTTTTGTCTGTTCTTCACTCTCAAATGGCATTGAAAACGGTGCTTCCCAGAAACATATATCTTTGCATGAATAAACATATTCTGATGTCTTCTAATTCAAATCTCATAGTTAAAATGGAAGCAGTTACAATTGGAACTGTTTTTCAGATAACTGCTCTGGTAATAAAACTCATGAAAATCAAGTTCACACACTAATTTACTTCATGCCATGAACTTAAAGTGCTTTTCCCACGACCAAACGAGCTGATGGGAAGTTAGGGAATTTTTATGATAAATGCATGTGCACACAACTTACGAAAATTATTCATCAACAATGAGACGAGCCCTTGTAATAAAATTTCATCAACAAATTTAACCATCATTTTGTAGATTAGTTAAAGTATAATAACGATACAAAACACATATAACCTATTTAAATAAGTTACCAAGTATTTGTATATTCTCGAAATTCTCTTAAAACTTACCCATCTGATCAGATTATACACAGATCGACAGATTTATTAGGACAAAAATCGTCACAAAACGCTTGAAAAGCTTGGTTTAATAAAAGTTAAGACCGGAAATTGAAACGGCGGGCGACAGAGAATAGAACGATTAAGTCGTGCGCATTTCGCGAAAAAATAGCGTGCACATTTCATCTGTCTATGACATTGTTTTCTTGTAATCGAATTTATTCAAAGGTTTCTGTAATAAACGTAGACCATTTGAGGTGTTGACCGATTTATAAGTACAAAATTGTGGTACACAGTTTATCAACCTATGTTTTTTGTTAAATCGCCGAACGTTTCATTTTTTAAAACGTTAACCAAAATTCTTTACAAATTATGTACAAGCTAGGGCTGAACTACAATGCTCCTTTATGACGAGAAAATTTTTTATTTTGCTGCAGTTTGCATGAAACTTTCAGGCGTGCGAATGCTCATACTCGCTTTCTGTTAAATATCGCTATCAAAACCATTCTAAATTCAACGCAACCAACTTTCAAACTACATGTATGTATAGTACACAGTAGCTTGCCATTTTACTTCTAATTTTGCATTTCAGAGTTATAATAAACATACTTCTTTATTTTTGTTGAATTACATACATTACAGTAGATTAGGCCTACAGCTTTATAACACCTTTATAACAACTTTTATTTTGCTGCAGTTTGCAGAAATCTTCCAGACGCGTGAACGCTTGTAGGTTTTCTATTATTGCTGTATTACTATATTAACTGTATTGGTTATTCTGATAATATCAGTGCATTTTTCTGCTAATATTGGCCAATATTGCATTTCTCCTATTGCAGGGGAGAGATTATAATAGACATATAATATTTTTCTTTCATTATTGCTGTTTGTCATGACCAAACACTTTTTAAATAAATTTTCTAAAAATCTATATAAATACCACAACTTCTCGATATTGTTAGCTATGACGTTTTGAAATGTAAACAAAATTGTGCATTGGTTTTCTATTAATTGGTTTTCTATTAATTGGTTTACTATATTAATAATATTGGTTATTCTAATAATATCAGTGCATTTTACTTCTAATATTGGCCAATATTGCATTTCTCCTATTGCAGGGGGAAAATATAAACATCTTTTCCTTTCATTATTGCTGTTTGTTGTATATAATAACACCCACATCCAGTACATTACAGCTACCATTGCAGTTATGTTGTTGCGCTGCAGTGCCATTTGACTGTTAATATTGCATTTCTCAACCACCAGTACCCTTTCTTTTTTTCTAATATCACTTTGGTTGTGGGTTGTATGACAGTGGAATTTCTAGTGTACATTGCTATGTTTACCGCTAAAAGGAAGTGTTACTTTCTTGAAAAGAATTAGCCCATCAAATATCTAACAGAATACAAATTTGTACTATCAGATGTTGTTGGTGACCAACATTGAATAATAATTGTACTGACATCAATTGCAATTATTGAAAATCTGAAAAGGACATGTTTGCTATTCCATGACTGTTTGCTATTCCATTTGCAACGGTTCATCATTTAGTCAACACGGTGAATAATGACATTAGACTGTAGTCACAGCAAATATATAAACTATATATTAAAGATTTATATAGTCAGAGCGTGACCTTGTATAATTAGTGTATATATAACGGCTTATAGAACCACATTTAGAATTGATCAAGGTTTTAGTGCCTGCACTTATTACAGTTCCAATATCTTACACTGTCTTTGACCCCCAACGAACGACCCAATTTTTGCCATAGTGATAAAATTGCTTACACTGAGCATTCTGCAAAATAAAACAATATTTTTATTATATCATACATAACCATCACTCTTCAAAATATTTACATTGTTTGCCAAATTTTGCTATTACTGTATTATACGTACACGTAAGTACACGCCCTTTTTAATGTGGTGTATTTTTATAATAAATGATATAACTCATACTGAAACCATAGCAATTTAGAGAGAACAAAAAATTTGCGTTCTAACACATAATTTACCATTGCATTACATGGCAATACTCGCATTAGCAGCGGCAGCTTCAGACAGGTGCTTTCACAGTTGTCTCTATGCAACACATGCACATTAATTATTCTTTTTGTTACTATCGCACGGTTAAAGATGTAGTTGCGTCAAAAAAGTCAATTTAATGAAATTAGGGCCCATAAAAGGCTAAAACATCAGCTACAATTTGATGCTATTTTTGTCTTTGTAGACCAACCCTGTCCAGAGATATATGCGTTTGAATGAGGCCCTCTTTTAAAAAGCTCACGTTCCAGCGGGTGCCTATTTCGTGACGTCACAAGCAAGGTATCTGAAACGAAACCACGAGCAATAAATATGAGGTCGATTCGTTAGCCAATCATGCGTGCAGAATTTTTATATAGGCCGTAATAAATGTTATCACTCGTAAAACGCGTTGTCTGTGATCTCGAAGATTCTCCTAATTAGAGAATTCATTCTCATTACTCGTTACTGATTCAACGCGTTTCAAATATTACTAAGTTATACATAGTTTTAAAATGGCTTCAAGTTCGAGCGACCGCTACTCAGAGTTATCTGAGCAACTGTTAGTAAAAGATTAGAGTAGACAGCCTATGGCCAAAGCTGACAGGCGTCAGCAGCATTTTGCTGCAGAAGAAGACAGAATGGAGGTAAATTAACTTAGAGTCTTCTATACTTTGGTAAATGTAATATTTTTTATAGTCATAAATACATATACTAATTAATAAAATGATAGTTCTTTGCTATCTCCAATCATCGTTTCATAGCTTATCTGCCGTTTTACCTAGCTATAATATTTTTTTCGAATTTTCTTTGGTAAGTTAGAGTCATGATTACAAATTATTTTCACTCGTAGGAAGTTGGTAAAATCTATTGATCATTGCAAATCTTTAATTTCCAGAACCAAAGCTTCGAATCGTTGGCTTGGCGTACTTGTGCCTTTATTAAATGTTTATTCGTTTTTAAAATTACACTCGCAATCTATTTAACTCCCAATTTGGAAGCTGTCAATAGATACGCTTTAGAATGACATATCTATGAATGACATATTTATTGCATCTACTTTGTTTACATTTACTTGTTTTACTGGTTACAGAATGTTTATGTCGTCCCACCAGCCGAAGAAGCTTTGTCAGTGGGGAAACTGCCATAAAGGAGAAAGCGAGACTTGAATGCGTGCTGGATAAGCCATGATGTTTTGTTTGAGTTTGTTGCAGTAGATGAATTTGTCTTATTGTATCAGCTAATACTATGTGAGTGGCCACGACTTGATGAATATTTTTAATAAAAGCTTTATGCCGAGATGAAAATATTTTTGCTTGTAAAAATTATATAATAAAATAATATTGTTGAAGATAATGCAAAACATGATTTGCAGAATATTGTAGTGAATCGGATATGGTATATGGGTGTCCGCAGAACTGGAGAATGTGAGTTCAAATCCAGTTTGCAACAGACTTCTCATCCTTAAAACTCTATCCCTGTCTATATTCTTTTCAAAGAGGTGGCTTGCTTATTTCACTTATTTAGTATTCGATAAGAATACTACTAGTAAGAAACTAGTACGTAGGCAATAGGTAATAGGCGACATAATGTGGGCGGGGCTGATGGGAGGCTGTATATCGTTTGTATGGGTAGTTGCAGAACTATGCTGATACAAAGACCGCGTTCTACATAAGTGACTTGACAGAATTACCGTAGACCGGTAGAATTAGTAGTCGGTACCCAAATGTTTACACAACATTTGGAGAAAGTGAGTAGAACAAATTTTCAATTTTCGTTATTTGAGGCCTTTGAAACATTCATAATAATGCATCTGTAGCAGGATTTAAAATTTTATTCTAGCCAACATGAGAAAATACAAAATAAGATATATGCCAATAGAGCCGCGTAAGACTAGACTTTTATTGCAAATACCCGATGTGAATACGAGAGATAGAGACAGGTTGTCAAACGCGTCACATCATTTTGGGCAAGTCTGGCCACGTTTTGGTGGCCTGAGCGTTTTTACGGCAATCAGATTTTTTCGGTTTTAATTTTCAAATATCTTGGCAATGCGATTGCGTAACACAACAAACAACATATCAACTGATAGAGAAAAAAAATGCTTTCTTTTAAGATCAAATTAAATTTGACGCAACTACATCTAGTTCGCTTTCCATTATGTCATACATTGCTTTGCTAGCTTTTAATGGCCATTCATTTTACAGTGAAAAACCTAGTTTCCATATCGGCTGTGGGACGCCTGCGGTTATCTCTCACAGCAAAACCCTTGTGGCTCTTACCAGCTTTCTCTGATGCATTATAATCTGTGACACTAGTCCTGCTATCTGAGTAGTATTTACTTTGGGAAAAAGATAAGCTCCTGTTAAGCACAGTAAAGTCTATGCGGCATAATAGTCATCGCATCGGTTTCTGTAGTAACCATGTTTTTATCTGAGCAAAGTACCAAGTATTTTCCCTTATTAGTTGCTTATTAGGATGTTTGGTTGATAAAAGGTGTATCATGAATCTCTGGGACCTGTTTTTGATTTTTAGATCTCTGGTCATGAGTATGGTTAATGAAAACAACTTAACAGTAGATCACAAATAAATCCAACATTCAGGTCAGCAAGTTTACAGTAGCAACTTTAATGTAACTCTAAGTGTAACTCTTTTACAATAGTTTGGTAATAAAACAAATCAATGGGTAGGTTTATGTTAGTATATTTCTTACTTTGCTGTTTAATAATAATAAGTAGCACAAAAAGTATGGAGGGTGTGACAACTCTAAGTCCTTGCAGAGCGGCTCTTAAAACAACACTGAATTTGTTGACAAAAAAACTTTAAAACTTCCTTCATTGTTCAGAGGTAATATTTCTACCACATTAGTGTGAGTTCTTCTTTTAATCCTGCTAATCTAAAAGCATCTTAAACCTTGTCCTCCTTTTATCTCACAATCAGATTTTCACATAATCTTTTTTGTCTAATAGATGTCAAACTTAACAACAGCAATGATATGAGGTCATCAATATGCAGTATTGTCAATCCCCTCAAGTGAGTCTAAACAGAGGCATGTTATAAGCTAGTGGAGACTGATGTAAAAAGGCACGTGATAGCTCAAGTGTTGCTCAGTAGTAAGAAGAGGCACTAGTGAAGTCCTAGCGTAATTAGCCAATAGGAGATTAGGCGAGGTTTTGACTGCGCAATGGGCGTTGTTCCAAATTATTCAGTTTCGTTTTATCCCTAGACATCGAGTGATAAGTGGTAACAGTTAATACTGCTGGTTTTTGATGGGTTTAAAAAGCTTTAATCTTAATTGCTGAAACTTCACTAAGTTTTACTGGATCTTATCAACAATATTATCCAACTACTATTGTGGGTTTAGCGTGTAGAGGTCGTGTATCTTTCTGCCTTTTTAGGTTTTTGTTTTACTTTGCAACACAACTAGGCTTATGTACATTGCTAGCTACTCAGAATAATGGCTTTCTTTGTTGGCCATTGATTAGTTCTCATGTAAGCAATGATGTAAGCAAACAAGTGTCCCTATGTCACAGGTCTAGCTATGTTATATCGTTGCATAATTTGAATGTTTTGGGAAAGTGTCCTGATGACTAAACTATTCGCAAAGAATGAAAGTCTACATTTCAAAAACCTTTACTAAATAAGAGGTGATACTCTGTCACCTGTTCCCAGGTGTCTGGAAACTCCTTCACAAAACTAATAATCAATCAAATAATCATCATCAATCATAATCAAAATAACAATCAATCAATAATAACCTGAACCTATCAGGCATGTCTGCCTGCATATTAGTTTACCATTTTTTCAAAAAATGTTCTAACTCTGTCTTTGTATCGTCTGAACTGTAGCAATATAACCTTCAGTGTGTTGTTTTATATTGCTGATGCATTGTTTACACACAAACACGTTGGTGTTCGGTGACTACTAATTATGGATGATTCGACCTCAATCTCTTTTATTCAGTTTATTCAATCTCTTTCATTTAGTTTATGACTCACTTTCTTATGATATGGAAAACTGGGGTTCACACCAACAAATATTTAATTGTGGTAAAATATATTCTGATTTGTTGATATTTAAACGCTAATAGGTAAAATAGAAACTGGTTAAACTGGAACTGTTATAATTGTTATAATGTAGAAGATTATATATTTTTCATCAGCGACTTGAAATTGTTCTTAAAGGTTGACTTGCAACAAAATTCACATTACAGTTATTTGGTATCAAAAAGTTTGCCATGTCTTACTCTGCTGTGTTGTAGATGCAAAATATGTGAAAATGTGTTTACAAGCTCCTAAAGCCTGGTTCCCATATCGATTGCTAGACTCCGGCGGTAACATGCGCAGTAAAACGCTTGCGACGCTACGCTCTGCGGGATATGTTCACATAAAGCCACATCGTTAATAATATCGTAAACATAATTGCGTAATCAGATAAACTTTTCGCTCGCCATGCCGTTCCTATAATAGTGACCTTTACCCGTACAGTGCATTTCGGGAATGTTTTGCCTGTAGCCGTTCGTGAAATTTGAACATGCGCAAACTCTTGCGTTGACCGCCGGCATCCACCGGCGGTGCACTGCGATCCGCGGTGTGTAGGTTCCCATTTTACCGCAATAGCCTGCGGTGCTGTCGCCGGTGCTTTGCGGCGTATATAGGAACCGGGCTTTAAAGCTCAAAAACGAACAGTTAATCGCAGCCGCCACACAAAGGTCACACAAACAACCCCTGCAACACTAAACTACCTTGTGGAACTTTGGAATAATTTTGGGCGTTTTTGGCTTATGTTACTTTCTTTTAAAGCACACCAAGCTGCCAAAGTACTTGTAGACATAAATCTTAGGCATGTATTGACCAGGGAAATTACTCAGATTTGGATAAGTAGGAGTTATCCAACTTTTTGTAATATTGATAAAAGTAAGATAACTCATACATCTCATACATCAGTTGCCTTACAGTTGCCCAGTAAGTCAACTGTTGACACATTTTATTGTTAATTGCACTGTCTGTTAAAAAGGACCTTCCTTGTTATTTTCTCAAAAACAGAATGCACATGACTTAAACGTTTAAACCCTAAACCAGAACCGGTATTCCGGCATTGCGTAAGATCTGTCAAAAACCTTAACAACCAGAATTCTGGCACTCACATGGCTCTGTTTACAAAAGGTTTTTTAATTACCAGTGTAAACTAATCAAATTAATTCTTGCACAGGACATTAGACAAAAATCACTTCTATTTTAATATATTCACTTCTATTTGTAACTGTTTTAAAATATCTTTATATACTTCTTTTGTTATAATAACAAATTTTATTAAAATGGTATCGTGAAAAAATTGATACCACTCGTTCGTTCGGTCATGGATAATTCTTACGCAAATGAAGAATTTTATGAGACTAATTGTAATTTTCCAGTATATTTTGAGTCAGGAAATGATGATGAACATCTGATTTATAGATATGAAACTATCGTAAATGTTTTTAAGAGTTTTTAAAATCGTACAAACTTTTGTAGTTTTAGGCTGCGTAATGGTGAAATGCTATCTTTTTCTGTTTGATGACATTTGCTATCGGATGCCCAACTTTTTTACCAGTGTTTTACAAAATATCATTGTATTATGGTCACATTTAAATATATTTAATAAAAGTTTAAAAACCTCGGATCATTGGAAAAATGGTCCAGGATTACTGACACGCATTGACAAGAACAGCCAGGGTTCAAAGGTTTAAAGGTCATATCTTAAGTAATGTGTAACTAAATAACAGTTGTCTAAAAATTATTATTATTTTATAGTTTTTAATGTTACCATGGCTGATATGGATGAAGTTGAACCCCAAACCATAGTATGTGGTTTTTGTCTGAGACAAGACATGGCTCTCCCAAAACCAAGACAACTACCATGTACTCATGTACACTGCCTTGATTGCCTGACTGGGTTTTTTGATGAGAACCATATCCTCGCTTGTCCAAAGGAAACATGTGGGTGAGTATTATTTGGGAATATTGATCACTCGGAGACAATCATTATATTAGTTTTTCAGAAAAAAAACAAAAACCTAGAAACATAATATACTATTTTCAATTTGAATACATGCGCGTAAATTCATATTAAATTTGGTTTTACTTCAATACATTTTTTAGCTTGCAATTTTATAATAAGTTTAACCCGCGATACTTTTCCACGCTAGAATTGTGAAAATACCTTTTATGAATAGCATATATCACTTCTTCGAAACATAATAAGCCATCAATACAATAAATTATGTACTTTGAAAATTGCATTTTAAAAATGTCTAGATAAGCAGTATTTATATTATATCTACTTTTAGTTTCCAGACATCTGATTTCCTTTGTTCTATGTTTTTTTCATGTTCATCACCAACTTTATATACTCATCTTCATTGGGAAACTGTATTGAATATTTCAGTAGTTCTAGTGGTTCTTTATTAACAGTAAAGTGTGTAGGAACCAACTTTTTTTTGTAAAATCTGGTGGCCTCTGATTAGGGATAATAGAGGGATTGAATTGAATTTTTCTTAGTTACAGTAGACACTGTGAAGTATACAAATTGCAGCCATAGTTATAAAAGAAAATATATGTTCATGTGATCACTGACATTGCATATACATGATGTTATTGTCTATAGTAAAGAAGCATTTCTATAATAACATAATTGAGTTGAGTGAGCTGTAGGAGCAAAATAAAAATATAACTATAAACTCACAGTCAAAAGTTTGAAGGTACTTCAAGCATAATGCTTATGGGCACTGGAGTGCATTTGCGCATGTTCAACTGAGTGCAGGTGCGAAATGTATTCAGGCATCAATGAATGGGTTGGCTTGTATGTGTGCATATGCGTGTGTGTGCGCCTGTGTGTGTGCATGTGAGTGAGTGCATGTGAATGTGTGCACATGAGTGTGCATGTGTTTATGTGCGTGTGTGCTTGTGTGTATGTGTGTGACTGTTGGGAAGCATACGTACAATGGTTTGCCTTCATGTCTGTTTGCAGGCATGTGTGCATGTGCATTCTTTGTCTATTTGAGTGAGTGAATAAAGGTGTGCTAGGATGTGTGCAACGTGAGTGAATAGTCACGCTTTATGTTTGTGCTTGCATGTGGAAAGTGCATGTGTCAGAAGGAACATGTGTTTGCAATTGCTAGCCTGTGTAGGTTTAAATGTGTGTGTAAATGTGCCAATGTATGCAGGTGTGCTTGCATGTTGGTGTGTGCACATGCATGCACATGCATGCTCAAGCATGCACCGACATGCACTCAAACATGCAAATAGGCATATATCTCATGTGGTGATATGCATTCAATGGGGTGCTTGTTTGTGTGTGTGTGAGTGTGGGTACGAATTTTGTTCATGAACTTTGTCTGAAGCTTTTGCATGCAAGTTTTTTTGCTTCTTGTTTGTGCATGTGTCTGTGGATGCGTTTTCTAGTGTATTGTGTGAATGTTATTTGTTTGTGCATTCTGTGTGTCCGCTATGTCTGCGCATTACCTGTGATTGCTACATGTATATTGTGTGTGGGTGTGTGAATTTTTCTGTGTCCGTATAAGCCTTGGGATGTTGCACTTCAGTTTTAATAGCAGTGTATATGTGTATTGCGTGTACTCATTGTCTATAAGGGTTTGTACATGTGTATGGGCACGTGTGCGTGTGCTTGAGTGTGTACTGTTGTAATTTATGTATTTTCTGCTTCTTACTGTATTTGGCCATGTGTTTTTGTGTTTGGTAATTTGCGAGGGTGCGCTGCTGGTGGGTTATTTGTGTGTCGTTTGCATGTTGTTTGGGTGCGCAATTGACAATGCAGTTTTTAGCTGTTGATGTCTATGCAGCTAGGTGTGGGCATTCATGCCATTATGTCCATGTGTAATAAAGTGGTCGCACCTTAGATTGCCTTATGTTTCTAATAGTCGGTTTGTATATATGTGTAAGCCTTCACGCGTGAATACCTTGCCAGCTAAGGCATCCTCCTCATCTGGCTGGCAAGAAAACGGAATGATCTAGCAAACAAAAATGTAAGTCGCTTGAACCTCTTAGACAAATATCAAACATATCCGGCTTTGCCAAATACACGGTTAGCCATCTATTTAGCTGACACTAAAAAGACTGGCAGTCTAGCAAGCAGACATCTACCGGCTTCTCTGCAATTTAAGCAGACCACTTTGCAATAGTGCAAAAGAGCACGGAAATGGCTGTCTGCAGTACAATTGATTGTTGGTTACCTGTTTTTGACCGCATATTTGACTGCCTAATTTATTTTTTTTATAAATTTATGATGCATTCAGACAAGCGGATAGTTTTATATAGAGCAGTGACGGTCATGATCACTTTTTTTTACAATGATATTAGCAATTGGATATCTTGCATTTCAAATTTACAAAAGCAAGCAAATCCCTGATGAACTTTGCACAATTGCCTGAAAAGTCGTTGAAAGGAAAATCTAAAAAAAATTGGTAACCTGAGGCAAGGCCCTTTGCAGACAGGTAGTGATTGAGCCAGCTTAAAATTACTGCTTGCCTCTAACCTTTTAAGAGAAAAGCTCACAAAAAATGCACACAACTTGGCCAACCAGGTTGCTCTGAGTGGGAAAGAGACACTGAAAGTTTGGCCTAGGTCACGGAGAAGCTGACAATGCTGCTTCAAACCCTGATTCCAACCCAGCACTGATAAACACTTAAAGTTACAGATATTGAAAGCATGGAGTATTTCATAATATACTTCCGAGAAGTAACTGGAGCAAACTGGTGGAGCTAAGTTGCCACACATTTACGCCTCAGGCAGGTGCTAAAAGAGGTAAAAAAATGTGAAATGACTAACCATGTTGAAGCTGATTTTGTCACATCCAAGGCTTAGTTTGGCCTACTTCAAGGGCAGGCAGAGACAGAATTGAGCACCCTACATGAAAACTTCAAAACCATTTAAGAGCCACACGATATTTGAATCTGAATCGAACAATTGCTAAAAATGCTTATGGTGGTCTATTGAACTCCTACTGGGCCAATATGGCGCAAAAATCCTCTGCAATGGGCTGTATAGCTGTTATTCTCCCCAACACCTACTGAACATACCCACTCCTATGTTGTCTGATGCGAGGCAGGCTTGTACAGAGTTTCTCTTAATAAAATCTTGGAAGCACCAAAAGACACTCGTCACGTCTTTAGATGACGGCCCATCAGTCAGATAGCACTATTAAAAAATTAATTTGCAACCCTGCTTGCACTTGTGTTTAAACAGCTTACAAAGCAGATCTGATAGCTTCAAAAAGAACATCACAGCCCCAATGAAGCAGTGTTGACTGTATCCGTCTGAGCAGACGTATACAGTCAAGATAGACTGTATACGACTGTATCCGTATAGCATCTGGGTTACTGCTAATCTGGGAACAGCAGGAATCAAATGTGTTGCTCTATAGCTAATGAAAGCATACCGGGGTATGCCATGATCAGTGGTAAGGGTGGCCACAAATATGCTCATGGCGCGAAACCAGCCGCGACTGCCAGAAAAGCTAAAGTATTAGATGTCTCCTACGGAGTATGACCTGATACGTGAACACTTAACAGACATGTAGATAAGACTACAGTACGCTCATAGCACACTCTGGCAGGCGCAAGTAAAGATCCGACAGAAGTAATGAAAGGGGCCACCCTCCCTTGCTCTTGGTACTGGCCCTTGATGGTAAAAAAGAAATGGTAAAAAGGAGATGACCTAAAGCCTCAAGACTAAATTATGTGACACTATACCTGGTAATAAAAGCTTTGCCCATCTACACATATCTGATAGAACAACAAAGACAGCCCTCTATCCAAAACGAGTGCTGACTGAAACCCTACTTGAGCTGTTCAGAGAAACTCGGATTAGCTCTAGCTGCAGCAAAGCCTGCAGAAGACCCTAACACAAAAGGAGCTACTCCAACACAAAACAACTCAAAGTTCCACACAGAGAAATGATAGAAACACCAAATGTTCAAAACCCTAAGTAGCTGCTGCCTAAACATAAAACATAAACATAATGGATGTAGCACTGCAAAAAATGGCTAAAAACCTCTCAGCATCTTGGGATCACCATTTTACATTAACCCTAGGAGAATCACCTTTGGCTAAAAATATGGCACACATTTCTGCTGACTAGTACAGCTCAGAAGACATGTCATTATAGAGTTAAAGTGTGTCTAAAAATGCAAAAAGCAATATTGGGTTAAGTTGATGGAGTATTGCATCAATACCAGTGTAAAGGACAGCTTTTTATATTGGACTACCCTTTTATTTAAATTAGGTAATAAAAAGAAAAACAAATCAACCTTGTGACTTTAAATATGTAAACATTTATGCCCTTACAAAGCTAACCATGCTGTGTCAGTGTGTGTGAGTGGTGCAGTGAAACGATTTGGCTGGGGTGCGCTTTCGCATCCGGTCACGGGGCAGTGCGGTATCAGCGGATAATTTCAGTCTCATTTTTTTGAAGAGCCATGGGGAACGGCTTAGGTTTTTCTATGCTTTTCATCTAGAGCAGATCAGTTGGTCACACCGGTCTCTGTAGTTTGGTTGTGTCAATATATTGTGTATCATACAACCATACCACTCTATTCTTAAGTAAAAGGTATTTACCATTTAATATTCATCCAGTTTCTCATTTTGTCATTTTCTTTTTAACCAACTTGAATTTTGTGTATTAATATTTCTTAAAATCTTGTTTTCTTTATTAGTTAGAAACCACTACAACGAGACAACACATACAATATTATAAGCTAACATAAACCTAGCCATACCAAAACAAGAAAGGGCAAAAGGTTATTGCTAATCTTTTTCGATAAACGTATTTCTTATCACATTCTTGCCGATTTTTACGTATTTTACTCATAACATTATGAGTTTTATTTTAGCTTGCAGAATCATGAAAGAGTCAGAGGCTGGAAACCAACTAGCTTTTGAATACAAAACGAGATAAAGGAAAATAATTTTCCAACAGCTAATTATCCCTGCCCAGGCTAATTTAATTAGCTTAAAATAACAAAGCAGTTTTAAACTTTTGTTTGAGAACTACTAACCTACTAACTACTAACCTAAATGCGAACGAGTTTTGTGTAAGTTTGGCTTACAACCGCACAAGTCAGAAAACAGTAAATTACATCTGTTGATGACGTTATAGACAATTCAGATTTAGATTTTCATGATTATACAGATAATTAAAGTAGCATCAGTGACTCTGATAGCAGTGAAAGTAATAGTTTTGTAAGAGTAAGGAACATTTTGGAGGATCGTCTTAGCTTCATAGCAATGGCTTCACATAGCTTTATCATTGCACAAAGTATAGATACATTGGATTTTTTGCATAGCAGTGTTAGTTAAAATGTTAGCAAAATAAAATATGTTACAAAAATGTTCTACATAGATCTTGAAATTGAAAAAATATTGTATACATATCATAAAGCAATATCGGCAATTTTCGGTAAAACGGCTGGCCTAAGGCCGATAGCTAAATTTGTACATGGATGGCTGTGAAAGGGTTACACACCTCAACAAACTTAATTATCTACAGAGAGGTGTTTGAAGTCTCCCTAAATGACTTGCCGGCTTATGATGTGGCAAAGGCTAAGCCAAGAACATGTGATGCTTGCACAAACAGGGAAGAGGGAAATGGAATAGCTGTAGTCTATTGTGTACCCTGTGATAAAGTTTTCTGTGCCAATCATGACCAGGTATGAAGAGCATATTAATCTTAACCATTTTAGTTGCTCCTCGTTTTTGCAAAGCGTCAAAAAACCTAAGCCTGTAAATAATGTACAGTGTTTATCTAGTTCTCATTATATTCAAAAGCAAGCCAGGTTATACAATCAAGTGATAAATTTAAAGAAACATAACATTACTTCATATTTAGAGAAACCAGTCTTAAGATAGCAATAAAGCTGGGTATTTTGAGGGCCTTCCTGAGGAGGCTCTTACAAAAATTGCACTTGCTTTTGTCTATTGTTAAAAGACTTTTTAGAGGGTTTTTATATATTTTCCAAAGTTCTTTCTTATGAATGAACTTTGTTTTTATTTAATTTGGTAGTGATAAAGCAATAAGGAACTTTTGTTTTAATCTGACTCTGTCCATACATGTAAACCTAAATGAACAAGATATTTTTCCTCACGTGTGTTCTTTGTGTGTTATTTAGGTTGGAGAACCATTAAGAAAACTGGTACCAATTCAGTTTATTCTAATTTTATTTAACAACTGACAATTAATGAAGACATGATTTATAATCATTTGTGTGACCCACTTAGTTCAAAACCAAAAGAAAACATACTTTATCTATACAATCTGAGGTAATCGTTTAAAATGATTCTTTAGAATTTGTGGTACCTTAACAGTTTTATTAAAGGTTCAATTCCTTGTTACCTTCAAATATCTCTGAATGCAGCTTCACCAGGATTACTGGAAGGTTTTTGGTGGTTCACACAAGACCATGAACATGGAGCAGTACAAGTCACAAAAAAACAGTCAGCAAAGCAGAGTCTGTGTAAATCATGGTGACAAGCCAATCACTATTGGCTGTAGAAAGTGTCTGAAGATGGTCTGCATTGGGTGTCTTTCTTCTGTGGCAATCTGTTCAGATGGTATGTCATACTTCTATAACTCGGATTTTGACTCAGACTATTTTGAAGCTTTTATTACTATATAATGATGAAATAAGAATTTTGAATTATGATTCAAGGATGAAAGCTTGTATCCCTGTTTTCTAGAGAGCTACTGGGCTGCCTCTGGTAGAGATGAAAAGCATTTGTTAAATTTGCTTTTGAGCTTGTCCTAGCCAAAGCTTAAAAAGATTTCACACTCTATTGATAACTTGGTTTTTAAACCAATAATTGCTACATACAGTAGGTTCTGACGGGATAGAAGACGTAATTTTAGTGAAAACAACAAATCGACCAGTTAATCATAAATCGTAACACATAAACTAAACAGGAAATACACTCTGCAGCATCAATGAAACAATATACAAACACAATACCTTGGGTTTCCTGTCTGTGTTTAACAGGAGAGCCCCACCAGATGATGTCTCTTGAAGAGCTGGTAGTTCAACTGAATGATGAACTCAACAAACTGAAGGGAGGAATGATAGAGAAGGAGGAGTCTTTAGAGAAAGTCTTCAAGGCAACATCTAAAGTCCTGGCTGATTATGACAGAGAAACAGATGAGATGTTGAAGAAGATTCACAACAATAGAGATGAACAGGTAACGCATGCAAACCATGTTACCATTTAAAGTAAGTTGAAATACTCTCCCTGAAGTTGATATCAAAAAACAAATTGAAAGCTCCAACTGTGGCCGCATCACTAAAATACTAAAAGTAGAAATAGTTTAAATGGGTATTTAAAATTTATGCAAAGCGATAAAATAAAACTTTAATTTTTCGACTTTGGAAAGAGATAAAAAATTGTGATGAATTAGACAATTTCTAAGCTTTTTATTGTTTTAATAAACAGTATTATTAAAAACATTTTTAAAATGAATAATAAAGTTTACAAATATAAAAGCAGTAGTTAAAAAGTATCAGTCTTCTTTTTACATCCACAACTTGACCAGGTTTCTTTTATTTTGCCTGCCTGTTGGCTATCTGTATTGCAGTTGTCACAGCTATATAACATACCAATAGTTAGCATAACATACAAATAGTTAGGTTCTATAACATACAAATAGTTAGCATATATAACATACAAATAGTTAGGTTCTATAGTATACAAATAGCTAGCATATACAACATATAAATGGTTAGCATATATAACATACAAATAGTTAGCATATATAAGATACAAATAGTTAGCATATGAAACATACAAATAGCATATATAACATACAAATAATTGGTAGATGCGCTTGGGTATTTCTGCCCATACCTATCATGACATAATTGTATAACTTTTTTTATATTAGGAGTGTATTGTTTTAACCTGCGCACCTGTTGATTATATTATTATAAAATATCAAACTATTATAGTAAGCACATGTTTTGATATAGTTCTGGTATTTATCATGATCATGTGTAGAATTTATAAAAAATTAGGAGTGTATTTGGTAACAGTGCATTTTTGGTTGGTACAACATGCATACAACGCATGGACAATGGACATACACTTGCAACGCACACACATTGTGAATACAACGCGCATACACTATCATCACAACGCACATACAACGGTCAATAGAAAATAAATAAAATAGTTTGTGTAAGGTTTTAGACCTGTTTTATTAATAACCATGAATATAAATAGAATATTGAATAATAATATAATATAATTACTACTATTATTATTATTACACATCAATATTATTAGTGGGGGTCCTACTACACAAAGTTGTCGTCGGA
Source organism: Watersipora subatra (assembly GCF_963576615.1). NCBI lineage: Eukaryota > Metazoa > Bryozoa > Gymnolaemata > Cheilostomatida > Watersiporidae > Watersipora > Watersipora subatra. The sequence continues at coordinate 730,391 of NC_088712.1, forward strand.
ATAGTCACTTTTAAAATCACTGTCGTCACTTTTAAAATCACTGTCACCTTTTTTCAAGTTGATAACCAAAACAACCTATTTCTTCACATTTGTTATTTTAATACACATATCCATTCTGGTGGCACTGGGTTGCGTTGAAAACCTAAAACTTGCTCAGTTTGAACTTCTGCTAACCAAAAGCATGGCTCAACCAGCGACCTTCACAAACTTACTAGTGATGGTTGGAAGCGTCACTGATTACTCCGCGAAGAGTGACAGCCGTCTTAGGTTTTTAAGGGCTACATTTCTTGTACTGAAAATAGACCGAGATTGTCTTTAATATTCACTGTCAGTCACAGACTTGGAAACGGATTTGCTGTCAATGTCGTGGCATTTCATTGCTGGTTACTTTAATTATTTGGCAGCCTATAAATGCTGGACCAGATGCTTCAAACCAAAACTAGTGAAGTTTCGGTTGAACGTGTTGATTTATGGACAAATGATAAGTTAGTAAAGGTACGGCTACACGTAACAAATTTTTCGTTGGTTCTAACCAAAATACCGAAATGATTGAAACACACAGAATTATTCTGCGCTGCTAGAATCGTGCTAGCGAGTACGATTCCAGCAGCTTTTGCAATTAGTATAGTCCAAGAGACGTATAATGACACACAATAAAAGTATAAGTGCAATTCAACATAGTACAAATGATGCAGCTGCTTAGATTGCGTTATTGTATGTATTTATTGTTTGAACGCTATAGCTACAAATTGTTTATTTTTTAATTATATTTCCTTTTTAGCAGCAAAAGTTTTGTGGTAGAAAATGTTGCCATCTTTAGCGCAATCAAGTCGGTTGCATCGTATTTACTATGGTGAATTTCTGTAATATTTTTCTTGTGTGTCGCATTATGTTCTCAGACTACATATATCTTAAATTTTGCTAGTCGTGCTCGCTCACCAACAATAGCGCAACTTAAACAGTTACATCGTGTGTTCTATGTTGAATTGCTTTCGTACTTTTACTGTGTGTCGCGATACATGTTTTGGACTATACTAATTGCTAAAGCTGCTAGAATCGTGATCGCTAATAATTTGTTTAAAGATGTGGTTTCGTCAAATTTGAGTTGACCTTAAAAGAAAGCATTTTTTTTCTCTATAAGTTGATATGTTGTTTGTTGTGTTAGGCTATCTTATTGCCAAGATATTTGAAGATTAAAATCGAAAAAATCTGATCGCGGGAAAAACGCTCAGGCCAAAAAAACATGCCCAGACTTGGCCAAAATGATGTCACACGTGATTTATCTGTCAACATATCTTGTATTCATATCGTCTATTGCGATAAAAGTCTAGTCCTATGCAGCTCTATTGGCATATATTTTATTTTGTATTTGCTCATGTTGGCTAGAATAAAACTTTAAACCCGGCTACAAATACATACATTATTATGAATGTTTCAAAGGCCTCAAATAACGAAAATTGAAAATTTGTCTTACTCACTTTCTCCAAATGCTGTGTAAACATTTGAGTATTGACTACCAATTCTACCGGTCTACGGTAATTCTGTCAAGCAAACTATGTAGAATAAGGTCTTGGTATCGGCACAGTTCCGCCGGTACCCACACTAACGATATACAGCCTCCCAAAAGCCCTGCCCACATTATGTCCGTCGCCTATCCTTGGTGCGGGGATGTATATCATTGCCCACACCAAAAACTAGTTTCTAACTACCGTAAGTAAAATAAGCAAGCTGCGTCTTTGAAAAGAATATACATAGGGATAGAGCTTTAAAGATGAGAAGTCTGCTGCAAACTGGATTTGAACTCACATTCTCCAGTTCGGCGGACATTCATATACTGTATACAATTCACTGCAATATTTTGCAAATCAGGTTTTGCATTATCTTCAACAATATAATTTTATTATATAATTTTTACAAGCACAAAGGATTTCATCTCAGCATAAAGCTTTCATTAATAACATTCATCAAGTCGTGGCCACTCACATAGTTTTAGCTGATACAATAAGACAAATTCATCTACTGCAACAAACTCAAACAAAACATCATGGTTTATGCAGCACACACTCAAGTCTCTCTTTCCCCTTTATGGCAGTTTCCACACTGACAAAGCTGCTTCAGCTGATGGGACGACATAAACATCCTGTAATCATTAAAACAAATGCAATAAATATATTTCATTCATAAATATGTCATTCTAAAGCGTATCTACTGAAAGCTTTCAAATTTGGAGTTAAATAGATTGCGAGTGTAATTTTAAAAAGCAATAAATATTTAACAAAAGCACAATACGCCAAACCAACGAGTCGAAGCTATGGTTCTGGAAGTTAAAGATTTGCATTGATCAATCAATTTTTTTCACTTTCTATAAGTGAAAAGTGAACATCTAAAGTCAAATCATAAATCTAATTTACTAGATAAAACTGCCACAGAAAATCTGAAGCAAATGTAGCTAGGTAAACCGATAAAAAATATAAAATAATGATTAGTGATAGCAAAAAGTTATAATTTTATTAATTAGTACATGTATTAATGAGTACTAAAATATTACTTTTAGTATACTCATCAATCTAAGCCATTGTATTGCTAGATGCTAAAAATTAAAAAGAAGCCGTCGAGAACTCACTGTACATACGTATCACGCACGTGCAGGAAATTACATTTTAGCCTCAAACAGGGAAATATAATCTCAACAGGAAACTCTATAGGAGACTCAAAGTAAAAGATAAATTTACCTCCATTCTCTGAACTTCCTCCGTATAACTTTAACTACCTGATGCCAAGAAAACTCGGAGTCACCTTCACAGTAACTTGACAGCAATTTTTACAACTATGTTGTTTGCCAATAAAGCGTGTCGATCGAGTAATTCATTAAAGTAACGATGTTAATTAATTTAATAAATATTGATGTCCATATGATTTAATAATAGTGTAAAATCCCTAAATTTGAGATCACAGACAACACGTTTTACGAGTGATAAAATTTATTACGGCCTATATAAAAATTTCGCGCTGATGATTGGCTAAGGAAGCGACCTCAAATTTATCACTCGTGGTTTCTTTTCAGATGTATTGCTTGTGACGTCACAAAAGAAGCACCCGCTGGAACGTGAGCTTTTTAAAAGAGGGCCTCATTCAAACGCATATATCTCTGGACAGGACTGGTCTACAAAAACAAAAATGGCATCAAATTGTAGCTGATGTTTTAGCCTTGTATGGGTTTTAATTTCATTAAATCAAATTTTTTGACGCAACCACATCTTTAATCGGTTAAAAGCGTTTTGTCGACGAACTCGGTGGGCATGCACAGCTCAAATATTTCTGTGAATTTCGACCGATTAATTCTGCGTTTTTAGTGATTTCGACCAGAACTCAGAACCAACAATAATTTTTTAACATGTAGCTGTGCCTTAGTAATCCTACTTACACAATCATCGTCATCTCGTCACCTACATTGATAAATGGTCGTCTCGTCTGTCACTCTTTAAATATCCCTGTCGTCGGGTCGTCAGAATCGTCACAAAACATGAGAGGACTCCCATTAGTGTGCTAACAGTGTCATGTTGTGGCGCATGCATTGTTAATTACTTGTGTCGATGTTGTATTCACAATGTTTTTGCGTTGCAAGTGCCTTGTATGTCCGTTTCGCATGCGATGTATGTGCGTTGTGCCGACCTAAGATGCACAGTTGCCGTATATTGTAGCATATTGATTATATTCAGACAGTGTAGAGACTGTGTTATGGCTAGTTAGGAATCATTATGTATTTACTGTCTTATATCATATTGTCTTATATCATATCTTATATTATATTGTATAGAGGAAAATAAATGATTTATTTTGTTACTTCACAAAGATAAACTATCAGTTGTATAAATTTAGGTTGAAAAACTGTTATAGATGGAGAGTCTGAGACTACAATATCAGCGTCTGGAAGAGGAGTTTTTAGAAGCAAGACTGAAAACTAAGACTATAATTACAGACTATCTGGAGGATGATGTGCTGTCTAAGTGGAGTCAGTTGAGGAACTTCTATCGTAATGCTGAGTCACGGGCTCAGCACGCCCATGATGTAAGTTCGATCACCTGAGCTGTAGCCATATTTTGGAAACAATCAATTATCAGTTCATATTAATAAAATACTTCTACCTAAAACCTCTTTGTAATGGTCTGTACTAATTGGCATGTAAAGAAGGACTATATTAAAGGTTCATTCAACTTCTGCATATTGTTAGCTATTGCATATTATTAGCTATTAATCTTCCACACTAAATAATAGTTGATATAATACTTACCGACCCTTTCAAGATGTGATCAATAGATTAAAATTTTTAAATCTTTTTAAATAGCTTTCTCTTGACTAACAGCTTTCTGGAGTGAAATTCGTGAGTCTTCAACTGAAATCTAAGTGGTTAATGCTTGAAATTTTTAGTTTCACTCTTTTCACCTTTCATGAAAATTGAGAAATATATATGAGAAATGACATATATTATATATATATATATAATGAGAAATGACATATATTATATTATACATGAGATATGACATATATGAGAAATTTTCAAGCTATTCTATCTACCTAATGGTGTTTATCAGAAACCATGTTTGCTAAATTTTCCAAAGTTTTGCTAATTCCCTAATTAATGTCTAAAATTAGGACAAAATGTCATACAGTTGAGCAAAGTGTTTTTGTCAATAAATAAAAACGACCACAGCTTATAATAAAATGATCTAACATACATATTTAGTGTGATGTGGTGTCAGGACACAGAGACACAATGAGTGAGATACAGAGATTGGTGCAGGAAGTCTTACCATCTTTAAATGTACCTGTTGCAAGTAAATTGAGAGATAAAGGTAAGTCTGGTTAAAGATGTAGTTGCGTCAAAATTGAAGTTGATCTTAAAAGAAAGCATTTTTTTTTCTCTATCAGTTGATATGTTGTTTGTTGTGTTACGCGATCGTATTGCCAAGATATTTGAAGATTAAAACCGAAAAAATCTGATCACCGTAAAAACGCTCAGGCCACAAAAACGTGCCCAGCCTCGCCAAAAATGATGTCACGCATTTGGCAACCTGTCTCTATCTCTCGTATTCACATCGGCTATTTGCGATAAAAGTCTAGTCTTACACGGCTCTATTGGCATATATCTTATTTTGTATTTGCACATGTTGGCTAGAATAAAATTTTAAATCCTGCTACAGATGCATTATTATGAATGTTTAAAAGGCCTCAAATAACGAAAATTGAAAATTTGTTCTACTCACTTTCTCCAAATGTTGTGTAAACATTTGGGTACCGACTACCAATTCTACTGGTCTACGGTAATTCTGTCAAGTCACTTTTGTAGAACGCGGTCTTTGTATCAGCACAGTTCTGCAGCTACCCATACAAACGATATACAGCCTCCCATAAGCCCCGCCCACATTATGTCGCCTATTACCTATTGCCTACGCACTAGTTTCTTACTAGTAGTATTCTTACCGAATACTAGATAAGTGAGATAAGCAAGCCACCTCTTTGAAAAGAATATAGACAGGGATACAGTTTTAAGAATGAGAAGTCTGCTGCAAACTGGATTTGAACTCACATTCTCCAGTTCTGCGGACACCCATATACCATATCCGATACACTACAATATTCTGCAAATCATGTTTTGCATTATCGTCAACAATATTATTTTATTATATAATTTTTACAAACAAAAATATTTTCATCTCGGCATAAAACTTTTATTAAAAATATTCATCAAGTCGTGGCCACTCAGATAGTATTAGCTGATACAATAAGACAAATTCATCTACTGCAACAAACTCAAACAAAACATCATGGCTTATGCAGCACGCATTCAAGTCTCTCTTTCCACTTTATGGCAGTTTCCACACTGACAAAGCTTCTTCGGCTGGTGGGACGACATAAACATTCTGTAATCAGTAAAAAAAATGCAATAAATATATGTCATTCTAAAGCGTATCTATTGACAGCTTCCAAGTTGGGAGTTAAATAGATTGCGAGTGTAATTTTAAAAACGAATAAACATTTAATAAAGGCACAAGTACGCCAAGCCAACGATTCGAAGCTTTGGTTCTGGAAATTAAAGATTTGCAATGATCAATCGATTTTACCCACTTCCTACGAGTAAAAATAATTTGTAATCATGACTCTAATTTACCAAAGAAAATTCGAAAAAAATATTATAGCTAGGTAAAACGGCAGATAAGCTATGAAACGATGATTGGAGATAGCAAAGAATTATCATTTTATTAAATAGTATATGTATTTATGACTATAAAAAATATTACATTTACTAAAGTATAGAAGACTCTAAGTTAATTTACCTCCATTCTGTCTTCTTCTGCAGCAAAACGCTGCTGACGCCTGTCAGCTTTGGCCATAGGCTGTCTACTCTAATCTTTTACTAAAAGTTGCTCAGATAACTCTGAGTAGCGGTCGCTCGAACTTGAAGCCATTTTAAAACTATGTATAACTTAGTAATTGTTGAAACGCGTTGAATCCGTAACGATGAGGATGAATTCTCTATGATGAGAATCTTCGAGATCACAGACAACGCGTTTTACGAGTGATAACATTTATTACGGCCTATATAAAAATTTCGCACGCATGATTGGCTAACGAATCGACCTCATATTTATCGCTTGTGGTTTCGTTTCAGATAACAAGCTTGTGACGTCACTAAATTGCCACCCGCTGGAACGTGAGCTTTTTAAAAGAGGGCCTCATTCAAACGCATATATCTCTGGACAGGGTTGGTCTACAAAGACAAAAATGGCATCAAATTGTAGCTGATGTTTTAGCCTTGTATGGGTCCTAATTTCATTTTTGACGCAACTACATCTTTAATGAAGATATTTCTTGTGCTTTTTACTTTGGTCACTTTTTTACTGGTCAAAAACTTTGATAGCACATTTGCAGTAATGCAATAAATTAACTTGTAGTTACTATTTTTTTGAAAATGTTTACCAACTAAAATTTTCGATTCCAGTTTAACATTGCAATTGAATAAAGCTAGTTTGGAAAACTATCTTTATTGAATAAGGATTGAATTATCAAAGTATCAAATTTCAAATACACAAATATCCAAAAACATTTGGATCTGTGTTATCTTATCTTTTTGCTGCTGGAAGGTGTGAGATTAATTTAGAAGTTATGTTCTCTTATGACGTTTTGTTAAAGTATTTGAATTCAAGAATGTAAATAATTAACGTTTAATGCTTTTGAAACAAAACTCATTAATTTTTTCAATACAGTTTTCACTTTGGTCTTCTCTATTTTTAGATCGAATTTTTCAGCCATCGATAACAAACTGAAGTAGATATAACAAATAGATGTAAAATGCTTACTGAGCAGTGTTACTTTATGGGTTCTGTTTTATTGTTTTCAGGGGAGAAAAGCAAAATAAATCTGGAAATTGTCTCTTCTGATGGTTTCTTTCTTGATGAGCAACTGACACTGGTGCCATTTAAACCTCTCCCTAAATCCCTCAAACATTTCCAAATCATCTCTTTACTTGAGAATCCTTACTCTGTAAAAGTCTGTAACTCTAAAATATTATCAAGCCTTAATAATAAATCAATAGTCACTATTGATAGCAGTCACCAACTTGAAGGTTCATTTCTCACATTCAACAACCGCCCTCGAGCATTGGAGGTCTACAAAGACAGACTCTATATAGCAGTTGGTGGTAGTCCTTGGACCATCTATGTACATGATCAGCAAGGAAAGCAAGTCAACTCCTGGAAACATAGCGACTTCGACTCATATACAGGACTGGCCATAACCTCTGATAGAGTTGTTGCTCCTGACAGGAATAACAAGCTTCTCATCATCTACACTCTGACAGGTAATAAACTCAAAGAGATCTCATGTCCTCAGCTTAGCCAGGCTCAAATCTCACTGTGTGCTGCAGGGTTAAACAAGGTTGTTGTGTCAGACTTTGGCTCATCCCAAGTCTTTATGATAGACATAGCTAGTGACCAACTGCTCTGGAGTTGTAAAGATGTGAGTAAACCTCAAGGAGTGACATGTTATGGAGAAAGATATGTGCTAGTGGCAGCATATGAGAGCCCCACTATAAGAGTCCTGGACAGTTCCACAGGTTGGTGACTGTTACATACATAAACTAAATGTGTTGAATAAGGCTAAAACATAGTCGAAGTATATTAACCTGATTATCTAAAGGAGTAGGTTTTACATTTTTAGTATAGATACAAGTGACTGGTTATCATCAGTATTGTCTATTGAGCTAAATGTATCATTTTAATAATAGATAGAACTATAATAAAGAGATAATCATTATCACATGCAAACGATCACTCTGTGTAACTATAGATAAAATCTAGCTACGAAGAATACTGTTGGTTTTCTAATAACTATACTATTAACACTTTGACTCCATTTATTTCGTAAAATACTTATCCAAAAATAGCATAATCATAGTTTTCATTATGTTACGTCAGATTTTTATATTTTATAGAACAAAGTTCATAGCTGATTGTTTACTGTATTCTATAAAATTAATTTACATGTCATATCAGATAAAAAAGTCAATCTGTTTCAGTTTTATAAGGATTAAATTTAAATCCGTTTTCCATCAAAAGATAAAACACTGGTATCTAGCAAATTCCTACCAAAAGGCATTTTTAACTATGACTAGCAGAGTCAGAGTCAATTAATAATGGTCTTTAGGAATCGCATTTACTCATTAAATTTTTAAATAGATATTCAAATTGAGGTAAAATCTTTTGTATTTTAGTTCAAAACCTTATGGCAATTGCTGATTTTTTGGTTAATAACTTAGTAATTTCACTGTTAATCTAGGTTTTTTAAACAATCAGATAAAATGGAGAGCAATTCAGCTTTTGAAAAAAACATTATTTGACTAATTCCTGTAATTATGTCATTTGTCAAATCAATTTGGAACATCTTATTTATTATAATGGCCAACTTAATTTAATCGTTATAAACTTTATTTTTCATTTGATGAAAATGCTATTAATTTCTAAAATATATCTTTAATTTAATGGATACTTCTTTTTAATAATTTTTAATTGGTTAATGTATGTAACTTGTAATTCAAGTATTTGCAAAGCTGGTTTGATGTTTCGACGTATGTAGTTTATACTCTATAGAACATGTTTAATTCAATTATCAATATAATTTCTTTAGCAACCAAGTTAACCGTAAATTTATTGTGCTGGTCTGTTTTAAATATAATTTAATTTCTTGGTTATTTTAAGATTTATCGTTATTATTATTATCGTTATTATTCTACTACTTAACATCAAAGTTACCTTTTTAATGTGCTTATTAAAACATGAAACTTCATGAAACTTTCTTCAAATTAATTTAGAACTTTGTAGTCAATTTTAATTTGAACAAAGCAATAATTTCGTTCCATTCTTCCTCAAAATGCAATGTTCTGTGAAAATGTTCGAAATTGTGGTTTTCCACTATCTTCTTTCCCTGTTTTTTTTTTCAACAACGCTCTAATACCTGTGCTCATTCTGCTTATTCACTTACTTACTTCACTTACTTACTTTCACCAACAATTAAGTAATGAAGTTAACCAATAATGCTATTTACAAATACCAAATAGCTATTCATTCAAAGTGAGTTTCTTTGCTGTTGCCTCAACCCTGCTGGTTGCAAACAATCCCTTGTTTTTTATAGTAACTTTTTTGTTGGGGAAATAGCCAGAATGCTGTTTATCAGTTGCTTGGGGAAACGAAATTTATGTCGCTTTCAGTAAACGTTTATAAAATTGTTATCTAGTAACGTTAAACAAAGGATATAATTGGTAGTAAGTGTTTAATATCATCAAAATATATTAGTTAATAAATTTTAAAGTATAAAACGATTATCTTTTTTCCAAAAGCTAAAGAAATCGGGCCTCCTTGCAAAAGAATAAAATGTGGCAAAGCCAGTCAACATCGACTCGACTTTCAAAACGGTAAAATAAAAAAGTATTTGATCCATCGATCGTCCGTGATTTTCTGTCTGAACAGAATAAAAATAATTTACATGAAAGAAGTGAGGTAAACTTTTTTGACTTTTAATATACTTGGAATATACAGAGAAAAATCATCGTTATGGTAGCTCGCACAGCCATGTTATAGCGTGAGACTCTACGAAAGGAAGGCTTCCAAGCATTTCATACAGGGGCAGTTGTACATGGTTGTATTTTTTGTTTAAGTAAATATGTAAATGAATGTTTACGTACAAAAGATTTTGTTCCCAGAAATAAACTTAAGTTTGAACTATGTATGTTCATAAAATACCAATATTATTGAAATTTCAAAAATAAATTATATGACTTTTGGGTGTTTTTGCGTGGCTTTAACCTAGCCAAAGGGTTAAGAATTTTTATTTGTAAGCAACTGATTAAAAAGACTGTTTTGAAATTATTAGAAGCTGTAAATCAATAAAATGTTCATTTCTATACTTCTGTACATTTCGGTTCATTTCGATTTCAACTTACAAAGTGTGGGGTTACAAGATAAAACAATAAACGTACCGTTGAACCTTTTACTTTTACATATTTGTCTGAATACACAGCAAACTATACCTACTCAGATTTTCCGTTTCTTAATTTTTTGCGATCAGCATAAATTTACCTTGTTGTTAAATAGTCGTGTTAGTTTTTTATGAAAAACAATAAATTTTATTACAAACCCTGATAAAGAAAATTAATAAAATACTACTATGTTAATCTAATTTTGGTGGTATATGAATATTTGCAAAATAAATATTTTACATTCTTTAAAATTATGTTGAGAGTAAAATATCTTGTAATGCGGTATGATTCGAGCATGGTAAAATAGAACAGGTAAAAATGACCTTTTACTGGTGATGTAATAAAGTGATTAATGTTTGGGGGGGGGGGGGGGTGTGAATATGTTTATTTGTGGCTAATAAATTGCTGGTAATGATTTGTTGATAGACTTTTATTACTGGCAGTTAAATAAAAAAAAGGTTGCCAGAATCAAATTTTCTATAAAATGATAATTTTTTGTAAAGCCAACCACAAAAGGTTTGAATGAAATGTTTATTTTAGTTTTAAAAATTGTTTATAATATTACATTATTAGTTTTCTTATTGACTTGCATTGATTAAATATATCTGCCATTTTTTTTTAAAATTTAGCCAAAAAATCAAGAAGACTAGTGACTAAAAGAAACTTATGTAAAAGAACACATATTTGTATTGCTTTTATTCATCAAAAACTTCCTAGTTTGGCTACTGGAACTCCTGCATCTTAACCCTTTTACTGCCGTATGTGCATTTATGCGAAATCAATGGTTGACTGCCATAAACACATTTTTGAGAATTTTCCAGCAATTGCGTAGTAACTTAATTGTATTGTTCATTGACAACATAACCAATAATATTTTGGAGTTTTATGATATTGACACTGCAATTCAAAAATCTCTATAAACTAAACCTTAGTTCATAAAAAACTTTAAATATTTGATTGAGAGTTTTCATCTTGAAAAGGCATATCTTTTTCCGACATTCGAACTATTTAGTATTGTTATTGCATTTGCCTTCCAAGCTTAAAAGGAAGAATTTCTTATCTTGATGACAACATAACTAATTCAGATTCTGATTTTTTGTGGTTACGCAGAAAATGGCAGTGAAATGGAAAATGAAAGTGGCAGCACTGACTCTGATAGTAGAGAAAGTAATAGTTTTGTAAAAGTAAGGAATGTGGTTGAGAATCGTTTTACTTTCTGAGTGTTTGTAGCATTACATAGCTTCAGCACTGCACAAAGCATAGATACGTTGATTTTTTGCATTCCACCATTTGTTACCATGTTGGAAAAAATAGTATTAATAACAACAATTTTCTACATAGATTTTGAAGCAGAAAAAAATTGTATACATATTATGAAACAAAATCGGTAATTTTCAGTAAAATGGCTGGCAGTAGGCCGACGCTAAATTTGTATATGGACAGCAGCGAAAGAGTTAAACAGAAACAAAAAATGCTCTAATTTAATAAAATTATTTGCAATAAAGCAAGTTCATTTTGACGGTGACCCTTCAGAGTATGTATACATTTTTCTGAGTAAGTACAAAAGCAGAGAGAACACTTGGAACAGTTTTTTTAAATATCAACTTTTACTCATTGTGCTACTAGAGTTACAAAGTGCAGCTCAGACTGAGTTTGAATATGGCTAAGTTCTACCTGTTGTGACTTTATCAAACTTCATACAAAACTTTTTTGAGTATTGATTAGTTAATTGAATGTCACGTCTGTATGTAAACTATAAGAAAAAGTTATTTGCACATATTGTACCAACAGCAAAAACATATGTTTACAGTCCAGGCTGAGCTGAGTTTTGGTTTGTGACAACTGCAACCTTTTTTAAGCATGTGTTGTACTTACTAACCTGTCAGACTCATCACAGCTACCAAAACCTTTATGATAGAGTGCGCAGCTTGAAGGTTATGATAACTGGTATGTCAACTACTAAGTTTTTAACCTATTTAATTAGGTTCAATTGAAAAAACATGAGACAGTCTCATTATTAGTATATTCAAAGTGTGTGAAATGAGCTTTTAACCCTTTCACTGCCAACAATGTGCAAACTCGGCTATAGGTCTAGCCCCAGCCATTTTACCCAAAATTGCCGATAATGCTTCATGATATATATAGAATATCTTTTTAATTTTAAACTCTATTTAGAAAATTACTCTTACATATTTTATTTTTCCAACATCTTAACCAACATTGCTCTGCAAAAAACTTAATGTATCTATACTTTGTGCAATGGTAAAGCTATGTGAAGCTATGATCGCTTCGAAGCTAAAACGATCCTCCACCATGTTCCTTACTCTTACAAAACTATTACTTTCGTTGCTATCAGAAAGAGTGCTGCTACTTTTAATATCTGTATAATCACGAAAATTTAAAATTGAATTGGCTATAATGTCATCAACATAACTAATTACCCGTTTTCTGACGTGCGCGGTACTTAACAAAACTTACACAAAAAATCTTTGTTTTTGGTTTAGAAATTTTCAAACAAAGATTTAAAATTCTTTTGCTGTTTTAGGCTAAATTTATAGAAAAATCTTGGGACAACACTGTCAGTTTCATAAAAGTCCCAAAAACCGTTGGTTGTCTTGTCATCGAATAATAAAGTTAGGTTACAACGCAATTGCTGGGAAAGTCGCAAAAATGCGTCCTACGCCACTCAAACCTAGAAAACGCATAAATGCATCTTTTGCAGCAAAAGGGTTAAAATGTACTCTTTGTCAAACAGCTGGAAAGATCCTAATAAATAGTGTGATTTATGACTATTTAAAAAACATTGGTCGCTTTTCAAGTTTTATTATCAGTTGCTGGAGTAGAGCTCGAGTATACATGAGTTTATAATGTGTGTACATGAGTATTATATTACAAGGAATACTATTGCACAGGTTATGACCTTTCAGCTGACATGAAAACCTGCAGGATAGTTAACAATGTTGGAAGGGAAACAGTTATCATATACTATGATAGGCAGTATAACAGTGATAATTGTCCTGAAACTTTTTTCTACAGGTAAAATAGTCTCTGAGCTGACAGACTCCGCTATCGGTGTAGATAAGTTGGATCTGCACATTTCAGAAGACAGACTTTTTGCAGCCAACTGGAGAAAAAAGAACATAGCAATCTGCCAGCTACTACCATAGCAGCATTTCTCAGCCAATTGCATCACTTTACCTTCATTCACCCCCTCTCTGCTTAATACAGATGCATAAGCTTTTTCACTGGATAATCATCTACTAACCCAAATAAACCAAACAACCAGTTTGTCACAAGTTAGAAACAAATATTAAATTCGTTACTAATTGGAGTCATGCTACTACTGATCTACTTCTGATATAGATCTTCTGATCTACTTCTTCCTTACAGGCTACTGAATTTAATTAATTACATTATATGTTGCTTTTTCCTAATGATTAAAATTACTCATCACATGTTTAGCATATTTTTATTATCAAGTTTCTTTTTTATTACATTTAAGCACTCATTTGCCTATACAATATATTGCCTATATAATAGTATCAAAATAATAACATTAAAAATTTAACCAGCTTTGCTTATATTTTGCTGAGGTTGGTACTGAACTGTCTTTCAACACAACTCAGAAAAGAGCGCAATCAGAAAATATACAAATTAAAAAAATTAAATCAATAAAGTGATAAAACTTTGAGTTTTAATTCAAAGCCTGGGCTTACTGGCCCCCCACTATTTGATTCTAAAAACAGTTTTTACACTAATAATAATAGAAAGTTACTTTAACTAAAATGTTGTAGAAAACTTTTTATGTATCTTTAAAAGTTTTCATACAGTTTTTTCAATGAATAAGCAGTTGAATTGAGTCTGTTTCGCTATTTTATTTGTATGTTGGGGACTTGCAATAATCTCCTTTAAAAATCCTAAAAGTTATCTCTGGTGAACTGTTGAGTTTACGCTAGGGAGAAAACGTCTTTCATAAGACTTTAGTGTTTCAATACTCACCATCTTCATTTGGTCGGTTTATAAGTCACTAATTTTGACTTCACATAATCTATTCAACAATGTGAGCAGTCTTTGTAGCAGTCAAATATTTTTAAGAGTTTCTTTCTCCTGTGGGCTGATTATGTGATTCAACTGAGAGATCAAATTATCTGATCTTATGTAAACAGACCAATAATATAAAACTCTTTGTCTACAGATGGCCTCATGCAGAATTTACGAAAGGCAATGTTGTTATTCATAGATGTTTTGTTCCATTCAATTAAAATTGACACCAATACAAAACAATAAAAAAAACCAATACAATATCCCAAAATCAACCTTGCTAAAGTGACTATCTTATGCAATCAAGCACAATCAAGTTTCGAAGGGTTAATAACTGCCATATCAAGAAATTTCCATCTGAACAAACCACATCCCTTTTTCTGCCTTTTTTAATTAAATTTTTTTTAGCATATACCATCGAACAGAAAAACTTCATAGTCAGCGGCCATAGCAAAGCAAGCTAGAAGGAATCTAATATGGCTAAGCTCCACTTCTTTTTAAATTTGAAGACAAACTTTCCTGTATGTAGCAAAAATAAGCTATAGTCGCAAATGCAAGTTTTTGTGTAATCTTAATAACTTGGTTAACAAAAAGCAGGAACATTTGAAAGCTAACAGTATTATATTAAAAACTAACTATTAAAAAAATAATATTAAAAATTCCTTTTTTTAATATTAGCAAACTAATATTAAAAAAGGAAAGGTGGTTTATTCTCTTGAGTTAAAATCATATAAATTTCAGCCAAACATAAAAAAACATAGAGAGAGAGATACATGTACTTTTAAATTTTCTTACATCATCTTAGCTTTCATATTCACGAAATGTTCCTAACTAAAAGGATTTGATGTCTTATTTTCAATAAATAATGTAAAGGATTTGCCGGCCTTTACTTGGCACGATCTAGACTCTTACATAAAGAGAAGAGAATGCATGTAGTTTTGTTCAGATTTTTATTAAAGAAGGAAATTCCACTAGCCGAGGAGTGTTCGGCTCTCTGCTCTGCCCAACTGAGTGAGAGCGCTCCTTTATATAAAATAAACTCGCCCGTTCCGGTTACCGGAACCAAGTGGAAACCGTATAATATTAGTAATAAAAAGAAGCGCTAATCTGTATGCATGGTTATAATACAGCGATAAACAAAGACATAATAATGGTATAGTGTATGAACAAGTTAATAACAATATAATAGAAAGAACAACACAGCATGCGAGATATGACATATGAAAATATTTACACGAATTACGGTGTGGTGGCCCGACCTTCACCACAATAGATTTCACAAAAACTATATCTTTTTTGTAAAAAATGGAGCTTCTAGTTGAAAACGCAGAATTGACAGTACAGCAAGATTATTTGAGAGAGGTAAAATACATTCTTGACTCAATTGAGAGCCTTAACCTTAGTAGATTGATTATTTGATCTAATTGCATGGTCAAATATCCCCGCTTTTGTGAACAGGTCACTTATCTAAAACTGTTTATCTACAGATGCACCCTTGCAAAATTTACGTAAGGCAATGTTGTTGTTTATAGCAGTGGTGTTCTGCTCAAACAAAATTGTCACCAATACAAAACAATAAAAATCCAATACATTATCCCCAAACCAACCTTGCTAACATGACTATTCTATGCGATCAAGCACAATCAAGTATAGAATACATGTATGTTAATAATTGCCGTATAGCTAGGAAATCCCATATGAACCAAATCTGATATCCCAAGTCCCATATGAGCGAATATGAGAAAAATGAGCATTACTTAGGTTCTAATGGCTTCAAATCAAAGTATATTTCTGGCAATTGTGATGATTGATCTTCTCAGGTACACCATCAAAATCACCATTACAATAACTAAATCTGCAGCAAAACTTACATTTTATTGTTGTAACTGAGTCACTATTAGTACTGCGTTGCAGACAATTTTCCATAAATCCGTTTCTATTATAAGTTCACAAAGCTTAAAGAATGTCAAGGTGGCGGGAAAATAGAGGTGACATTCAATTAAAAGGTGGTAAACAGATATTTTTAGTCGAATTTCTATAGTGGAGTTTTATTAAGGGAGTTTTATCAAGCAGATGTTTTATAAAACTTATAACTCATTCTATTATATTTGCTCTTTCGACTTTAATTGCAGGACACAATGATGACATTTGATGACAAAATGATCATTGACGCCAGATTTGTCAGGCATAGTCATGCCAAATGCATATGGGCTTGTTAAAGGTTTGAGATACCTAAGGTTAAAATGTCAAGAAACTAGATGAAGGTCACAACAGCTTTTTACTCTGTTCCCGATGTTAGTAGCTCTTTTTTAATGTTACCTCTAGTAAACCGCTGAGAGATCTTTGCTCCAGAAACAATGTTTAAATTAGTTAATCCTTTGGCTAGGTTGAAACCTCACAAAAATACTCGAATGTCGTGTAATTTATTTTGAAAATTCAATAAAATCGGTAATTTATGAACATGCATAGCTCAAACTAAAATTTAATCCTATGTAAAGAATATTTTGTACATAAACATTCATTTACATATCTACTACTTCAAAAAAAGTAACACAATTTGCAATTGCCCCTGTATGAAATGCTTGAAAGCAATTATTTTGGTAGAGTCAAACGCTATAACGTAGCTGTGCAAGCTACCATAACAATCATTTTTCTCTGTATATTCCAACTATATCAAAAGCCCAAAAAATTTACATTTCTTCTATCATCTGAATTATTTTTATTCTGATCAGACAAACAATCCTTGACAATCAAATGATCAAATTATTTTTTATTTTACCGTTTTGAAAGTCGATCCGATGTTGACTGGTTTTTCCAACTTTTATTCTTTTCTAAGGAACGCCTCTCAGATACTGGTTTCATATTTTAATTCTTCAAATAACATCTTGTTGATAATATTTAAAACTTAGCAGCGTTCACATCCTTGGCTTAAAGTTACTAGACGATAGCTTTACAAATGTCTAGCGAAAGCGACATAAATTTCGTTTCCTCACACAAGCGATAAACGAAACTTTGATCGTTTCCCAAGCCAAAGGGTTAATCAAGGCCATTCTGTCACGTAACTTTGCTTGTGGACATTGAGATTTCATGCTTCTTGATTGACTTCTTGGGGTGTACTTTTGCAACAATTTTTTAGTTCCTATACAAGCTCACTAGCTGCGTTTAAGGTAGGGATTTACATTTTAGCGATAACAACTGAACAAGTAAAACATTAGCATTTGTTCAAGCTATGACACAGCGCGATATTATTCCTAGTCAACATATTAGGTCAAGGATTATTGGTTCGGGGTAACTATACAACTTATTAAAATCTACTATATAAATGACAATTGTTGTCTGTCTGTTTGATTGAGTGTCCGCCTTATAGAGTACCGTACTTTTCAGACTATTAGCCGCTACTAGGTATCTAGGGCGCATTAACGGGAATCTCCAGTTAGTACACGCCTCTATTATACATAACCTAATCATCGTTTGCCTTTTTCATACAAAAATGATGTAATAATTACAACTCTATGGCTTTCTTGTAGCTTCATGACAAGCGATGCTTTTTTGTCCTCGACGCATTAAGGCTAATTTGTTTTCGGAAAAACGACATCGAATTTAGACTCTCTCGATATTAAAATTTGGTGAATAAATTTCATTAACTTTATGAAACACAATGCCGTTTTTGTGAACCTCTATTTCTCGCTATTCTTAAGGTTCAATTGCTAAATCGCTGTTAAGGTCATTACTTTTTACGTGGACAATCGTATTATCTCGAGTAGGAATAGCATCTAGATTCTCTCACCTTCCATCAGACAAAGACACTATAATATTTTATTTTTAAATAACATATCGTCGTACCAGTCTCTTTGTATTCAGAGTTTTGATGGATAGCTGTTGGTGGAACTGTAACTTTTTTATACACACACTTCTATGTCAAAGCTGTTACTATTAATTCAACATATTCACAAATATTATTTTGTTTTTGTCAGTTCGTATTAATTGTATCATTACCGAATCATCTCTATATTGTAGTTGCAGCAAAACTAATTTAATTCAGCTATTACTTGCTAATTATTTCACTGTTACATCTAAACCTTTTTATAGTAGTTTTATTTTTACAGTTTATTTGACCTGCGCGAAACATTTTTCTCATGATATGAAGTTTAAAAGTTGTTTGACAAAGTAAGTTTGAAAACCTTTACAGTTGTTTTAGGTAGAATGGCAAATGTTGTTATATGTTAAATACAAATCAATTTTTTGTTCAGTTTTGTTTATTACCCGAGCAACGTTGGGTTGTACAGCTAAAATGTATTAGCTTACACATCTTTCCTTTTAAACCTAACCAATTATTTTTTTCGTAAATAGTTTCACATTTTACAACAAACATTTGTAAGATTACTGTGAGATTTATTGTGTAAAATTGCAAGTATCAGTTATTCTCCACTCTCTTACATTTACATACATTTACATACTTTGATAAAATATATACAGTCAAACATGGATAACTCGCCCACAGATAGCTCAAACACATGGTTAATTCGAACGGTTTCTATGGTCCGTTCCCACGTAATGATAAATTGCTATAGATAACTCGAACTCAACACTGTTAATTCGAACTGTTTTTTTGCCCAACGGCTACCGAAACGGTTGTTATCGCTTTAGAAAATCACTTTATTCAAAGCCATAGAGGTAAACTTCATCTTTTCGTAATTCATAAGCGTCGTTATTACCACCATCGGCAAAATATTTTTGTCAACGACTTTTCTAAAGGTTTGGTGAAATTTGATTTATACTGCTATACGATGAATAGCACGGGCTAGCCGGGTCACACGCGCAAGGATTTTTGCCACGCACGTACAAAACAAAAACAGCATGTTGTATTTGCTTTGTATGTGCGTGGCAAAAATCCTTGAGTGCGTGACCCAGCTAGCCCGTGACGAATAGTTTTCCAACATTGATTCCGTGTTGAATCAACGTCGGAATGTTGAATGTTTAAAACGTTTTAAAAATTGTTGTAATTAAACGTATACGTTGTCTTAGCTAAAAAAACTATTCATCGTTTGACCTAAACACAGAATACGTGTGTACATTCAATAAGTATCCATTCAAAAAGCGTGGGTGATATACAATGTACCGTAAAACCTCGTAAAACTTCTAATTGAACTGCCTCGGAGTGTTGCTCTTAACGAATCCCAGGTAAAGTAAGGTAATCTTTGCATAAACTTCAAGAAAAATTGGCAAAATTGATCGTGGGTAAAACGCTCAAAAGAAAAAGATGTCTTTTCTTTTGAGCATTTCAACAACGATCAAGTTTTGCCAATGTCAATCTCAAAAACGTCCTGGCAATAACATCACCTCAAACAACAAACCAATCTCAAGTGATAGAAAAATCTCTATACTTTTTGATAAAAACGTTTTAAACTTTACATTAGAAGCATTTAATTTGAAACAAGCCATTTGTGCTTTTGATTTATATTATAGTTTGTATATGTAGCCTACATGTATCTACTAATAAATACATGTAAGTAAATACATGGACTTGTGACAGTGCTCTGATAACTTGAACGCTCTGATAATTCGAACACTTTTGCTCGGTCCCGTGAAGTTCGAGTTATCCATGATTGACTGTACCTATAGAAAATATATAAATTTAAATTCTCTTCTTACTTTTATAAACTTCTTATGACTTTTGAACTTCTAATATAATTTTTTGAAATTTGTTTCATCATTGTTATTATTTCAACTTGTATTATTTTAAACATAAATTGAGTACCGTGTTTGAAGTTAAAACATTATTCATTTTCCTATCGCTGTTATTATTACTTGATTAGTTTCCAATCTTTATTATTTATATTATTCTTTTATTCAACAATTTTTGGCAGACATTGTTCTAATAAAATTTCAACTACAAAATACTATGATATTCTGTCATCTTTTTAGTATCTTCGTATTCAAAGAATTGATGGATAGTTTTTGGTGGGACAGTAACCTTTTTATGCAAGAATTGTTATTATTAATTCAACATATTCACGAATTTTATTTTGTTTTCTCAGTTTGTATTAGTTGTATCATTACCGTATCATTTTTTATTGTAATTGTTGCAAAACCGACTTAATTTAGCTATTACTTATTGCTAATTATTTGAAATTTACATCTAATCCCGTTTAAAATTGATTTATTTTTTTAAATTTATTAGACTGGTAGAAAACCTTTTCCTCATGATATGAAGTTTGTAAGTTACAGTTGCTTGATAAAGTTTGATAAATTTTACAGTTGTTTTTATTTTCTCTTAAATTATTTCAACTACACAAAACCCTTTTCTCCTGATATGTAGTTTGAATGTTAGAATGGCAAATGTTGTCATATATGTTAA
Source organism: Watersipora subatra (assembly GCF_963576615.1). NCBI lineage: Eukaryota > Metazoa > Bryozoa > Gymnolaemata > Cheilostomatida > Watersiporidae > Watersipora > Watersipora subatra. Next base: position 751,321 of record NC_088712.1, read on the forward strand.
ATAAAAATAGATTTTCTGTGCAAAGAATTTTTTATTACTCGGGCACAAATACAGCTTATCGTGTAAAATGTTGAAAAAATACTTTACCGAAGTAGTTCTCTCACCTTGAAGCGGATTAAAATTTACATTATTTTATTTTAATGGAAAAAGTTGTTTCAGATCTCAAACTTCTGTAACTGATTATGTTCGAGAACTGAGGTTCCACTATACGTTATCAAAAGTTATAGGTCGCTGAAAGTTATGCAATTTTAAATTTACATTGGTTTGAAAACCTTTACAGTTGTTTTATTTATTATTAAATCAGTTGTCTTGCACAAAACCCTTTTCTCATGATATGAAGTTTGAAAGTTGTAGTAGTTTGAAAAAGTTGGAAAACCTTTACAGTTGTTTTATTTTCTCTCTAAATTTATTTCAACTACACAAAACACTTCTTTCATAATATGTAGTTTGAAAGTTAGAATGGCAAATGTTATTATATGTTAAATATAGATCAATTTTGTGTGCAAAGACTTTTTTTACTACCCGGGCAACGCCGGGTAGCACAGCTAGGCTTGGGGCCATGGCGTCACTCGGGGATGCACGGGAGACCTCTTTTGCCCCGAGTACAGCGAGAGTCTCCAGGCGCGGCTTTCCGGATGAATGAGTTGGCGAGTGCGAGGCGATTGATTGCAAAGCTGTTGATTGCGAGGCGATTGATTGCGAAGCAATTGATTGTGAGGAGAGTGCAAGGCATTAATTGCGAAGCGGGTGCGGGCTAATTGATTGCGAGGCGAGAGCAAGGCGATTGATTGCCAAGCAGGTGTGGGCTGATTGATTGCGAGGCGGGTGCAGGCCAACTGATTGCGAGGCAGGTGCGGGTCGATTGATTGCAAAGCGATTGATTGCAAGTGCGAACCGATTGATTGCGAGGCTAGTGCAAGAACGCGATTGTCAACTGCTCGGCGGCTAAAGACTGTTCAGCTGAGGCGGGAGGTCAGCAGCAGAAGTGCGCAATCGTCAACTGCAAATATAGACGGGTATGAACGAATGCATGAATCTAGACACGTGAATCTAGAATATTTACTAAGTTTTACATGCATCTAGCTGTAAGACACATTGCAGATATCCATTGTTCCACCCAACATTGACATGTATATGTGCTTGCATACTCTGATCAGGACAACAATTTCAGTAGACTGCATATTTGGAGTTGTTTTACAGTCTGAAAGACAACTCTCAATAAACCTTATGCTGCACGTGAATCTGTTCCTGTAGGCAGATAATGCAGCTAGTACTTTATAAAAACTGTAGGCTAGCCATGATATCAAAATGCACCATGCGTTAAACATATGCCAATGTAATACTTGTGGTGCAAAAAGATAAAAGGGCTGGTATTCATTGAAGATCCTGATGGATATTGCATTGAAACTTTGATCCAGGAAGCATAGCAAAGGTTGTCCAAAAATCGTCAATTACATGTGTCTTAATTTTTCAGAAAATATTCAAAAAAGTTGCTAAAATAAAATAGTTATAGTTTTTGATGTGTAGCATCAGATTTTAAGTTTTATGAAACATGATTATTAGCTGGTTTTCTATCATTTCCTATAAAATTATTTTTATGATTTATATCGTATCAGTTTAAAAAAATGTTTATTGTTTAGTTTCCTAAGCATTCACATTTAAGCTTCATTCTATATAGTTCAAATACTGAAATTCATTAACTTTTCACCTGAAGGTAATTTTATTTGTGACTAGGAAGATTGCAGTCAATTAAAATTCTGTTATATATTTGCATCTACTCACTAATTTAATAATTAGCTTTTTATATTAAATCTTAAAAGCTTCAGTTCAAATCTTACTGACAAATGACGTTTTTCTTACAAATATTTTATTAATCCATTTAATAATGCCACTTTAACCACTTAATTGATGACTTAAGGAGCATTTCTCTTTTTTTAATAAACATTATTTTCCTATTTTCATAACTAATGTGCTTATTTTCTAATTCAATTTAGCAATTACTCTTTTTTTACAATACCCAATTTATTTTAGCCATTATTTAGTTTATTAATTTAAGGCTAAAGCAAGTAATTTTTAAACCAATTTTTATACTGTTGCATACTTCATTTGAAAAAAATGTCTTAATTGGTTAATGTGAATTCAAATGCACGCATGCACTAAGCTGATTTTATATTTTAACTCTTTCCCGCTGAACTAAGTTCACTGTTCTGACCCGATTAATTCAAACAGATATTCAAAAAATTAATACACTGCTAGTATTCATGCATTATCTCGAAGATTACTGCAGATATTGTTTTACTGAAATGAACTTAAATGAAATAAATTTGTTTATTAAAATGAAATTTCTTTCATTAAAGTTTTTTAATGAAATAAAATGCATTTTATTAAAAAAGAACTCTACAAGATAAGTATAAAATCCGTCTGGGAATCTCGTAAAATCTCTGACGCCCATTTTTCATTGAAATAATGTGGTGAATTTCTTATTTTTCTGACGATTGTTATCTAGTTTTTCCATTTTAAAAAATAATTAAAAAAATAATTGCTAAGCAGAAATATTTCTGACTTGTTGCAAGTAATTGAAAACAAGCTTGTTTTCTTGGAGACAAAATTTGATTTATCCAGCTAAAGTGTGGGCTTCGTAATGAAGGCTTACATTATGTACTTCTATTATCGCGATAGTCAATGCATCGGTTTACTGTAGCAAAATAATGCATAGTTTATTTGCTATAGAAAATATTTGATGCAATAATTAATGCACTTTTTTTGAAAACTAATTTTACAATTCAATGATAAATGCTCTTTTATGTACAATTGAACTAATTACTTGATTACTATGTGCGTTATGATTACAGTTATATCATTATTGTACGGATTCATTTATTATTATTCCGATGCTTAATATGGACTACATAAAAAATAATTCATTAATTTATCGACTCATGACATTATTCTTTACAATAATGTAGTATTTTATTTCCTATTTTAAATTAAACAAGAATAATATGTTACTCAACTCTCTCCCCAAGTGCAAAGTTTTGTGAGAACATTGGAAATAGTTGTTTTCTACCTATTCCTATTTCGTTTCAACAATCATTTATGCTTTCATACCATTTCTCGTTTTGATGATTATTAGTTTAATTAGGAGAAAATTTCTACTGTTGCCTCAGCCGTGCTGTTTTTCAATCCTTGCTTCAACTGTGCTGTTTTCCAATCCTTGCCTCAATCGTGCTGATCACAATGTTTTCAACTGTCGCAATGTTTTCTTCTAATCATACTTAGGAGAAATTTCTGTGTCTTACGAGAAATTATTTGAAGCTTTTATTCAGTAAAATATATGCACAATTGTTAATTTTTTGTACCTTGCTGTACCTATGTTTATTTTTCAGCATTAAAAAGTACAAGATAAACATAAAATCAAAACTTTATTAACAACTTGACATTAAAATATTTGCATGAATATACTTTAATTGGACAAAAGGATATGAATGGATATGCTTATGGAGTTGGTTTAATTTGAACTTATTGTAAATTAGTTGATTGTTTTTTTTTAATGAAAAAAAGTGAATTGCTTTATAAGTGTAAAATGAAATGAGAGAGAAGACTATTGAGTAATCCTAAGATTGGTGATACACAAATTTTAGTAAAGCAAACAGTTTACCTTGAGTGAGACTAAAAAAGAGATTCTAAAATCCTATTTTACAGCATGATTAAAAGTGGATAAAGTATAACCGGTAAAATTGATCTCTTTGGTGGTAATAAAGTGGCTAATGTTTATAGGTTAATAAGTTAACTTTGAACTAATAGATGGTTAAAACCTAAATTTAATAGACTGTTTGTGGTAGAAATTAAACATAATAAAAATGTCGCTAAAGTCAAATATTCTATAAAATCAAATAATACTTATTTATCAAACCAATTAAAAAAATTAAAAGCATATGTTTATTTCAACATCAAAACATGTTCATAAAAGTGCTTTATGTACTATCTCATTGGTTTCAATTATATTGCTACATCTTGCGTTTATTTAGTTGTGTAACAGTAATAACCACGAAAAAATTATGAATGAAAAACAATGTAATAATTCAAAAACTTTTATTGATTTTAATGATGTAATCCTAATAGATTTTGTTGGCAACAATTCAGAGTATGCATGTTCTTAATGAGTACATGTAGGTACAAAAGCAGATAAAAACCTTTAGAACAGTCTTTTAAATATTAACTTTAATGCATTTTTCTGCCAGAATCGCAAGCAAGAGTTTGAGTACGGTTAAGTGCGCCCTCTTGTGATTATCAGACTTTGTACACAAAATTCATTATTGATTATTAGTTAATTATTAGCCTTTCAGAGCTGTATTTGAATGAAAGGAAACAATTATCTCAAAACATTGTGCCAACAGCAAGAATATATTTACATGGTAGGGTGAGCTGAGTTTTGGTGCGCAAAAAACTTCTAATATTTTGTTACATTTCTTTATCATAATGACCTAAACTGATCACAACAACCGAGGGTTCAATAGTTTTCAACAATCTACCTTAGAATTATCTTTTGTTCATCAAAAGTACTAGTGGCATTGTTCCTTTCAGGAAATAATACTGGCACACGCTATAGTAATAGCTGTAACTCTTCCGTTGTGAAACATGATTAAAATGTGAGTAGCAGTGCTGAAGGAAGCTCTGCGAAAGTCTTAAGACCAATCTGAAACTCATTTGTAAAACTAATGACGGCAGTCAAAGTTTATACTGAATAATTTGTATCAAAGCGTTTATCATAGAAATAGTAACTTAAAGGTAATGAAAGCGGGTATGCATTATTCTAAAATAGGAAGTTTTTCTACATACTATGTTCGATTGGAAAAAGAAACATTTTGCATTTTAGTAGTTAATACAGTAAAAGTGTGTGAAATAAGATTTTAATAAATACTCTTTGTGAAACAGCTAGTTAGATTTTATGTGATTTATGATTATTTGAAAATACTACTAGCTTTTTAATTTTCATTTATAGTTGCAGGAGTATCTAAAATATAGATATGATTATCTTATGTGTACATGAGTCTTATATTACGAGTTTTATATTACATATTATTATTACTACTGTACAGCTCATGGCTTTTTAGCTGATATGGAAACCTTCAGAAAATTTAACAATGTTGGTAAAAAAGTCATACATATTGTATAATATGATAGCCAATATCACAGTGATAATTAATTATGTTTTAGCTTTTGTTCTACAGGTAAAATAGTCTCTGAAATGACTCTACAAAACCATCGTTTTGTAGAGTCATTATAGTATAATAATGATACAAAACACATATAAGCCTATTCATATATGTCACCAAGTCTTTTTAAATTGTCGACAGTATCTTAAAACTTACCCATCTGATCGGATTATACACAAACAGACAGATTAATTTGGCTGAAATTCGCCACAAAACGCTTGAAAAGCTTGGCTAAATAAAAGTTAAGACCGGCCTATGATACGCCAATAAAGCCGTGCGACAGATAGTAGAACTATTTAGCAGGGTGCATTTCACGGGAAAACCGTGCTCATTTCACCAGTCTATGGCATTGTTTACTTGTAATTGAATTTATCCGAAGGTTTCTGTAATAACGTAGACCGTTTGAGGCGTAGACAGATTTACAGGTACAAAATTGTGGTACACAGTTTATCAGTCTATGTTTTTTGTCCAATCACCGAAGGTTTCATTAAATTATTTAAAACGTTAGCCGAAATTCTTTACATCTTATGTACAAGCTAGGACTGAACTACAATGCCCCTTTATGACGAGAACATTTTTTAATTTTGCTGCAGTTTGCAGAAAACTTCCAGACGCGTGAACGCTCATACTTGCTTTCTGTTGAAGATCTAATTTTTTTGCTAAAAATCCTACAACGTTAAACTAGATTGCGTGACCTTTAACAAAGCGCTGAACTTATCTAACTTTTCTATATTTGTTGAAATTGTTATTTGCACTTTTTTGAAGTCGTGTTCCCTCAAATTTATTTTATGTCATCTTGAACAACTTTCATTTACACTAAACTCTGCCTATTTCTGCGGACAACTACTTTTTTAACAACCAGCACTGCCATTTCATTTTTCCGTTATCACTTATTCCATTATCAGGCCGATTTCAAAGTAACTGACATTTTAGAAACTTTGTAGTACTTTGTTATTCTAACTGATGTCCAAAGCAGTGAAAGTAATGGAAATGACGATGATATTTCTTTCTAACGATTCTTATAAGATTATTACAATATTTAATTATCAGTTTGGATGACTATTATAGAGTGTTATAGTCACACTAACACTCTGATAACAATAATGAGTAGGCCTAATAGCAAGTATGTTACTGTTATTATTATTTTGAAATAGCTTTGTTAGATGAATTTTCTAAAACTCTATATAATTATCACAAAATCTTGATATTGTTAGCTATGACGTCTTGAAATGTAAACAAAATTGTGCATTGGTTTTATATTATTATTGTATTACTATATTAATAATATTAGCTACTCTAATAATATCAGTGCATTTTACTTCTAATATTGCATTTCTCCTATTACAGGGGGAGAGATATAAACATATAATCTTTTCTTTTCATTTTTGCTGTTTGTCATGACCAAACAATTTTTTAAATAGCTTTACTAAAAATGTATATAAATATCACAACTTCTTGATATTGTTAGCTACGACGTTTGGAATTGTAAACAAAATTGTGTATTAGTTTTCTATTATTACTATATTAATAATATTGATTATTCAAATAATATCAGTGCATTTTACTTCTAATATTGGCCAATATTGCATTTCTCCTATTGCAGGGGGAGAGATATAAACATATAATCTTTTCTTTTCATTATTGCTGTTTGTTGTATATAAAAACACCCACACCCAGTACATTAGCTACCATTGCAGTTATCCTATTGCACTTCAGTGAATATATATAGATATATACCATAAAAGATATAGAAGTACTTTGGGATTATGCAAAGCAACATCAACCACGAAGCCGAGGTAATTCACAAAGCCATTACCGAATACAAGAAACGCTTTCGGCAGGTCCTACGAAGCCAGCTCAATGCTAGGAATCAAGTCATGGCAATAAATACCTACATACTGCCACTAATAAGATATCCAGCAGGCATAATAAAGTTGACTGAGGAAGCCATCAAGGAACCAGATATATCAATTCGTAAACTGCTGACTATGCATGGAGCACTCCACCCAAACTCTGATACTACTAGATTGTAGCTCTATAGTAATGATGGCGGTCTTAAAAGTGTACAAAAGACAGTGAAAGAGAAGAACAAAGCATTAAAGCCTATGCAGCCTTCATGGCCACTTTAGATAGGTTGCTAGCTGAGTTTCAATCAGCTGCTTTGACAATGAAGCTTCACCCTGATGATGCGGAAATTGACTTGCACATGACACCCCTTCATGGTGCTTACCACCAACAAATATCTAAGGTTGGCAATCTTCACCAGACATATATGTGGCTGAACAACGGAAACCTAATGGCCAATACAGAGTCGCTACTCATGGCAGCCCAGGAGCAAGTGCTCCCAACAAAGTAACTCCAAACAAAAATCTATCACACTAGAGACGATCCTAGATGCAGACTGTGCAAAGATGCACCTGAGACCATCCAACACATCATCAGTAGATGCAAGCAGCTAGCAGGAAATGCATACACTGAGTGGCATAATGATGTCGCAGGTGTTGTGTATAGAAGTCTATTTGACGAGTATGGCCTTAATAAACCACAACACTGGTGGGAAGCTCCTGGTAAGGTGAATGAAAGTGACCACGCTAAGATCCTTTGGGACTTCTACATCCGGACTGACAAGCATGTCCTGGCAAACTAACCAGATATAGTGATGGTGGACAAAGATAACAAGAGGCCTACTATAATAGATATAGCAATACCCAATGACTATAATATAGCCAGCAAAAAAAAAAGAAAAGGTAGAAAAATATCTCCATCTTGAAGAAGAAATTGAAAAATGCTGAGGTGTAAGAACAACTGTAATTTCAGTACCATAGTTATTGGGGCACTGGGCAAAATAATACCGATGCGTAAAACATGGCTTGCCCAAATACCAACAACAATCAACTCAGGTGAGTTGCAGAAAAGTGCGCTATTGGGAACATCTAAGATCTTGAAGCTAGTGCTCAAACTCCCAGGTCTCTGGTAGGAGACCCAAGTTAGAGCAGAAACTACCACTTTTACTGGTTAACCTGGGTGAGGAAACAATTATATATATATATATATATATATATATATATATATTTATATATAGTTGTTTATTGGCAATAATTTCATTTCACAAATAACAATTCTTTTTCAACTTATGCCACAACAAAAGTACAACAATAAAAGGGAAAAAAAGGAACAGCTGCATGGTCACTAAAACTGAATTAATAGTCTTACAAATAGTGTTTAAAATGCCTTTCTGTGCTAATAGAATGAATATTTGGTGGAGGATTGTTAAAGCAGCTGGGAATGATATTTTCAAAATGATTGTTAGTGATTGTATGCAATTTGTTCATATTATGTCAGTTGAAATGAGTTAAAAACCTGTAACTGTCATGTAAAAATCGGGGACACAAATCATGAAAAATCTTGAAACATTGAATTGAAGTAAAATAAATATTTAGCATAGGCAGAGTAAGAAGACGCAGAGATTTGGAAAGACCATTCATTGGAATACTGTATGCAGGAATATGTTTTAGATTTGCAATGAGTTGAAATGCTCTTTTTGCAACAAAATTTAATCCTTAGTGACATATTTTTGAGCTAGATTATAATAAATGTAGATACCATAAATAATTGGGCAAAATATAAAATGATAATAAAATGCAGTAGCAGATTTTGAGTTCATGTATGGCCTGCAAAACTGGAACAGAGTCAAGGACTTTGTGACCTTACTACAAATAGCGTCGACATGATTAATTCAAGAGAGTTGATCTGTCAAAATAAAACCTAACAATTTTGTCTCAAGTCTGCAGGTGATGAATTGACTGTTAAACTTAGGACTAAAGCTGTTTCAGAGGTTTTTATCAGTGTTATAAAAAGAAAGTGTGATTTTTGTAATTTGATTGTCATATGATTTGAGGTACACCAGCTGTTGATAATTTGCATGATGAGATTGCAGTTTTCCCCAAGAAGTTCCACATCTTTGTGATAACTCACAGAAACATTATCATTTGTGTAGGCAAATCTTCTTGGAATAAGTCTAAAAAAATCATTTATGTATATTAAAAATAATACTGGAGCAGTAAGTGACCCCCGTCAAACACAACATCTATTTCTTGTGTCAACGATTCCTTGCCATTCATGACAACCTTATGGTGCCTTTTGTGAAAACAGGATTGAAGTATTTGCAACGATTTACTTTTAAAACCAGCAAGTTCCAGTTTATGATAATTATAATATTTCGTGATGGACACAGTCAAAAACGTTGCTGGAATTCAAAAAACATTAAACAAATATTTTCACTTCTGGTTTTTAGATCCAAACAGTCTGAGATTGATTGATGAACAACATCAGTGCATGAAAAAATGCATTTTCATGTGGTTATTCAAATGTAAAAAAATTAAATTCAGTTATGTTACTTGGGGTAAAACAATTTTGACGAACAATACTTACCATCTTCATTTGGTCAGTTTAAAACGAGTGCTGGTAATTTTGACCTTAACCTATCCCGATAGCTTGATTGTTTGCTTAAACCTTTCACCAGGATCAATTCTTTTTTAGTGTTTTCTCTGCTGTGAACTGATTATGTGATCTAATTATGTGAATAAATTATCGGCTTTTATGAGAACAAGTAACTCTTCTCAAACTGCTTGTTTACAGATGCCCTCTCGCAAAATTTATCTAAGACACTGCTAATATTCATAGCTGTTTGTTCTGATAAGATGAAATCGACACCGACACAAAACAAAAAAGGAAAGCTAACACATTATAACTGAATCAACAATGGAATAAGGACTATTCTACTTAATCAAGCACAATCAAGTTTGGATTTTAATAACTGCTGTATAACAGTTGTATTGCTAGAACATGAGGCTTGTTTAAAGTTTTGAGACACTCAAGGTTGAATTTTTAAAAAACGAGTTGAAAGTCAGAACACATTTTTTCTCTGTTCACAATGTTATTGGCTTTGTTTTGAAGTAGCCCCTTGTGAGCCATCGAGGCATCTTCACACTAGCAGCAGTATTTCAAATTAGTTCATAAAGGCCTTTCTGCAACGTATCTTTGCTTGTAAACATTAAAACTTCATGCTTGATTTATTTCCTGGTGTGTACATCTGCTACTGGTTATAACTTCTTATATATGCTCCTTTAAAAAAATTGATAGTTGTCAATGACCAATAATACATGTACTTGGCCTAATATCTTGACTCTGAATGATGTCAGGCTACGCCATACTTTAAAAATTTGCTAAAGTTTTATTTGTTTGGTGTTATTGCTAAACTATAATATTTTACTAAACTCATAGACTAGGAATGGTGTCACAATATACTATACTTGAAGCAAAGTTTAATGTAATGTTTGTGGTGCAAAAAAGATGAAAAGACTGGCATTCATTAAAGGTCCGAATGGTTATATGATTGTAACCTTGCTTCAGAGAATATGGCAAAGTTAGTCTAAAATTCCACAATTACAAGTGTCTTAATTTTTCAGAAACTATTCATCTTTTTGTAATTATTTACTTGTTCAAAATTTGTCAGTCTCTTTGCAAATCATTTTTACTTAGTTGAGAATTCAATATGTTTCATGGAAAGTTACTGTTACTAGCTACACTTAATCTTTCCTGCTCTACATTTGATTACCAACAACCCTCTTCTCTTGCCATGCTTATTAAATAGCTCACAGTGCTTCAACTAAATTATCATCTTCTATCTTACATATACCTACTAATTCCACATTATTTCAGGCGCAGCTCACAACACATAGATGAAGTCAGTGATGTCACTGTATAGTTGTAATTTGTTTTTGATACAATAATACCTCCGATTTTACTATGTTAAAATTCTACACTCATTCATAAAATGGTCATTTCCAAATTAAAGACTAGAATTTTTTGAGTGTCAGCAATACTTTTAATACTTTGGAACCCCAATTGTTTGCTAAACTTTTTAAAGTATCACATATTTATGTACAAGTAAATATGTGCGTAAACGCAACAAATTTACATACAAAATTGCATAGAAAAGACCCAAACTTATGAGAGATTATTGAGAAGTGAGCAGTGATGCATTGCCATGAAGAGAATTAAAGGACAGTCAAAACTAAAGTTTTTATTAGCCAATCAGTGTTAGAATAGCAAAATCTATGATTGGTTATTGATGATAGCTTTGATATAAAAGATAAATGTTTGAATTTTATTCAATAATTTAAAAGCATCCTTTATATATTTTGAAAAAAGATTGTCTTTTTAGTGCTGAAAAAACCAATTTGTCTCTTGATAACCTTTATATCAACATACTGCAATTAATACGCATGCATTAGACAAGGCTGACAGTGTAATGCTGTACACATCTAAATTGAAAACTACAGAATTGTGGGAACAGTTGAATTGTGAACTAAGAAATATTACAGTATCAATCTTCAACATTTATTATATACCACTGTATAGAACATGTTGCCATTGTGTGTTCCTTGCAATGCCATTTACTAGGGTTGGACAGGTTCACAAAAAATAAAAAACTGTCCAAGCAAACCTTAATGGCCCTTAATGAAACATTGCATAAATGAGCAACTCTGCAAAGTGCTGTCAGCTTCAAACAGGTGCTATGAATGGTGCTGCCTTACATGGTAAAATGCAGTGCTTCCTTTATAAGCAGCCTTCATATAGTTGATATAAATTGATAAGGGTGCCACGGTCAGTATATATTAACATTCCAATTCGGTAATATGATCAGTCACAGTTAGGTAGTATTGCTCTCTGGGTAATATTTACATAAAGGGGGAGATAATCTGCTGAAATGACTGGGCACTGAAGCGTAGATACGCGCAAAATTATTGAACTTGCCAACTTAGTCTTCAGGAATGAACAGTTCTTAGTAGCCACAAATAACAGTCCTAAACAAACTAAATTAAAATATAACAACAGTAAAGCCAATAATTTCATGTTTTCTATGTAGCGCAATAAACAGATATCTTGGTATCTGTTCTGACAGTATTTTTAGGTCTGAGGTGTTAAGAGTTTTTAGCACCTAGTTGTGACTTTTGCCTAAAATGGTAAGTAAAAATATTTGAATGGAGCACGGATACTTAATTGTAGTGTATAAAAATTTGTTAACCTTTTGGTTCGTTAAATATTATATATTATGTTGATTAAATTGACAATTGTTTGAAATAATCCTGCAAATGAGAGCTAGCACAGAAAGTTTTGAAGAGTCGTAGAGTCTACCCTCTATTAGTAAACACAATATATATGTAGGTTTAACTACTTACTCATTTCTCAACTCATCTTTACTAATACTAACCAACCATGTAATAAACTCGACGCACTGTAACCCTGATTTTGACCTCACAAGAGAACAAAAAAGGAGACTAGAAAAGCTAGATCTTTAATTCCCTCTCTTACTCCGTTTAGCTGTTATATATTGTTACCTGGCAGTAACAGCTTGTAAACGACCCACAAAACTAAAAGCCTTTTAGTTCACACCTTGGACAGTCGACAGCAATGAGAGTGGTATACTATGGGAAATTTTATTTAGAAACTTGTAATGGTTATTTAACATTTGTAGTCAGTTCAGATCAAAATCATTTGTGAGAGATATTTATCACCTATTTAAATGTGCTTGGTATGCTACACATAGGAGCTCAGACTAAAAAACATTGTCTCGTCTGCACTCTTAATTAACCGGTATGTTCTTTATTTTTCGTAAGCGTTATTAGGCTTTCATGATTAGCAGATCTTTGTCCATACGCGTACACTATAATATTACAACTACTAGCGCTCCCACAAGCAAGGACAAGGTAAATATACAATTAACTCCTGATATGTACAGTGTGTTGAACAAGTTAGTAGTAATATTTGGACCATGGATGTAAATAAAACAAAGCTGTTACAACTGACTTCTAATTCTTTCTAGATGCAAACATGCATTGAGGATCAGAAATATTAAAAAAAAAGGATACATATTGCTTGCAATAAACATTTTGAGATTTTATATCATGTGGTACAAATTTTAGAACCATCAATTGTGTTCAAAATTCTCAAGCTGAATGCATACTTTGATCTTATGAATGTATTTAAAAACATTGTTAAAAGGAATGTGTTATTGTCCCGTACGTTATTATTTCGATCAGCATATTATCCTGTAAGTGAGTGTAATACAAAGTTGTAAATTTAATAGTTTGTTTTGTCAATAAACATTCAGAAATTGCACGGATCAACATGATCTTGCACCATTGCTACAGTGATCACTTCTCCTATGCAGTCTAAACATTCCCTCCCTGCCAAATTTTGCATCAAATTTTAATCCTTTTGAGGGCCAGCCATTTCACAATACTGTGTCCTACATGTACTTTAATGCTGTATAACAGCTTATTGCACAAAGTTATATGCTTGCCATAGATTAAACCAAAAAACTGGCTTTTTAATGCATTTAAAAAAAAGAGTGATTCTCCCAGTTTATATAACTACCTTGGTACTATCAAATTCTGAGCAATAAATCTGAGAACGTAAAAGTTACATTATATTAAATCAAATGTTTACAATATTTTTTCAACAACAAGTAACATAAACAAGATATGTTCATACTAGACACAGGAACCAAAATTTTAATTAGCATTGTTTGCTTGGCTGTCATTCATTGTTGCACTCTGAGTGTTGTTTTAATTTACTCATTTAAGCTGTTTCTGGTTGTTCAAAGCTTTCCACAGTATCATTTGACTTGAAATCCTCTTTTGCATTGCTGGGCAAGTCGATGTTTCTCTGTCATTTTCGATGGTTCAGGGTGTTTGAGGTGATATAACGGTGGGATGTTACGTGATCAAAATCAACTATGCTTGAACGCAGTTAAAGCGCTCAGAAAAAAATAGTGATAGAATTACCCGACTTGTGGGCCTAGCTATTTTTGCTACCATTCTTAACAGCTATTGCGTTCAAATGACAACATTACCTATCTTGATGCTGTTGATCTCTTTGTAACCATACACATCATAATAACCTTTCATTGGATATGACCATTTTAACCAAAAACCAAGATTGTCCATTTATTCTAGAAACATACTGACAGTCAGACCACTTTGAACCTAAAAAAATTCAAAAGCTAGAGTGGAACTTTGTACTTTCTAATGATATCAACTGAAAACCTTTGCATTTACAGTCATCAGCAAAGAAAAATAAGCACCTGATAATTTTTATGTAAGGGAAGAGAAAAGCGCATGTCTATAGCAGCCTAGATGAGTAAGGATACAAATATAAACCAAACTCAGGGCACACTCATGTAATCGTTTGAATGATTATTGTGTGCTTAAGATAACAATAGAACTCACCATTCACAACAACAACGACAACATTATAACAGCCACTAATGTCATATTGTTTATATATCATTAAGGGTAGCATGTCAGTTTCTGTTGTGACAGTATTTTTATCTGTAGAAATGGTTAAGTTTCTTACTTTATTGTTTGGAAAATGTTTATAAAATAAATATATGGCAAGTTTTTACTGTATACATGTAGTTATATGCTTCTGCAAATGCTTAATGAATAGCACTTAGCAACAGACAAAAGAAGCCAAAGTTTAGCTCAGTATGGTTAAAATAGCCAACTGCCATAGTTTCATATTAGAACAAATCATTTGGTCAACTAATGTTAGTATATTTTTCAATTAGAGTGTTATTGATAGGACTAATAAATATAACATATAGTATTGAAGGTATGATAACTCCGAGTTCACACAGACCAGCTCATAAACCGTCATGAAATGTATTGATAAAAACAACTTCAAAACTTTATCCATTGCTCATAGTTAATTTTTTGCGTTAGATTGGTTTTAATTACCTACTAATATTTTTGGTCTAAAATAATCTTAAAGATAGTTCTCTTTTTATCACAACATCAAATTTTTGCACAACGTTAATTTTCGATGGGATGTCAAGATTAACAGCAGCTATGATATGAGGTTGTCAATACATATTATAATCGATCATCAAGACGGAGGCATTTTATACGCTGGTAGAGACTGATGCGAATCAACACATGATAGCTCGAGTAGGGCTTGCTAGTAAAACATACTAGTACGTAACCTATAAACAAAATAGCCAGCAGAAGATTAAGAGAGGTTTAATTGCGCAGTCGATGTTGTTCCTGTTCAACCAGATTCATTTCATCTCACAAGTACTAGTGAGAAGGTGATAGAGTTAACACAGCTAAGTACTTGTGGGTTCACAGATCAAGATCAGCCATTTTTTATGCAATCATCCATGACACAGCTTCATGTGAACATTAGCTGCTGAGCCTGGCGCCACAAGTGTGTTGCTGCCCAACATTGCCGTCAAGTCTCCCATTCAATATGAGAACCAGGCTTGGGTGAAGAGCATCCTTCAAAACAGGCTTCATATGTTTACATAACTAGATAAGGTTGCTTGAATCAGTAAAGATAAACATTCCATTTTTGCATGAGACTAGTGTTGCCCTCTGAGTAATATCCACTTTAGACACGAGATCAGCTTTTGAGGTGGCACGGGTAGCTCGTCCGGTCTTGACACACCGGGTTAGAAGTGCCTGGGTCGGGACAACCGACCCTCTGGTCTTCCTATGCAAAGACACGAGTAGGTTTATGGCTAATTGAGAGCAATTGTATATCGCTTTTTATGTGCGATTGAAATAGAGTCTTGCTTAGTGCTAGCGCGAAAGGACCAGGCAAAATAACACAAGGTGAGTCGCGACTATATTTTTATGTCTGTGACAATAGTCTTTGGACTATAGGTTTTGCAACGTTGTCGGCAAGAAATAATCAACGTGTAGGCGGTCTGAGAGTTCATGAAGAAGCCAGTCACAAAAGGGAAAGACCAAGTTATTTGTACAATATGCGAAAGCAAGTTGAGCTACAAAAAAGGGTCCACCTCAATACTATCAAGGCATTTACAACGAAGGCATCCTGAGAAGTTTGAAAGCGCGTCTAAGAACCTTCAATCCAGCAAATTTGTTTTATTTTAGTTTCTTTCACTAATACCAGAAGTTTTAGGGAAGTGATGGATTTTTGCTTTCCACTACGCTGGGTTATCTATTTTTATATTTGCAAAGTATTTCTTAACTAATCTCTTTTTGTTAATTATAATAGCCAAATTGAAAATAAAATCTGTAATAAAAACACTCTAGCCAAAGTCATTTCATTAATCTGTCACCCATTGAATAGCCTTGATCCACCAATGTCTAGCCATAAATTGTAGATTGCATTTATAAACCAAGCCACAAAATATAATGATTGGTGTGATAATGGGTTCTTTTATCTTAGGCTATTGATGTCACAACATTAGGCTGTAATAGAACCATCTCTTATCCCTTAAATGAATAAAAAGAATCGCGTGTGCTGACCCGGCCCGACTCGATCTTGGCCGCAAGCGCCACAAGTGTGTTGCTGCCCAACATTGCCGTCAAGTCTCGCATTCAATATAAGAACCAGACTTGAATGCGCAGCATCCTTCAAAACAGGCATCATATGTTTACATAACTGGATAAGGTTGCTTGATTCGGTAAAGATAAACATTTCATTTTTGCATGAAACTAGTGTTGCCCTCTGAGTAATATCTACATGTATTTTAGGCAAGAAATCAGCTCCGCTAAAAAATAGACTAGAGAACTTCTAGAACACTAAGTATATTATACAAAATTGGCACTTGCAATCTTTAATCCGGACTGGTGTACTTTTCTAAAGTGTTAATTTCTTGATTAATCAAACAACCGTCAAGTTAACAATTAAAGGTGTTAAAATACTTCATAACAATTCGTTTAAACTATCTCCTTAGCTAACAATATAAACATAAAGGCTGCAGTATCCTTCAGCCGATAAAAAGGCATGTTTAACTGTAGTAAACCTAAAAACTTGCAAATGTTATTCTAGCGAGCATGCTATGTAAAAAGCATTGGGCCCAACGGCCGTAGGGAATAACTTTGTGAGCGTTCATTTTTAAAGGACTGATGAAAAGACGAGGCGACCAAGACAATATTTATAAATAAAGGACTTTTGAAACAAGTGTTGACATAGAAATGAATATCGGTCTGTATCGAGCAGTCTTTAAAAAGTTTATTTTCACTGTTCGCTTGTTTGAAGAAATTCCTTATGTTCATTTTTGCGTGTCAGAATAATTTATGTATCTGTTCCAATTAATTATTCACTGTGTTTCCACAAGTTCTCTTCCTGGTACATGTAAACTTTTGAAAACTACTTGTTATTATTTAGACTGTTACACTGCAATGGCTCATTGTCACTCAGCATTTTTTATTTTCATGAATTTAAATTTTCTTTATAAAGTGTGCAATCGTTGACGCGATGTAATTGATTGGCTTGAATCGTAACTGCCAATCTCTCAACCAATCGCTTGAGTTATATAAATACTGTCACTCTTCTTTTTTTAAAGCCAATGAGATTTTTTTTGGATGTTGAACGAGATACATCTTATTATTATAGCAAAATTATGTTATTACAAAATTGTTGGAAAAATGCTCTTTCTAATCATTATTAAAGACTAGCATCAAGTTTGGATACCACAACTAGATATCTAAAAATTTATTGTTCTTACAAAATTTGTGTATTTTTCTTTTGGGTTAAGCAGATTGTATTGTCGGCAGTGGTGGGTTTAGCGGAAACTGTTGGTTTCAGCATAGCACAAGTGAGTTTGGTTGAGCTCCCTCCTGTTGCGTTCAGCAGGTGGTTTTGGTGGCAGTGTTTGGTCCCACACAGATATGCATTAGTGAAGGGTTGTCTCTAACCCACTCTTACAAGTTTTCTTTGTAATGCAGAGGATGCCCGGCAATTTGTCTACAAACTCAAACAGTGACATTTCATATTGAACGATATTCAGGTCTACGAAGGCAATTTAATGAACCAATTTATATCACAGCCTCATAGCCGCTCAAACAGTTCTAGGGTGCTACATACAGCACACTAGCTAGCTTAGACATATAACTACATAAGTGCTGTTGGTTATTTGGGTTAAGGTTGTTCACTAGTCAGAAGAGGCACAAGCGAGTAACCTTAACCCAAATAGCCAACAGAAGACTAGAAGAGGTTTCGATGCCAAGTGGGTGTTGTTTTAATAAATCATTCCTACATTATCTCAACACTACTAGTGAGAAGTTGATGCAGTTAATACAGTGAGTTAATAGTGGGTATGCAGAGGGTTAGTTTCAAACTTGGCTATGTTTTGCTCCACGTTAACAAATGTCCAATTTTGCTATTCAGTTTCTGCTATTAATTTTATTCAGTTTATTTAGTATAATAATGACTTATTTTCTATAACATTTAAAATTTGGCATCACACAACATACATTTATATGTGATATTCTAATCTGTTTGATATGGGCAGGTTTAAAGCTGAACATAAATTTGATCCACCTATAACTGCGATAGTTTTTTATAGTTCAGAGTATTCAATAACCTTCAACAGCAAATTGAAGTTGTTCCAAATCACAGAATGTTAGAACAATTGAGTTGAAACATTGCCATGAGCTATTATTAGAAGTGGTTATAATTATTGTTAGCAGTTATTATTAGTAACTTTTCACTTATCTTAGTGAGCTCAGTGCGAGATGAGTTCCATATCAATAGACTGTGTTCCTCAGTGACTGTCATAACTTCAAGACGGAGATAAACAACCGGAATATGCAAAAAATAAAACTAAAAATAAGCAAAATTTAAAAAAAAATTTAAACCTAAAACACAAGTATAATTATAATTGTAGTGACCTCAAGTTACAATATTATGTTTTGTGTGTGTGTGTGTACATATATTGAATTATAAAATAAAGTAGTATATAGTGTTAGTAAAAAACGTACCTATTACCTTCCCAAATAAAAACCAATTCTCTATTATCCACTATTGGTGATGTTACATATCTTTATAACCATTCATTTTGACTACCCCTTTAGTTAGAAAAAAAATTATAATAGCTACGGCGTTCACTCAGCTAATGAAATATAGCCTTCAATGTTGGGAGGCCTAGAAAATTTGCCAGCACACTCACATAACGGTAATACACAATGCATATGCTCACTCTGACTCAAGTATTTCACTACTGTGAGAAAAATAATACCACATACTTGTAACTGCTGAAACAGTTTTAGTGTGTCACAAACAGCATTGAAATGAGCAATGGAGGCTTTGCCAGCCTCAGCAGCATAAAAGCTTTATGCTGTATTATCTCTTATCTCATAAGGACCATCTGAATTGTTTTTATGCTGTCGTAAAATAATTTGACGTGGTCCTTATGCTGTATTATCAGTGCTTGAGAGGGAGGCAGAAACACGTCACTGGAAACTGAAGTGGTGTAAACAGACACGTGATAGCTCAAGTGTTACATGCTAGTAAGAAGAGACCCTAGGAGTAGTGCTAACACAAATAGCCAATAGGAGACTAGGGGAGGTTTCCATTGCGCAGTAACCACTGTTCCTATTCAATCAGTTCCATTCAATCTCAAGATTACCAGTGAGAAGTTGATACATTCGACACAGCTAGTTACTGGTGGGTTTACAGAGCATTTTATTCATGCCCATTAATTTGTATTGTAGAAGTTTTCATGTATCTTACTGGTTGTTACACAGGAGCAGGTGCTGTTATGAGTTTGAGGTGTATAGTAGGCTTTGCATATTTTTTACCAATAATAAAATATTTATTATTTATTTTTTTTATTTTTTAAAGTTTGTGATTTACTCCACAACATGAGTATAAATAATGCTAGCAGTGCAGTTAAAAGGACTTTCCTTGTTGACAATTGATTGATTCTTTTGCATGTCAAAATGTGAGTGAATATGTTGGTTATTTTGCATGATCAAAACTAGACTTACTATATTGCCATTTGCTTTAAACATTGTTAACATATTAACCTCGTAACATGTTCTGTAGTCTACTGACACATTATTAAGTTGTAAAAACCTGCACCAAACAAGCAGCTTATTATTTTAAAGTTTTCTTAGCTAATTGAAGAAATAGTAATAATTGATAAGTATTAATGACTCTCGTTCTCTAAAAATTGGCTAAAACTTTTAACTATTTCATTTGTGAACGTGGTTTTGACTTGTACTTAACAGCTACTATCTGATGACAAACTATT
The DNA here is from genome assembly GCF_963576615.1 of Watersipora subatra. Lineage (NCBI taxonomy): Eukaryota > Metazoa > Bryozoa > Gymnolaemata > Cheilostomatida > Watersiporidae > Watersipora > Watersipora subatra. Next base: position 771,613 of record NC_088712.1, read on the forward strand.
TAATTTTTACTGTGTTAAAATCATCAAAAGATTTCATCATACGTAAATAAAAACTGATAGCAGATGATGATAGCATAATAGAAAAAGCTTTAAATAAGCCTCACAATGTGTTGTCATTGTACTTTATTAAAATTAACTATAAACCAATGTCAAAGCGTAAAAAAAATAAGCAGGAGAGGTAAATGCAAATAAACTCGCCAACCACTGAATAACAATACACATTGATTTGGTGATTCGTCACGACACTATAATTTTACCTCATGTTGTAACATTGCTATGTCACTTTGTAGAATAGAATGTAGTACTATATCTACTCTCCATTTAATAATATGTACTTTTGGAAGTACTTGTACATTTGTTTCATCACCTCAATTCCATAAAAAATGTAAAAAAACTAATAATATTATGTATACCAACTTTGAAAATATGATATAAATACAGATCATAACAAGAGAATCTTCTGTCACATTAGCTTTAATATTTTCTGATTCTATATTTTATTTTACTATCCTGCCAGTTGAAGTAAGAAGCATCAAACATTCATAATATTTTTGTTTAAAAACTATTGTTTCAATACAGTTCTTTTCTTTTAAGTTTAGTAGTAGTTGACAATTTTTAATGAGTAACTTCAACTAGTTAATAGAGTGCATCTTTTTAGATAGTCTGTTATGATCACTGTGAACAACTCCGATTGGCTCACATTTTTGTACGAAGCAAAGAAAGTGTACTTTTGCTTCAAAATTTGTTGCGATTTTTAAGTTATACACATTAAAATGTTAGAACTTGTAAGATCAGTCTTGTCTGTTTATCTGTACGCAGCCGCTGTTATAAGTGTTGATAAATTATGGCTTTGTGTAGAATTCAAATTTGTGACTGGCATCAAATAATGGTCTTTACATAATTCAAACTTGCAGAGTTTAGCTTCAAAGACCAACATAAGCTGCAAAATAATTGTGCACATATAAGTTCTCAGGGCCTTCTCGGCACACCTGAAAATCTCTCACAAACACTACATTGCCATAGTACCAGAAAATATAAATATCAGGCATTGATTGGCTCATACCACTGCTGAAATGGTATAACTAAGAGTTGCCTAACATCATTTAGCATATACAAGATAAGATAACCTTTAAATATAAATGTTTATTATGACCAGAACGACAACTGTAAACCTATGTGCCAGGCAAAAACTTTAATTAATGAAACTAAACTGGTTAGTTACTTTTATAGCTAGTGACTAGGTACTATAAATTTATCTTTGTTATTAAAGGTAATATCTTCTGCCTGACTTATCTTATTCTTTTAGTAGAACTGCATGGTAAATGTAGTGGGCTCAGTTATAATTATGACCATGAAACACTTGTAAGATCTGCTTTGACTAAATTGCCGATCACACAATTCACTGTATATCAGGTAATGAAACTCATAGTGTAGTAATAGGATGAATTTAGTAAAACATGCTGTTTAGCACTAGCTAATAACACTTGCTGTAACTTTGTGTAATCATGTGACTTGTATTAAACCAGCAGGTAAATGATCAGTCTTTAAATAATATATTATCTGTAATTTATTGTCTTTTTGTTACCAGGATATGAGTTTAAGTGTGGCTCATTGCTATCTAACTTTCGGATTAATTCATAATGTGATATTTGATGTCTGTTTTTGTTCTATCCACAATGTCCTGTTTAAACAAAAAAAGTATTGACCACAGCAAAAAACCTGGCTATTGTAAAAATACCAAACTTTGCAGAAAAAGGTCTGTAGTTTATTGAAATATTAGCACATTATTGCAACAGATCTATATTCAGCTATAAATACATGTATATGGATATATAGTGCAGGTAATTGTTACTAAATTTTCGAAATATGTGAGTTGAAGTTGTACCAATTTTACGGTTATTCATATGTAGGAAAAAGTAACGCGTACACCTTGTTAGTTACAATAACCGTCATGGCAAAAACCCAAATTTCCGTATAAAAGGCCTCAATAATTCAGAAGTATAAAAACTCTTTTTTAGTCGTTGACCCTGTGCGTTTAGCAAAACCTCCTATGTTTATGTCACGTGTAATAGATAGCATCGGTGTTGTGTGCAAGATTGTGAAACAGAATACACAAGAGTCATATTTGAGGTAATGTGTAACTAACTCACAGTTTCTCAATGTCATTTTATTTTATAGTATTAACATTACCATGGCTGATATGGAACAAGTTCAACCTCAAACCATAGTGTGTGGTTTTTGTCTGAGACAAGACTCGGCTCTCACAAAACCTAGACAACTGCCATGTACTCATGTACACTGCCTTGATTGCCTTACTGGGTTCTTTGATGAGAATCATATCCTCGTTTGTCTGCTGGAATCCTGTGGGTGAGTGTTATTAGGTACTATTATTCACCGTAAATTGACATTAAATGAGTTTTGAAAATGTTAACAAAGATATGTGTATTTGGGTTGATAACCTTAGAAAATTAATGAACCATTTTGTGTTACTAGATAAATGCTTACTTTATTGTAGGATCTGACTGTCTATATACTCGCCAATATTTTAGAAGGTTAAGGGCACATCTTTGCTGCTAAATAATTGAATTCTGATTTAAAAAAAACTGTTTTGTTAGTTAAAATCACTTTTCCAAATTTAACAAGCTCAAGGTGTTTATCGTACAACTATTGACCGTATAACAGCAAATGTTATTTTGTATGTTAACTTGGTTAACCCCTGAGGCTTTTATTAAAATTAAATGACATATATATTTAAAAAGTTCAATATCTGATAAGCAAATTGTTGTAGATACACCTATTAAAAACAAACTCGTTTTTTATATTAGACTACCACGCTTGGCACAAAACAATTCATTGGTATAAAGTGCGTTTGCAACATTACAAAGTTTCCATTGTGGACCTATAAAAGTTTTATTTTATTTCTTTCCACTACATTTGATTAATCCAAGATGATTGTTGCATGAGTTTTGGATTAGCTAACAAAAATGTGTATGTAGGCTAACATTTGTAAGAACTGTGCATTCTTTTATTGTACTCGTAAAATTTGTATAAATATTGTACAATCTAACATGACAGACTTTACAATACTTGCTTATACTCAATGGAAAACTCACCTCCATAAACGCAAATGATTTCAGCACCAGACATATTTCCTGTTAGAGAATTTAAAGCTTATTTTACAATGGAAATTTGAAATGTAAAATTACTTTCCAGAATTTAGCAAAAATGGAGTTGTAAAACATATCACACTTTTAACGCCTGACCAGCTATTTGCTATAGTTATACCTAAGAAGGTAAAAATTTGAATATTGCGATAAACTATCAGACATTCTGACACCAAAACGATAGCCAATAATCATTTGTGTTTAACTCTTTGAACCCGGGCCTTACTTGTCAATGTGTGTCAGTAACCCTCAGCAATTTATCTAACGATGTAAAGTTTTTAAACTTTTATTAAATACATCTAAATGTGCTCCTAAAACTATAAAAGTCGTACAATTTTAAAAACTCCTAAATCTCATATATATCTAGCACATGTTCATCATCGTTTTATGACTCAAAATAAACTGGAAAACTATAGTTAGTATCATAGTTTTCCTCATTTGCGTCACAATCATCCATGGCCCACCAACCAACCAGTCAATTCACTTTCTTTGCGATATCGTTGTAGTAAAATTTGTCACCATAACGAAGAAAGTAGGAACTGATATTTAAAAACTGTTTCAAATGCAGGTAAATTTTTTGGTCTAACATCCTCTGCTAAAATTTATTTGATTAGTTTATGCTTTGATTGGTTTACCTAGAAGCAGCTTTTGTAAGCAGAGTCATGAAATTGCCAGTATTCCAGTCATTGAGATTTCTGACACACCAAACGCAACACCGGAATAACGGCCAATATAGTTTCCAAGAGTCAATTTTTTTTGCAACGGTGCAAACTAATTCTAATTTTTTACTGAAAGTTATATTTTAATTGTCTATAATGAAATATGAGTAGTCCTCTCCTAGTCCTTTTCATTGTTCACAATTATAGCCATAACTATGGCAATGGTTCTGGTTCATTATGTAAAGGTGATGTATATGTAATTGTGCTATCAAGTGGATTTACCAAAAGATTTACATATATTACAAAGCAAATAAAAGCAACCGGGAAGAGTATGAAGTGCGGCTGCTGATGGCTCTCTTGACTGGCAGAGCTTTTTTGCGAGTTGATGCAGCCTACCATTACGTTGTGCAGCCCTTGTCTATATGTTCATTTTTGTTGACAACTGTTTTCTGAGTAAGAGTTTCTAAATGAGAGCGCTTGGTTAACACTGGACCGACTAGTAAATTTAGTTGATGATAAAAACTTGCTGTATGTACCAGCAGGCTAATCTGTTTAACATCAGTATGCGATTCTTTTTAGTGGTCCTATTAACCTATGCATGTTATATGCGAGCAAATGTTAGCACTCGACAATATTGAGGATATCTTCATCAGTTAATCGTGAAACATTTTTACATATCAGAGTTATGCTGGAGAACTTACTACGTTGACTATTTAATATGCTGAGATTGCATTTGAAGACACTAAAAACAATGTATCAAAAACTCAAGCAAACTCCTGCTGTCAAAGTGCCTGCGGTGTCCGGTTGATTTTCACCAATTACACTCAAATGCTGTTTTAATAAAATGCATTTTTTATCAATGTATAATCATCAGATCTTACTTCAATGCTCTATTCTTACTTCTATTATGTGATGACCATACAGAGATGAACTCTTTTTCTTTATCCTCACATCAGATAGACATTGGTCTAGCGAATTTCCGACTCAGTTCTCTCCTCTCTCTTTCGGTGTACCGCAATCATTGAAAACATATATGGACTGTTGTGTCGGTGCAATGTGTCTATGAAATTTGTAAAGAGTTTTCTCCAGATACCAGAATCTGTCAACATGAAGGCAAGGTTTTTTTTTAACTTCATTATCACATGTGGTCCTCCTGACAAAATCCTTTCATAGAATGGCAAGAAAACAATTGATCAGGAGGTAAAATTTTGTGCCAGAGCTTGTCCAAAACGCTCATTCATTCGTGTAGACAAACTTTTAGCAAACATAATTATGAACACAGACTTCTGGGTACTTACTGTATAAACAAACTGGAACTTTGTGGCAGCAGACTTAAAAAAAAACAACACAATCATTTTAACTACAAATGGGTCATGTTGTTTAGTTGCTTCACCCCAAAACTCACCAAGTTTCCAGTTTACAAGGCTCATACAATTTTTGGCTTGAAAACAGTTAAGTTGTAGCATTGTGATTTTAAACCAATAATGAGTACAATATACAGCTTGTGCCTGACAAACTTTCTGACCATTGACAAAGATCTGGTTTTTTGAGATTATGTTTACAAAGAACGAAGTCTAGAATACCTCTGTGTCACTTGGTTGACATAGACTATGAGCAAACTTAGCCCATCAAACAGTTTCAAACCTGGCTCGCATCAGATCTGATGCTTAAATCATGGGCTCTAAAGCACCCGTGGCAAAGTCAAACGCCAACCCTTGTACTCTGCAAAACCGATTTTTGTTTGATCATAGGTAGCCAGAAAAGCTACTACAAATTTAGATGCTCAGTTTATTATGTTCATTGACAAAAAACCAGATAGGCCAATTCCTGGACTCAGTTATAATGGGAAAGCAATAAAAATCAATGCTTATACAAAAAACATGATTTTTGTGTGATTACTAATTCAGTCTTTTAAACATGAAAAGAAAACTGCCTATCAAACCCCGGAAGAAATCGAAGCGCACCCTTTCACCCACCATGCAGTAATGTGGTAGAGAGTTTGCTCTTTCTAGCAAATTTTCATTTACAGGTGTCGCAGGTGTGTGAATACCTACTACGGGTTTTTAATAAGACTGAATTAGCATAAGTTAATTCCCAACTAACACTTTTAAAAGAAACTAAAATTAATTTGTACTACTACGCCTCATTTACTCACAGGATCAGTAACATCATTTCTCCAAACCTAGCCTGTATGACATACCTCTTAGCTAATTGAGGAGTCTGAATATATTCACATGTATAGCAACAAGGTCCAACTAACCTTCTTTATCGATTCTGCCTATTCTGGATGACGTTTTGGTTCATTTTGGTTTTGTTTTGTCTGTTGACAAAATCGAACGCTTCACCTTCACCTGAATGTGTCAGTAAATGTGAATGTATGATATGAAGTAAAACATATTAAAACAAGTGCTTTCATTGCAAAGAACTCATTTATCTCTGTCTAAACACATTACACATCTGTTGCAGAGCAAATATTGCAATAGCCTAACCCATTCCCAACCTAATTCGTGCCATTTGTCGTCAAGATTTTAAGAATGATGAAGGTAGGGCAAAAGCCACATTGGGTCTGATCTCTATCATTTGGTTTATTTCTTCAAATTAATGACTAAAACATTGTGTGCCTCCCCTCACATTGGGAAAGTTTGTCAACTTAATCGAAACATCATGCTAGGGTTTCTTTTAAAGGAAGGCAAAATCAAACCAGCTGTCAAGTCAGTGTTTTTACATGCACACCAAACAGAAGTTGGCCTCAAACTTGTCTGATGGTGAAGTTCCCACTGAAAAAGTGTTTTAGTAAAGGGTCTCAGCAGGCAAACCATGCTCATCCACTACTACTGATACCACTCCTCATCTCCTCCTTTCCTCCTACCCACCAACTCTTTTCTCAGTTTGATGTTAATTCCGCTTATACTGGATCTCAATTTTACTCGTTCCTGATAGCTTTACAATGGTCCACTATGAGTCAGCGGAAAGCAAGATTGGTCTGGTTGCTGGTTGTTGACTTTCTCTTAAATGTATTCCTTGGTTGCAGTAAACAGCCAGTTTGTAGATTAAGGACACTGCTTTTCTACCCACTGGTTTGTCATATGTATCATACTGCAACTAGTTTAGGACTAAAGCGATATTGAGGCCAATGTTGCGCACTCATAATGAGTGTCTTTTTAGCAGCTGCAAGTTTTTGTAGGTTTAGCACATCTTGTGCACAAGAGCTTCAGGATACCTTTGAAAATTGCAATGACACCACTGCCTATGTCAGCAACACCATTATCATCTTGGGTTGCACAGCAACTACTTGACTAATTTTCAATGTTTTTTTCCTTTGGTTGAGGGTTGGCAAAAATTGAAGAGACATGTGCAACAGAGGCGTCGCATGCCAACCACTCCAATGTGTCATTTGCGTGTAAACTGACATGTTATCTTTGGACTGTTGCATCGGCAACTTGATCATCTCTTCCTTCGTTTCATTTATGTTGTTTTTAGCATCAGAGGCATGAGGGTGATCACTATTCTCATCGTCACTGGCGTCCTAACAATTACCATCAACAGATTTCGCTTGCAAATAATAAAAAAAATGCGAGAATGGGTTTGAAAAAATATAATAACATTTGCGGAAACAATAAGAACCTTCACCATCCATGAGAAAATGATATCAACCTCAGCTTACTACAATGACTTGTTTACTCTTCCCTTCCTCATCCTTCTCAAAAATTATTCTGTCTTCTTTATTTGTTTGTGCTTTGTCAGATGATGAATAATCATTTGTGTATTCAAAGGTTAAACACCTCAAAGGCAAAACAATTAGCAGGTGTTGCTTATAAGATAAGAGTTGGGGTTTTAATTTAAATACCAAAACCGATGGGATTCGTATGAATCCTTTAATTATAAAAATAGTATGCGAGTGGAAACTCGTCTTATAGACAGGCGCTAAAACAAGTTGATAAAAAACTACTTGTTTTTACCCTTTATAGTTGTGAGAGTAATCAAATAATAATCGATAGCTATTTTTTAATTACTGAATAAGAGATAGATAATGGGAGAATCTGTACAGCGCCCAAAAACTCGACGTTTTGGATAGATAAAACAGAGTGTTTAGATAAATACTGTTCTTATTTATATAAAAACAACAAGCCATGTATTGATGAAAACTTCTGCTATTTATTAAAATTCTACAGATCGTTAAACTCTTTTGATTCAAAAATAATCAAAGTACGACTGTTGGTGGCTATGAAACCAAAAAAGAAATCAATATTTTGAAGTCAAAAATTTTGGACTAGTACGACAAAGCTAGGCTGAATCAATTGGCTAGATGGAAGGAGGAGATTTCAAAAACAGACTATACAGTCATTTATTAAAAACCAACAAGCAACACTGCTGATCTGTCCAAGAGTAAGCAAGTTGGCTCTATTAACTTTGTTGCATATATGTAGGAATGTTGAATAACTCTATCACAAGGCTGACAGAACTGAAGTCTATTGAGGTAGTTAGACATAGGACACTTCACATTTAAACTAATTTCTAAAAAACTTGAAAAGAGATGTAGAGCCCCGGTGCAAAACACCCATATTATAGGTGTAGTATTTTAGCAAGTTAGTCGATTGCCTTTAAAAGCCTAAATTCTTTTCTTGATGCGCAAAAAAGGTTTTAAGGCCTTTAGAATGAGGTTCAATCAAAAGTTAGGCTAATTTTGACTAATTTATTTAGGGTGGTAGAACTGATCTTAAAAAATATAATGTTCTGGTGTTGCGTCAATAACTACCCCATTTATACTAATTCTATATAAATCTAACAAACAGGAAAATGTGTGTGTGAGTGGCATGGCGTGGCATGGAGTGGTGTGTGTGGCGTAGTGGGGCGGGGCATGGCGTGTGTGTGTTTGCGTGCGTGTGCGTGTGTGTGTGCGTGTGTGTGCGTGCATGTGTGTGTGTGTGTATTTATCTCCATCAACAGAAACAATACAGAAAAATAAACTGCATATTAGTAAATATATCAGGTTAAAAACAAATTAGTGAAAAAATGAAAAAAATTATAGCAAAATTCACACAACCTGAGCACGAGATAATGATGATAGAGCCATAGGTCCACTGTAGCCCAGCTAATGTCGCGCAAGCCCCAAAAACAGCCAACAGCAGCAGAACAAAGGCAGGCCTCAGCACACCCCAATCAGAGAGACAGGAGATAGCATTTTACTTTTTACGCATACGATATGTTTCCATAAATTGCTTCAATAACGAAATTTTACATTGATTTTTGGAAAATTATCAAAAAACCAATATCCTTTTTGTCTATCCCATGCAATTTAGCATATAATATTCAATAATTTCAATACACATTTTGTTACGGAAAATTTTATTTGCAGGAAAGTGTTTGAGGTCTCCCCAAACGACTTGCCAGCTTATGATGTAAATAAGGCTAAGCCAAGATCATGTGATGTCTGTACCATCAATGGAGACGCAAATGGAGTAGCTGTGATCTATTGTGTACCCTGTGATAAGGTTTTCTGTGCCAATCACGACAAGGTAACAAATTATTACGTTTCAATAGTTTACATACCAGTTATTATCAAATATTATCAAATATTATATACATTGTATGGTTAGAAAAAACATGATGTATTTGATGCTGTATGAAACCTACATAGGTAGACTCATTGTATGGTTTTTTAGTTCTTTAGTTAACTATATTTTTTTATATATTTAGGTATAACTAATCTATAACCTACCTATTTTTGTAAAGTTTGAGGTCAATAATTGTTTTATCTATCAAAGCGTATCACGCCAACACAAGCAATAATCACTATTTTATTTTGTGAAGATTTTCGCTAAGAGCATCATATCACAAGAAATGCAAAGTGTTCAGGTACAACAACATTAAGAAAGCTGCATAGTTTTTTGAATAGTCACTCTGAGTCAAATGAATTTTCATTTTTTGTCTTCTCTGGTGATATGAATGAAAACAGAAAACAACTTATCTTACTCTTGTCATACAGAGATTTTAAATCAATATATCATATTTGAAAAAGTTCAAGTAGTAAATATCAAGAGAACACAATTCTTTGTTACTGTTTCGTGTTGAAACATTGGTTAACGTTTATAAAACAATAAATTGAGGCCATTTAGACTAAAGCCAAAATTTTTACCGGTCTTTATAAAAATTTTTATTATGGGTTAACCACCAAGCATAACTCTCAACTATTTTAGTTAATATCACATTTCAGAAGCACAAAGAGTTTTTTAAAGAGTTTGGTGGATCACACAAAACTATGGACATGGAGCACTTTGAACTACAGAGAAGCAGTCAGCGAGGCAGAGTCTGTGTAGATCATGATAACAAACCATTCACCATCGGCTGTAGAAAGTGTCTAAAGATTATTTGCAGTGGATGTCGTTCTTCAGCAGAAAGATGTTCAGAAGGTATTTTGCTAAATTGTTTCATAAAGCTCTACAGTGTATAATCCAAATCTGCCTAAATAAACAAATCTTATTATTCAAAAGCTAATTAGTTCAAATTTAGTCAAAAGAAAACATAAAAGAGTTACGTTTGATACTAGGAATGAAAATTCACTCCAACATTTCACTCTTAATTCTAATGCTGCAGGTAATATAAGCTATTTATATAAGTAAAAATAGGTCAAAATAAAACTTTATAAAAATCATATTAAAGACTCAGTAAACAACCTCTCAATAAGATTAGAAAATAACAACCAAGTGAATAAAATTTATCAAGTGTAAGGCATAAGAATATAAGGCTCTCATTTTTTGGGCGGGTGCAAAACTATATCACTAACCAAAGCTAGAATTTCAATAATCTGGCTCGTGACCTGAGGTATCTGACTCGAAAAATAGAGAAGAATAAAAAATAGTATAAGGTTAAGTTATAATTAAATTAATATTTTGAAACCGATTTTACTTAAAGGTTTTGAAACATTTTTGTTAAGAAATTGCTACCAACTTTTTCTCTAGCTGATCATAAAACAGAAATCACTTGCAATATTTAACTGTATTAGCCATTTAATAGAGAATTCCCAGAGTCTGATCTGAAGAAAGGAGACATGTGACATGAAACTATAATTCAAATGCAGCGTGCAATGTTACAAGTTACGCAAACAATTAAGAACTTTAATAAAAATGCAAATTAGAAAACACTATAATAAAAGGCATCACAGCTTTACTGAGTTGCAAACACATTCTGCAGCTTTTACTGAGATGCAAACACCATATTGGCAAATTTTGCAAACAATGCAAATGTTAAATCTATATGAAGTACACAAGTCATTAAAAACTTATCAAAAGTGCAATATCCAAAATAATAAAATAAGAATAGTTACTGCTTTATTCATTTGTAAAACATTTTGCAGCTTTCAACACATACAATACAAAACTAGCCTAAACCTTCAGATATATCATAATTTGTGTTTAACAGGAGAGCATCATCAGATGATGTCTCTTGAAGAGCTTGTAGTTCAACTGGATGATGAACTCAACCAACTGAAGAAAGGGATCATACAGAAGGAAGAGTCTTTAGAGAAAATCTTCAAGTCAACTTCTAAAATACTTGCTGATTATGACAGGGAAACAGATGAGATGGTGAAGAAGATACAGAACAATAGAGATGAACAGGTTACTTGTGCAAATAATATTATACATTAGTTATTGTACTATTATAAATTAGCTTAAAGCTGATTACAAAAGCAATCAGGAGACTCAACATTTTCTTATTCTACTGAAAATTGATGCTGGGTATATTTTCAATATATATATATATATATATATATATATATATATATATATATATATATATATATATAATCTACGAAAGATAACAACATATAGCTTCAACTCGTTAGACTTTTTAAAGAGATGATTTTATAACATTGCATTAGATTATTTACAGCATTTATACTTTTATATCAGTTTATTGTAAAATCAGTGTTAGGGTCTTATCTATTAAGAATAAAAAAATTAAATTCCATTTAAAATATTTGTATTCCAATAGCAAAGTCTACAAACTTATAAATATAAGTTTATAGATTATTATAGTATTCCTCTTATTTCTATAACTTGAATCTATTTGTTTCTATTTTACATGTGTGTTTGTTAGCAGTACTGCAGCTGGGATTTTTGTATATAGCATACCGGTAGTTGTCACATACATGTACATTTGTGGATTCCTGCAAATAATTAATATAAGTCCACCAATAATCTATTACAAAGTAGTAGTTTATGACTTGTTCATTATTCAAATAGGGAAAGAACAATGATGTAGTTAGTCAGTAGTTATTACATGTTTGCTTTTTATGGTAAACAAAAAACAGAGGAGAATAACTCATTTGTTGGCATACCTTGAAGAGCAGTTGCATAAGTCTCAGTTGAAACACCGTTATAGATTGAAAGTCTGAGACTACAATATCAGCATCTGGAGGAGGAGTTTATAGAAGCAAGATTGAAAACCAAGACAATGATTACAAACTATCTGGAGGATGATGTGCAGTTTATGTGGAGTAAACTCAGGAACTTTTATCGCAATGCTGAGTCAAGGGCTCAGCATGCTCATGAGGTAAGTTAAACCACAAGATCACAATACCACCATATTCTGCATTAAACTGCAGAAAAATAATATAGACTATACATAATTTGGTAGAACAGGAGAAATATTGTAAAGATTGTTTTTAAACAACAATGTTGTTAATACATTGCTATGTTCAATTTATACACAATCAAACAAAAATAGAATAGAACATTTTTAGCTTTATTATAATGAGTTTATGCACCTTGAAGGGTTCATAAAAATGTTAATGAAAACGTTGATTATTCGAACCTGAAATGAAATGAAATGCTATATTGAGCATTGATACATTTCTGCTGAGCTGATCTGCACAAAGCAAGTTATGGTGCGTAATGAGTTAAAAAGGCATGTTTTTAATTTAAAAAAATTATTTTAAACTGTTTTGAAAACATTTATTAAAATATCACATTTGAGTTTGTGAAGCTCAACAGTTACATGTATGCTAATAGAAATCATTTCATCACAAAATTACAATCATTTTTACATTGATGTATTTGTATTGGCTGATTTCAATCTTTTCAATTACTATTTCAAAGGCTACTCCAATAAATTCTGGAAATTATAACAACTTTTAACACCTTAACAAACAATCATACAGGTTTAAGTGATATCTCAATAATAACCTACTAATATTAACGTATCAAGTTATTAATCATTGTTAAGCAAACTGTTCACCGTTTCTGTTTGAAGAAATTAATCAATCTTCGTAAAATTATCTATTTACTGTTTAATTCCTAAAACTAAATATTTTAGTGAACAATAAACTGTGTTTATAATATAATGAACTAACACACTTATTTAGTGCGCTGTAGTGTCAGGATACAGAAATACAAGGAACGAGATGCAGATACTGGTAGAGGAAGCCTTACCATCTTTGGATATTCCTGTAGTGAGTAAATTGAAAGACACAGGTAAGTTTGGTACATTTGAAGTAACTCTTCACTACGTTTAGAAGTACAAACGGTTTATTTTCTCTTCTTTTTTTTAGTCACACACCTTCATATCATATTAAAATTCTTTGTTTCTAAGCCATCGCCATCCTTAAGCCACTCTCAAACAGGTTATTTAAAGTAACAGTTTTACAACATGTCTAAGCTATTCCTTGGTTTTTCTTTTGGTTAAACACATTTAATCTAAGCTAGCAGCGCAATTTATTAGCCAATTTTTTAGCAGCGCAATTTATTAGCCATGTTTACTGTCTCTGAATGTTGTCACAAGAACACCTTGGCTGATGACATAGCGATCAGGCATTGATTGTTTTATGCTGATGGTGGGGAAGAAAGATAAAAGAGGAGGGTTGACTGCGTTCCACATTTAGCAACTTAGTCTCCTATAAACAAGCTCTGAATGAACGAACAGATTTCTGACACATGTGATCAAAAAGGGCAGCTATACGACCTGGTGATTTAATTCTATGTTGTGAATGTCGGTTTAAGAACCACCAACCAGATTGCTGCACAACCTTTTGCAATACTGAACAATAGCCCAACGATTAGAATCCAGTTCTTTAGAGGTTGTATGACAGCAACCACGACAATTGACCTCATTACATACTTGACCTCAAGTACTGGATATTTCCTATTGTGTTATTACTCAATAGCATGTATTTAGCACTTGTACATATGTGTGTTAAAGTCAAATTTTATTATCAATTAATTTCATAAATTCTTACTTTAATTTATTTATCTTTGGTATACTTCTTTTTTATGGTCATGCTAATATTTTGTTAGTGCATGTAATCATCATTAACTCATCTGACAACATTTACTCTGAACATGGTGAAACATTTATCCGACGATTAAACACACGCAAAGCGATTGTTTTAGAGTTTGGGAGATTTATGGTAAATGCATATGTGCGCAATGTTTACGCAGACCATTCATCAACACCATTGCAAACCCTTGTACCAAAATCTCATCAAATAATTTAACAATTTTTAAAAGGAGTCGTTAAAGTATAATAGCTATACAAAACACATATAAACCTAATTAAATATGTAAATAAGTCTTTATAATTGTAGAAAAAATCCTAAATCTTGCCCATCTAATCAGATTATACACAAATAAAAAGATTAATTTGGTCTAAAATTGCAATGAAAATTTTGAAAAGCTTTTTTAATCAAAATTAGCACAGGCCAACAATACGCCAATAAAGCTGTGTGACAGATAGTAGAGCAAATTAGCAGTACACAATAAGCGAGAAAAACGTGCTCATTTCACCAGTCTATGGCATTGACCAATTGCCGAAGGTTTCTAATTTTTTTCCATTTTTAATATCTTGCAAAAAATATTTAATTATAAAAATAATTATTCGAGTTTATTTATTCAAAGATTTTTTTAATAAACTTAGACCGCTTGAGGCGTGGCCCGATTTACAGGTATGAAATCACAGTACAAAGTTTATAAGCCTATGTTTTTTTGTTCATTTAACAAAGGTTTCATTAAATTATTAAATTTAAAATTTAAATTTAAATTTAAATTTAAAATTTAAATTTTAAAGCAATAACCAAAACTCTTTATGTTACAAGCTAGGGCCAAACTACAACGCACTTTTTATTTATGACGAAAACATTTTTTTATTTTGCTCCGGTTTGCAGAAACCTTCCAGATGCGTGAACGCTCATACTTGCTTTCTGTTAAAGATTGCTATCAAAACTATTCTACATTCAACACAACCAACTTTCAATCTGTGTATATTACACAGCAGCTTGCCATTTTACTTCTACTTTTGTATTTCAGAGTTATAATTATAAACATATTTCCTTTTTTCTGTTGTTAACTTACATACATTACAATACATGTAGGTTAGGCCTAGAGCTTTCATTAATATTTATTTTATTCTTTTAAAACATGGTTTGAGATAGTAGTCTTTGTCAATTCCTGCTGACAGCTACTTTTTTAACCACCAGCACCTCCCTTTATTTTTTCCATTATCACTTATTTCTTTATCAGGTCGTGGGCTGTATGACAGGGGAATTGGTAGTAAATAAAATTTTAGTGCTATGTGGTTAAACCGTGTCCCAAACAATTAAACAAAAAATTAGTTTTACAGGGATGGCTTATACGCAAGGATTTACTGTAACATATGTCATAATTCAACTGTTGCATCGATGAGATTATTATTCAAATTATTATATTTGAATAATAATCTCATCATTATTATTATTATGATGAGATTAAAATTATAATTTAAAATTGTTAGTTGAACAAAGATAGCATTCATTTCTAAACTAACTACTCGAGCATTTTTCAAAGCAATTTACGTTTGTCTAATTTTCTCTAGAACCAAAGATCGAATACCCAGATAAGTAAATTATTTTTACACTCTTCACTACCCAGTGTTACTTTGTTTTATTTGATAATTCTTATTGCTGGCTGCCTGAAGGTGCAAGATTAATTTGAAATTTGTCTACTCTCATGAATATTTTTTCAAACATTCAAATATAAAAAGGTGAATAATTGTTGATAGCTTTTATACTCAAACTCAATATTCTTTTTTCAAAAAGACCAGTTTTTTTTAATTTTCTCGAGTGATATTAGATTGATTTATTTTGATGTCAGTAGCAATACAAGCCAGATATCCAAAACCATTAAACATTGCTCACCAACTAGTTTTACCTTATGAATTTTATTTTATGGCTTGTAGCAAGAAAATGTAAGATCACTTTGGAAATTGTCTCCTCTGATGGTTTTCTGCTTGACAACCAACTAACACAAGAGCCATCTAAACCTCTCCCTAAATCCCTCGAACTTCTCAATATCATCTCTTTACCTAAAAGTCCCTACTCTGTAAAAGTCTGCAACTCTAAAATATTCTCAGGCCTTTATAACAAGACAGTAGTAGCCATCGATAGCAGTCACCAACTTGAAGGTTTATTCATCACATTTAACAACCGTAACCGAGCGATGGAGGTCTACAGAGATAGACTGTATACAGCAGTTTGTGGAAATCCTTGGACTATATATGTGCATGATATGCAGGGAAAGCAAGTCAACTCTTGGAGCCATAGCGACTATGAATCATTTACAGGACTGGCCATAACCTGTGATAAAGTAGTCGCTCCTGACAGAAATAACAAGCTTCTCATGATCTACTCTCTGACAGGTAATAAAATCAAACAGATCTCCTGTCCTCAACTTAACAAGAATGAAGTCTCACTGTGCGCTGCAGAGCCAAACAAAGTTGTTGTGTCAGACTGCAGATCCTCCCAAGTCTTTATGATAGACATAGCTATTGACCAGCTGCTCTGGAGCTGTAATGGCATACATAACCCTCAAGGAGTGACAAGTTATGGAGAAGTATATGTGCTGGTGGCAGAATATGGGAGCACTACTATAAGAGTACTGGATAGTTTCACAGGTTGGTGACTATTAAGTACTTAGACTAATTGTGGTGAATTGGAATGATGCATAATCAGAGTATATTAACCTGACTGTGTAGAGGAGTATATGTTACCCTTTTTAATATAGACACAAGTACCTGGATATAATATGAATTGTACAATGAACCAGATGTATCACTATATTTATAGATGAAACTCAACTAAGATAAATACAGTTGCTTTTCTAATGAACTGAGTATAATTCATTTAACTTCCTTTATTGCATAAAATACTTGATTTTTAGTTTTATAATAACAAAGTTAATAGCTGATATGTTGCTATTTCTTGTAATATTAAGCTGTAATAATTATGATAATAATTATACTTGTGATATTAATGTTTTGTATCACATCAGAATAAAATACTCAATATCTGTTAGTTCTATAAGCATTCGCCTTGAAGCTGTTATCCATATTTACAGAAAAAACCCAAATTTAGTGTCTCTTCAGGTAAAGGCATTGTTATCTGTGACTACAAAGATTGCCGTCAATTACGTGGTAATAATTGCATTTAATTAAAATTAATAATTAGCAATTTAAATTAGGACAAAAATCTTAAGTATATTAAGTGCAAATTTTACAATAAAATCTTTCCTGCAAAGAATTTATTAATTCAGCTGTTACCATAGATTTTACCATAGATGTTACCATAGATGTTACCATAAATGTTACCATAGATGTTACCATAGGTTTTTAAACACTCAATTGATAATCTAGCGAGTAATTCTGCTTTTGCAAATAATTTATATTATTTTACTAGTTTCATGATTAATGTGTTTATTAGGTAACTTGATTTACTATGTCATATTTATTACAATACCCAACCTAACTTAATCATTATTTAATTAATTTTAATTTCAGAAATATTTTCCTTAATAAATGCATAATTCATTCTGAGCATTTTTGGAAAATTGGTAGTCTAACTGACAATTCAAGTATTTGCAAAACTAGTTTGATATTTTGATGCATAAGATATTACCTATAGGAGTTTTTTTACCTCAGATATCAGCGCTATTATACTTGAAAATCAATAGACATTTTACTGTTTAATTCATTTTTAATTACAAGTTAGTTTAATTTACTTGAATATTATCTCATTATTATATATTAGTATATTATTATATATATCATAAATAGATTATCATTACACGCAATAATTTTAGGTTATTCTGTGGACAAATGTAGATCATATAAAAGCTAATTTTTTAACTTATTCATTCATAAATATTTTCTTTAAAATAATTTTATATGTTATTCTTCAATTTTGTTTCCGGCAAAAAACAATATTTTTACTCAATTCTTTCTCTCAAAATGCAATTTTTTGTGAGGACATAGAATAGACATCACGGCTCTCCGCCACTACGTATATTTTAATCTTTTCAGCAATGCTTCAATACTTTTGCTCTTCAAGCTTCTTCAATAATTCACATAAATTTGCCAACCAGAAATTAATTCAACTAACTCTAGCATTTAATTGAACTAACTGATAATGTAACTTGAAGCGATCAAATGCATGTTCATTTAATTGAGAAAAATTTTCGAAATCATTTATTGGATTCAATGACATTGACCCAATTCTGCCATTTATATACATTGTGACATCCTCTTATACATAGAGGTACCATCCTGATCACATCTATTAGTAATTTGTATGTCTGCAAGCAACTGATTAAATTGCGCAAAAAATTGTTTGAAGCTTTAAGCCAATAAACCGATAATTTTTGTATATTTCTGCACGTAGATTCATTTTCCAGCTTTATGAACTCGAAGATCAAACAAGAAATAATCAGTTTAGTTTTCTAAAATTGTATATCTGTCTGAATATACTGAAATTATACCTGCTCAGATTTTAATTTTTCTGTTCATGGATTTGCTGTAAATTGAACCTATTGGTTGTAAAATAGTTTTATTGATTTCTTTGTGAAAAGAGATATATTGGTTCACTAATTTAGAAAATACAAAGGAAAAAAAACTAGTGAGTCATTCTAGCGTCGGTGTACATGAATCGTTGCATATTAAATAGTTTACTTTAAATAAATCTAAAAAGAAAATAAAATATCTTACTTTACCGCGTAATAGAAACTTGATAAAATAGAACTATTAAAAAGGATATCTTATTGTTACTGTACCAAAGTCGTTAATGTTTGTATGTTTATTTGTGGCTAACTAATTGTTAATGGTTATTGGTAGTAGACTTAATAAGAAAAGCACTTTTATCTTTATCGATAGTAAATTTGTCAAGATTAACCATAATTAAAAAAGTTAACTAAATAAAACTCTCAATAAAACAAAAGGACATTATTTCATCACACCGACAACAGAAAGTTTGAAGAAAAAGTTTAACTTATGTCGAAACTTGTTTATAATATTAGTTTATGAGCTTTCTTATTGACTTTGATTGACTCCCCATATCTGTCAGTTGTTTAATTGTTTAACAATAATAATATAGAGGCTTCGTGATTAGAATATATTTATAAAAAATTCCAACTTTAGATTGATTTCAATCGTAAATAGTTTTTTAGTTCAGTTAGCGGAACACTTGTGTCTTAATTAGAAGTAGCAAATACTGTAATAAAAGAAGTGTTTTACGAAAATATTGGCAAAAAAAACAGACTAGTCTTGTTGTCAACCCTTTAAAGAATGTATCTATATTTTATAAAAAGGCACAAAAACAGGTAGAACACTTGAAACAGTTTTTTATACTTCAAAATTAGTTTGCTGTGTTGCTAGAGTCACAAAGTGCCGCCTAGCAAACGTTTGAGTATGGCTAAGTGCCACCTATGTTAACTTATCAGACTTCTCGCAAAATGTTTTTAACTATTGTTTAGTTAATTATTAGCATTTTGTGCTTGTGTTTAAATAAGAAGAAACAATCATCTGCATAAATTATACCAATGAAATGGATATGTTTACAGCTCAGGCTGAACAGAACTTCAGTTTGCAAGAAGCCCTAATTGTTTCTTACAATTTCTTCTTCATGATGATCAACCTTGTCTAACTAATCACAAAACTAAACAAAAGCTTCAAAAATTGTAGAAATTTATTTTTAATTTTTTTGAGCTGCAGAACTAACAGATTGTTTTTTTACTATAATGATAAATATATAAGCTATAGTAGTATCAGTAATTCATGTCTTTAGACATGATCAAGATGTTAGTCACTTTGGTAGAGGAACTTCCATAAAAGTATCTAAGCCCACCCTAAAACACCCTGTAAACTTGTTTGGTGTCAGTCAAAGTTTATAATGAATGGTTTGCCGTCTAATCTTTTAACCCAAACTTTCGTAGTTCAAAGGTTATGATAATTTATGTGCACTATTGTAAAATTTTATGTGGACCAACATATTTAACTTTGTCCAATTAACAAGACATTGGGCAGTATAATTGTTGATTCATTCAAAGTGCCTGAAATGAACTTTCAATAATTACTTTTTGGGAATCAGCTAGTAAGATCTCATAATATGGTGTGATTTATTAGTATTTGGGAAAGATTCCCTGTTTTATTATCAGTCGCTGTATTTCTCGAGTATAAATATGTTTACAGTATGTATACATAAGTATTATATTGCAAAGAGTACCACTTCACAGTTCATGACCTTTCATTTGACATGGCGACCAGGAGGAAAACTAACGATGTTAGAAAAATTATAATCAAAGCTATACTTAGTTATTTAGTTCAACAGTGGTAATTGTTTGTAACTTCTATTCCACAGGTACAATAGTCTCTGAACTGACAGACTCTGACCTTGGATCAGGGGACATACCTGATCTGCATGTCTCTGATGACAGACTTCTTGTAGCCAACTGGAGAAAAAAGAATATATTAGCCTACCAGCTACTACCATGGTAACCTTCATCAACCATAAGCATCACTTTAGCTACACTAACCTCCATTCCTCCTTAATATGAACCAATTAGTTTTCCCACTTGATGATCACCAACTTTCCCATGTAGCAGAACCAACAAATTAACTATTTGATCAACAGAACTAGAAAGCTGCCATTAAATTGTCACTGAAACAACTAAGGTCTAATTCTGACTCAACGAGGGGTTCTGAACTTAATTAGCTGCGTTATAATTACTGATATTCAGGAATTGTACTAATTATTATGTGTTTTGCATATTTTTATTTAGCTTTATCTTTTAATATGTAATCGCTCACTCAGGTGGTGTATGGTTTCACACACAATAGTGATTTATGAATATTAAATTGTAAAAAACAACTTCAGATGCTTGTTTGGGTTTTATGTATTTTTTCAAATTGCAAGAATTGGAATAAGGTGTGTCAACCTATCTGTAGGTTCTTGACTTGCATTAACTGTTTTCAGATAGAAAGTAAGGCTATTTCAGATCAATCACTTAGTGTATGCTTTAGAGAAGACAACTTTTATAAGCATTTAGCATCTCAATATTACGATCTCTGTTTGGTCAGTCTAAAAGCAATTTCCCAAATTATGACGTTACATAATCTACTCAAAAGACAAGCTGTGGAGAACGATATGTGCTGGTGGCAGCATATGGAAGCTCTACTATAAAAGTCTTGGATAGTTCCACAGGTTGGTGAATATTAAATACATAAACTGAGACTAAAATTAATGAGACTAAAATGATAAATTTTCTAATAAACTAAAATAACTGGATATTGTAAGAGTGATATGTTGAGCTAGATGTAGCCGTATAATTATAGATGAATTTTAACTTGGACGAATACTGTTGCTTTTCTAATAACCTGATACAAATACCACTTCAGCTTCATTTATTGCATAAAATACTGAATAAAAGGTAAAAAAATTAAAGTTTTTAGTGTGTATTATCAGATTTTTGGTTTCATGAAACATAATTAATAACAGGCTTGTTAGCATTTTTTACAATATTTTTAAATTTTCAATTTGAATCTACGTTTCATATTCAAATAAAAAGTCAATCCTGTTTGGTTTCATAAGTATTCACTTTCTTATTTGGATAAAACACTGAAATTTAGTATCATCACACCTAAATGCATTTCAGGTGTGACTACCAAGGATGCAATTGTAGATGTACAACAATAATAATATTTCCTTTTTAAATTTTTATTTAGCTGATTAAAATAAGGCAAAAATCTCAGGTATATCAATTCAAAACCTTATGATGAAAAAAGTCTTTACTGCAAAAAGTTTATAAATTCAGTTGTTAATTAAAATTTTCAAATACTCAACTGATAGGTTAGCGAGAAACTCTGCTTTGCAAAAATGCTAGTTCACTGGGTTCATTATTCGTGTGCTTATTTGCTAATTAAACTTAGTATTTCTCATTTATTACAATACTCCAACCTTTTAAATTATTATCTAATTAATTAATTTCCAGCAAATGCAAGCAACTACAAAAATATTTCTTTAGTTTAATGTACGTATATTGCTTTTGGACGAGTTTTTAGAAATTTGTTTACGTAACACACCATTCAAGTATTTGAAAAGTTATTTTGACGATCAATTTATTCTCTATAATAATAGTCTTTTAAATCAGTTATAAACATACTTCTTTTTGAAACCAAATGAACAATTCACTGTATAATTCAACTTGATTTACAAGGTAATCTAATAACTTAACTTTTATCACATTATTATATATTAGTATATGGTTTTTATCATAATTAAATGCATTATCATAATTAAATTAAATGTAATTTTTAGCTATCAGATGGATATTAAATTTAATGGAGAGGAAATTTTGAAATTATTTATTTGAATCAGTGGTAATTTTTGGCGAGAACTAAATTATGCTGCTTATACACTTTGTGACCTTCTCTTATATAAAAAGACCATCCTGATCATATATATTAGTAAATTTTGTATCCATCAGCAACTGATTAAATTGCGCAAAAGCTGTTTGAAGCTTCAAACCAAAAAACTAATCGTTTTGTATCGCTTAACTTTTTGGCTTTAAAAATTACAAGAAAAAACAAATAATAATAAATTTAGCTTTCTACTACGATGTTTGCCTAAATTTACTAATATCACAGTTGCTCATTTTCAATGTTCAGTTTGTGGGTTAGATAATAATATACCTTGTTGTAAAACGATTTTACTGGCTTGTTTGTGAAAAAAATATATTGGTTTACTATCAATGAAAATTATATGAAAGAAAAGATTACTGCATTATTTTAAGATTGATGGTCAATGAATCTTGGTGAAATTAATAGTTTACTTTAGATAAAACTAGGAGGAGAATAAAAAATCTTATTTTATCACATCATAAAAAATTGAATAAATAAAACTGGTATGAATGACCTATCTTTAGTTATGTACAAAAGTATCCAATGATTATAGTTTATACATTAAATTGTGGTTAATAAAATACTAATAAATATTTTTTAATAGTAATTAATAAGTTTTTGATTAGCACTAATAGGTAATATATTTTAGTTTTTGGTAATAGTTAACCGGATTAAACAGAATAAAACAATTACTAAAATCAAACTTTCATTAAAACCAAATAATATTTATTTATCAAACTAACAACGAAAATCTAGAAGAAAAGGGTTATTTTAAGGTAAAAACTTGTTCATAATACTACTTTTTATCTCTTATCGACTTATTTTGTTCACGAAATCTGTCGGCTGTTTAATAGTTTAACAATAATAAAATAGCTGGGTGATTAAAAAGATTCATGAGAAAAATTCCATTTTTGTATTGATTTTAACATTCGATAGTTTTTTTACTACTGGGATTCTTGTGTCTTAAATAGAAGTATCAAATTTCCTAATATAAGAAGTGTTTTACAAAATGATACGCTAAAAGAATAAGCTAAAATCGTTGATGACCCTTCAGAGTATGTAGGTTTTTTTCTGAACAGGTAAAAATACAGGAAGAACACTCGAAACAGTCTTTCATATATCAACATTAACTTGTAGGGCTGCTAGAGTCACAAAGTGCTATTTAGCAAGGGCTTGAGTATCGCTAGGGACCGCCTGTTGTAACTTGATTAGACTTTGCACCAAGCATTTATAACCAATGATTATTTATTTGTTAGCATGCCATGTCTGCGTTTAAATAAAAGGAAACATCTGCATAAATTGTATTAATGACATAAAATGGTTTACAGTCCGGGCTGAGTAGAACTTTGGTTTGCGAAAAAAAATTTTTTTTGTTACAATTTCCTCTTCATAATGATCAACTTTGTCTAACTTATCAAAGATGGAAGACTTTAAAAATTTGAGTAAATATATCTTAAAACTTTTTTCTTTAGAGCAATAGAACTAATAGAAAGGATTTTTCCCTATAATGATAAATACATAAGCTACAGTAATGGCACTAACCATTGTGTTATAAGACACGATCGTGGTGTTAATTACTCTGGTAGAGAAGGCTCCGTAAAAGTATCAAAGCTCACTCTGATTTACTTGCAAACTTCTTTGGCTGCAGTCAAATGTTATACTGAATGAATTTCTATCAAAACTGTTATTTTAGACCTTGTAGCTTAAAGGTTATGATAATTTATATGCACGATTGTAAAATAATTGGTTTACCTCCATATCTAATCATGTCCAATTATAAACATTGGACAGTATAATAAATAATAAATTCAAAGTGCCAATTTTTGTGAAACAGTTGGTAAGCTCCTAAGAGATGGTGTGATTAATGATTACTTGGAAAATATTTGTTGTTGTTTAAGCTTTATTATCAGTTGCTGGAGTATTTTGAGTATGGGTATGCCTATATTTTTATAAATACACATCATATTAAAATGATTATTATTCTACAGTTGATGACATTTTAGTTGACATAAAAGCCAGCAGGAAA
The DNA here is from genome assembly GCF_963576615.1 of Watersipora subatra. NCBI lineage: Eukaryota > Metazoa > Bryozoa > Gymnolaemata > Cheilostomatida > Watersiporidae > Watersipora > Watersipora subatra. The sequence goes on from NC_088712.1 coordinate 796,155, forward strand.
GCTAGCAATGCTGGTAGAAAAATAATTATAACTATAGTACTATCGTCAGTATAATAGTCGTAATTGATTTATACCGTATATTATACAGGTAAAATAGTGTCTGAGCTAACAGACTATGCCTTTGGCTCAGGAGACATACCTGATCTGCATGTCTCTGGAGACAAACTTCTTGTAGCCAACTGGAGATCTAGGACTATACTAGTCTACCAGCTACTACCATAAAAGCCTCCATCAACCATTACCATCACTTTAACTAGACTCACCTTCATTCCTACTTACTGTGAACCAATTAGCTTTTACATTAGATGATCATCTACTCTCCCTAATAACAGAACTATTTAATCAGCAGAAATATAACTGATTGAAATTTAAAACAATGAAAAAGAACTTATATGTTATAAACAAGTCTATTTCAAATTGTAATCATTCTTGCCTTTTCAAGTGACAAGCAACTTTCACGAATACCATTATATGCTGTTTGGATAGTTTTTGAAATATATCTCATCTTGACAAATTGCAGTTCTTTGCTGATTTCTTATAAAAATCTTCAGTGTTAAGCGAATAAACAAAATTTTGGGTCAAAAGATCAATGTGAATAAAAATAAAATCAATAGAGACCCAAACAATTTGGAAAGTTGAAAGAGAGTTTCCTGCATGTAGCAAGTGCTAATAATGGTTAGAAGATCCACTGCTTTTATGTCAGTTTGATAACTAAATTTATGAAAAGGTGACCAAGTACGGCAACTCCACAGAATGTGATAAAAAAAAGAAGAAAAAGTGCCAAAGTAGATAGGCTAAGCTTTCAAGCCAACCTATAGAGAGAATACAACATTTAATACCAAACCAGACGCAATGAGTTAAGGCTTACCTTTTATTGTTGGTATAATACTTGCAAAGTTGAACAACCCTACTCTCATTATGCTGACTTTTTGAAAGGTAAAACATACATGTATATGTTGAAATATAACACACAGTTTGTAAAGTCAAAATAAGGTATATATACAAAAGTTGGTTCAGTAACGATTGTGAAAGTGTTGTAACATAAATAACAAATAACAAATGCTGTTTCAAAATACTCCTAAAAAAGAAAAAGAACTTTAGCAGCATTGTTATTTCTAGCAATAAAATGTTCAGTGTGTTATGCTGCTTACTCTTCTTCCTTCTATTAATTTACGACTGGAAAGACAATCTCAAACTCTCTTCAAGTAAAATAGAGGAGTATTGATCACAAAAGACTCTGACGTAAGATGCATTGTATCGCCATCAGCAATTAGAGATTTGTGTCTGACACCATTATTACCCTAACAAAATTTAACAAATGTATCTAATAAAATCTCGTTGGTGAAAAATGACTGCTAAAAAGGTGTAACCAGGAAAATTTCAGCCAAACATAGGAAAAACAACTTTTTATCTCTCTCACAGCAACTGGCCAGCCAATTTTCATGAATGCTTCCTTGCCGTAACTCACTAAAATATTTAAAGTGTTGTCTTTTATTATACGGTAACACTCTGTTCAGATAAAACTGACAGCAGTTTGAAACAAGGAAGAAAGCTTATATGCCAAAATCAATAAAAAACTATTAACTATTCTTGTTTGTTTAAGTAACAATCAACGTTCTCAGATGTCAATAATTGCTCTTTAGCTATTTTTCAAACACTATTTTTTCTTGACAAATAGCAGCTTTTCTTTTTGTAGTCTCTAATGAAAGATATTTCAGCGTGAACCAAACAAATGAAATTTAGTGTCAACAGCTCAGTGTAAATCAAGGAAAATTATAATATCGAGATCTTAACTATTTTCAGTTTAAAAAGATAATTTCCTGTAGCAATCGGAGATTATAGTTAAAAGTGCAACTGATTTCATATCATTATGATCAATGAGTCAGCAAAAGGCAGCAAAATATGACAACTCTGTCAGAAGTATTTAAAAAAAAAGGTTTGCCTTCTCTTGTATGTATTATACTTGTCAAGTTGGACAACCCTTACTCACATTATGCCAACCTTTATTGAAAATTCATACATTTATATATTAATGTAAAACTTAAAAATGTTAATGATCAAATAGATATATACATAGTTAGGTTCATGAATGTGTTTGAAAGTGATTCAAAATAGACAAAAAAGCGACTACCAATTCAAAGTACAACAAAAAGAGAAAAACAATTTTCTTAAAGTATTGTTCTTTTCAGCAATTAAATATTATATGTGTCATATGCTGCTCATTTTAATTTGACAAAAATGTTAAAATACTTTTGAACTCTCTTTAAATACCATCAAAAGATTTTGGCAACAAAAGCATTCACTAAAATATTTTGTTGAACAGTGATTGCTTTAGCTATAGAACAAGCATATACATGTAGCTATCATAGCACAATAGCCTACAATATTCATAAAGCTAATGAGATAAGACAGTTAATGATGTTTACTACCAATCGACAACTCTCCACTCCGTTACCATCAGGTAGTCAATCAATATATCAACTACTGGAATTCTTCTGAGAGGAATTATATGACTAGGAAAGCTTTTTTTGCAAATCTACTTTGTACTCACTACAGATGCAAAAGCATATTTGGAAAGGCACAACATCTTATGTTTCATTTTTTGGTTTTAGCTTGTATAAACCCTCCTAAAATATCCACAGATATAAAAAAGAAATACATAAGGATATGTTGATAAAAAATTGTGCATATACATAAAAATATTACAAAAAACACTCGCTTTGTTTTAAACAATTCTCTCAAACTAGAAATATCTTATACAATTTGGTTTCAAATTTCAGTGACTGAATCACTAATCATTCATCCCAAATCGTGATTGAATAATATAAAAGATCTTTAGAACATATTACAGTTATTAGTATAAATATGATTGCTTGGTTGTTGTACTAAAATAAACTAAAGATATTTAAAAAAGACCATTGATATCTGTAGAGGAAGTCAACTGCCTCCCTAGTGCCTTCTACCGCACAGGATTCAGACAATAATTTTATGTTTATTTATATAATTTTAGTTTACAATTTGGTCAATAGAAATACTCCAACATTCAGCTTTTACGTATCTAAATCAATTTTAAGCACTTTGTATGCTTTCTCTTTATTAATCTTAAAAAGTTTGTTAATAATTGTCTATTGTTTTATCTACTTTCCTTACTATTATTAGAAACATTTGGACTAGTGTATTTTTTCTACATTAACCATAAACTCTTAGCCTCGTTTTACATTGTCAAAGAACCAATTTTATTGGATTAAAAAAAACTTTTGATCGAAGCTTTTTGTATTTGAAACAAGAAACTCCATTGGTCTGATGAAGCTGACTTGATACAGATTGATATTGTCCTTTGAAATTTTTAGGCCTCAAGACTTTGTCATCACTGGAGCAATGACATCTTTTTTGAGTTAACCCACTCATACAACAATTGCTAATCACTAAAATTATAGTAAGTTTCATTTGGTGGTTGCATTATCAGTTCTTCAGAGAACCTCATCCATCTTGATACAAATAGATCTATCTGAATAAACTGTGCTGCCGATGAAGCCCATGAAAACTCTTGTATATTTGTTTCTTTGAGCAAAATGTTTGTTTTTTAATTTTGTTTTTTCCTTTTTCAATGAAGTCATGGATAACTTTTACAAGCCCATTTACGAAAGTGTGGGAAAAGTATTACATACCAACAACTCCAAAATAGTTGAACAAAAATCAAAAATAAGCCAGAGTTATCTTCTCCACGCAAAAGTACCCGCTTATTAGATAAAAAATTCATACATGTGTGTCAGGTGAAGTCCCCAAATTTAGTGTTAAATTCTCATAAGCTATAACTGAAAAACAAATAAAGTGACAGCTCTCAAAATCAGTGCATTTGTAAACCCAACAAAAAATGTTTCAATATGTTATTTTTTAAAGCTCTTAATGACAGATGAAAATTGTCCTCAAAGTGATGGTAAAAATATCGCGTTCCCAATTGCATGCGTTTACAAGACTGTGTGTGCGTGCGTGCGTGTGTGATTTATTCTATCAAATATATAGTACATACAACTGCATACATATGAATAAGAAAAACAAGAAAAGTTTCAAACAATTGTATATCAAGAATCAAACAAAAGTAGAGATGATGGGACCAGTGCAAAATAGCCGAGCTAACCGGTCGCAGGCCTGAGTCAACAGCATAAGGCGTAGACACTAATACTCACCAAACCAAGCTAAGGTGGAGCCTTATCTCCGTTTTAAACTCACCAATAGGTTTTATTATTTTCAACGTTGCTGGCAGTTTATTCCACAGTGCAGACATCACAAAGTTGGATGTTCATTGACCAGCAGATGAAGAATAAAAAGGAATAGGAAGTGAGGATGATTGAAATTGGGTGTTATAATGAGAAGGTTTTTGAAGGGTTTGTGAATGATACAGTTTGTGTGCTCTAATAAGTGATTTGTAATGATACATTCTATCAGCAGTCAAAATTTTAGAGTCGTGAAATAAATCAAATGTTGGGTAACCAAAAGGCTTTTTATATATAATACGCAACATTTTCTTTTGAAACTTAATTAATTTGTCAAGGTGAACCCAAGAAGCATTTCCCCACAATTCTATAGAGTAGCATAATTTAGAAAAAATAAAAGAGTAGTAAAGCATTATCAGGATCTTTCTTGGAACAGTAGTGCTTAATCGAAAAAACAGTCCTGAAATAGGTCTTAAGTCAATCAGTAAATTGTGTGTGTGTGAGGACCAACTCAAATTCTTCCCAATTGTAATGCCTAAAAACTTTATTTCATTAACTTCAACAATATTTTTATCATTTAAAGTTAATAAGTGTGCAAATTTAAAACTGTTCTGATGGTTTTTGAAAACAATGTTAGCTGTTTTTTCACAATTAATTAGTAGTTTATTTACTTGACACCAGTGGCTCAGTCTTTGAAGATCAGAATTAAGTTTTGTGTAACATTCATTCAAGTCAGAAGAAGAAAAAAACAAATTTGTGTCATCAGCATATAAAATTGGAGTTAGATACTGTAGAGATTGACAAAGATCATTTATATATAGTAAAAACAGAGTTGGCCCTAACACAAAATCCTGAGGCACACCGCATGTTACGTGGCAGGAATTAGAATATGAATCATTTATTTGTGTGACTTGAGTTCTATTCGACAGATAACTATGGATCCAAATAATAGTCAATGAATTAAAACTATAATTATCCAACTTGTTAAAAATATATTTTGATCAATGGTGTACCCTAACTGCAGATGTTATTAATTGAGGGAAACCAGTTCTTAACAAATAGCCCAAGTTGAATACTTTCAGCCCATTTGTTTTACTTAGTAACATTTTCTGAATGAACTGTATTCGTCTACGTTTAAGCATATAGGCTATAGTACTATATGCTTAAACATATATGACTATAGTCTATAGTACTATAGTGTTATAGTAGTTGGTTGTATTGATTCGAATGGCGTTCGATGAACAGATTAGATCATTTGTAACGTTGCTTTGTTTAAGCTGTTTGTAAGCTGGACCTGTTAGGGTAGTTCACATAGGCTATTTCTTGACCGTAAACCATGACCCTTGCATGACCCTAAACCAAGTCTTGGTTTAATTTTTCAATTGATGAAATATTACATTCTGGATATAAAGGTTTTATAAACATTTTGGTCCTACATACAGCTTGGAAGTCGCGAGCATAATATCAGCAGATCTTTAGAGGTTCTACATAAATTTTGGCTTTTTTAGAAAAGTAGTGCAATGTCTTACTTTTTTGTCTCATTAGGTCTACATATAAGGATTGTTGACCAGATCCTCAACAACCTGTACTCATACAAGTTTCTATAACAATGGGTGCTATTCAAGTAATTGACAAATAACACATGTCAAGCAGCTACGTCAACTTTTGTTAATTTTCTTATAGCTTTCATCACAACTGTTTTTTGCCTTAATTCGATGCATTAGTGTAACCTATATCCTACCAGCTCGATCTTGCATCCTGCCCTTTTTTTTTCTCTGGCTGAACAAGACCTGCTAGAGAACACCTTTGGTAACGCACATTACATAAGATGTTTGTTCATATTCATCAGCTTTGACTTTGGCTCATGAATTCCTGTGACACTGTCGAAACTACCATTCCTTCTTAATTTTTCATTTGGTCACATTTTACATTATAGGTGTCAAAAACTAAATTTCAAGATAAACAAATAACTACCAATTACTCACAAGTCTGAGGCACTATAGCACTAGGGCATTGTACGCTCTAGATACATTATTCATTGTTGAACATGATAGCAATAATATATGAGTTTTTGTTTCTTACGGGCTATACGCATAAGTATTGTTGCCTAGATAAAATTACCACCTCTATTCAAATGATCTTTATAGTTATAAATGTTTAGCATTAAAGTAATTGCCAAAGCGCACTTCCTGAACAACCCAGTCTTGGCTGGTTTTTTGTCTTAGTAATAAGAGCTTATAGAATGCTGTTGCTAGGATGTATAAACAGTCACTGAAAAATAATAAATGGACTTTCACGGATCAGTAGATTTTAAATCAATAATTCAGTTTACTTTGTACCGGCACGGTGGGTTGACAGTTGGATATACGAGGCATAGCAAGATACTAACACATTTGCTCATTCAAGCTTCTTCAAAAACTTGTCTACAGGTATGTAAATAGATGATGGTTATAGCTTCATAGGACCCAAAGGAAAATATCAGTTCTGAAGATATTGTATGGTTTACTGCGTCAGTTTTGGCATTGTAAAATATTACTACCGTCATTTGGCTAGTTATTTTAGTTACTTGATAAACAAACTATTAGAATTACTAGTTTCCTATCAGATAATACTCTCTGGTAAGAATTTAACTTGTTGCTTTAAGTAGTTACCATGATCATCCGGTATGATTCACCGATGAACATAAGCTATCAACAAAAATGCTGTATAAAGAGTTGTTTTAATGTTCTGTCTATTATTAATCAATCGTAAAAAATCCCAGTTTAAGTAAACTAGTTAATAGTTTTATTATTCATAAATGTGAGCTGGTATTTATGTAAACGATCTTTGTTGGAGCTATTTACACAAACAGCAATGCCACTATGGCTATTTAACCATGAGGTTAAAAATGTACCTTCATCAAATTTTAATTGATTTTAAAAGAAAGTATTGATTTTCGTTTATCAGTTGATATGTTGTTGGTTGTGTTAAATGATCTCATTGTCAAGATAGTTAAAGATTGAAATCAACAAAAATTGAACGTGGTAAAATTGCTCAGGAAAACATAGACAGGCCCAGACCTGCCCAAAATGATGTAACTAGTATTACAACTTGTTTCTATCTTTCGTTTTCACATTGGCTATTGCGATAAAAGTCTAGTCCTACAAGGGTTTATCAGCATATATTTTATTTTGTATTTGCTCATATGGGCTAGAATAAATTTTTAAATTTAGCTACAGATACATTATTATAAATGTTTCAAACGCATCAAATGAGGAAAATTAAAAACTTGTCATACTAGCCTCCTCTAAATGCTGCCTGAACATTTGAGTATCGTCTACCAATTCTAACGATCTACGGTAATTAGGTCGTCGAGTTAACTTATTTCATAGCGGCCTTTGCATCAACAGAATTGAGTTTTTACCCACACCGGAGACTAGTTACTAGATCAAATAAGCAAGCCGCATCTTTGATAAGAATATGGCCGAACATATGGTGAAACCAATTGCATCTCTAAAAAAGCCATGCATAGTCAAGTTTATGTAGTCATTATTAGTATCGATTTGTAGGCAAAAAATCTTTGGTCACATTAGACTAGTTGATTTGAGTACTAACAATATTTTAGGACGTAATAAAGTCATTGTTGCACCTAGTTAGCGGTTTGTAGACTCATCTGTTTTCACCTAGTAGCACAAAAAAGTTTTGAGCTTTTAATATTTGGTCTGTTGGAATTGAGTCGAGCTATGCAAGAGTTTCTGTAATTATATAGCTCTGATTACAATCCATAGATCCAAACATAACAGTCAAGATTTCAGCGCAGGTGGCAATGAGCTAAGATGTAATCAATATGTTCTGCTAACAATGTTTTGCATCATCTTCAACAATATTGTTTTATTATAATTTTAAAAAGCCAAAATTTATTTTATTTTTTGTAAAAGGTTTTCATGAAAAGCATTCATCCAAAGTCGTAGCAATTCATTATTCTAGTTACAGCTCACATAGTAGGACAAATTAATCTACTACAGCAAACTCAAACAAAACATCATGGTTTGCACAGCACAAATTCATGTCTCTCTTTTGTGTGGGTGGCAGTTACTACTGCAACCGCAAATGCTCAACTGGAATAGCCACGTAAACATCATGTAATCAATAAAACAAATGTAGTAAATACGTGTCATTCATAGATATATTCCATTCTAAGGCATATCTAATGAAAGCTTATCAAATTGGGAATTTGATAGATGCGAGTGTAATTTAAAAAAAACATTGTTTCATAGGTTGTTAAATGTGGTAGCATGAAATTATGAAATTTAGTCACTTACAGACTATGCATAGGTATTGTTGACTAGACCTATAGCCACCCTCATACATTCGATTGTTCATAAATGTGTGTGCTATTTACGCATTTGATCAAACACCTTTGTTGAACGATTAGGTCTACCACTGTTATTGATTTTAGCAAAAAGAGCTTATAGAATGCTGTTGCTAAGATGCATAAACAGTCACCAATGTAAGCTAAATGATTGTTATGGAGCCGTAGATGTTGGTTCAACGATTTTAGTTTCATTTTCTACAGGGTCTGTGTGCTTAAATTTGGATATAAGGAACATAACCAGACACTAGCACATTTGCTCATGAAATCTTGAAAAATTTCAAAAAGCTGGCTACAGGTGAAGATGTAAACAGATGATAGCTATAGCTTCATAGGATGTAGAGACCAATAAAAGTTCAGAGAATAATGCATTCCTTGCCGTGTCAAAGTTGAATTGGTAAATTATTACTGCTTGACTAGTTATTTTCGTTAATTAATAAAGAGACTGATAAATGAACTACTCTCTAAAGTTTCACAATTAATTTGAATGATATCTGTCTGCTAAATGCTGGAACATGTAGTTGAATACTAGCAGGTCTGCTCTGTTCATTTAAGAAAAAAAAGAATCATCTAAAAGCTGCCTACAGGTAGCTATATAATAATACGATGATTAGATATTTATAAAACACAGGAGCAACTAACAGTGCTATGTATATTGCAATGTTCACCTTTCCATTACTGACGTTGTAATCTTTTACTACACTATCTTACTAGTAATGTTAGTTACCTAGAAATAATACTGGTAGATGAACTACTCTTTCGTCAGGTATTGTTTAGGCTTGTTTCAGAGTGGCAACTTAAAATATTTTTGATATCAAACCTGTGCTGCCAAACAATTTCCAACTTTATTTTTCATCAGATACATTTCAGTTATGAAGCACTGTGACTAGTACAAACACTCAAATGCAGTAGATCACAGAGTTAAAGTGGGAAAGTATTAATATAACTGATAGCGAGTTGGAGCCAAAATGAATAGCTTTATTTTTGCCACTTCAGACTACAGATGCACATCTGGCACTAAGGTTGATAGCAGCTTGAGACAAAATAGGCAATGAGGTTCTACTGCCTTTGCTTGTCATTCATAAGGTCAACCTGTAGACAGTAGGAAAATGGTTGCCCTAGTCTGTTGTTTTATCCGCTAAAAATCAATGATGTATCATTGATTTCTAGTCAGTATAAATACAATCAGTTAGTATTCATACTAAAACAGTTATGCATATGGTTAATAAGACAAGAGATTAGATGTCGATAAAGACAGTACTTTAAATTGTTTAAGCAACAGAATATACCGGAGCAGATTGATGCAAGATGTAATCCTAGTTTATAGGTGCATGCTGCGATTATTATGCCAAAATACTCTAAAAGTACTAAAACAGTGGAGTGGGCAACAGGAAGTTCAAGGAGAGGCCAGATGTTGGCTGGGTTCATAGTAATACAAATAAATGCAATTTGATTTACAATACATAGTTGAGAGCTGTCACTTAGCATACAAACAACGTTAGGTAAGAATAATAATGCTCACAAATCCCTTAGTTTAAAAAAAACATTTTGATTTAAAACATCGAGTTTTAAGTTACTAAGCTTAGAGCAACTAGTTACTCCCTTAACAACTCAGAGCTGACTATTGCAACAAAATTGTCTTATTGCAAAAAAGTACACCCTATCTGAGTAAGTGTAGAATACATTGCTGTTGATTATATATCAATTTTTTGACCAACAAATTTTAGACATCAGAAATCAATTACTTGTAATTAACTTTTAATGCTGTTGTAAAACTAGTGTAATTAGTAAATCGCTGCTGACTGTATAGCCAAACATGCTACTGTGAACCTTGAAAGCATGGCTAGCACTGAGCTATACTACACTGGTTGAACAATCAGAGCTATAATAAGTAACAAATTATTCGCTGGCATGTAGCAACCAGTGTCAGCACTCTGGCAATTTCATTATTCTTTAACCTTCAACTAAGCAAGGCAACTAACATGGGTAAACTACCCCTGGTAGTTGCTATGAACTACCTTGAATACCATTCGCCCATTCCTTATCAATAGTAACACATTTTGTATGCAGCTATTTTTTGTTTCAACAGTAGCCTAATGTTTAATGAGAATTATAATGAATCTGTAACAATGCGATGGTACACTGTTATTTAATAGATATGTAATTTAACTTTTTATTTAAAAAGCTTGCGTAAACTTGCTCAGCTTGCTTAAACTGCTATTCAGCGAGTACAATAATAAATATTGGTAAAACTTTTTTTTTAATTTTGTGCTAAAATAGTCTAATTGAAGTTTTATCTTTAAGTATACTAGTTAGTAAAGAGCCGGTTTTGCAAATTTAAATCTTGGACCGAAAAATTATAGAGAAGAAAGTATAGAGAGTATAGATAAAACCATTACGACATACATGCTGAAAAAAGGGTCAGACATGGCTGGTTAGAAAGACCGCATTCACATAAAGGCTTTTTATCATGTTTAGACACTAAAAGCAGTTGGTTCATTTGTTGAAAGAATTGTAGGTGATCGATGGATTATGTACTTGTGCATTACTCTTCTCGAAACTGTTTTGAGGATTTGCTAAATATACTATGGAGTGCCATTTGTAAAATTTTGTGATATCCACAATATAAAAACTTTTTTAGTATATAAGTTCACATGTTTAATATGTGAAGATTCATGTTTAGTATGCTAACTTACATATTTAGTATGCCAACTTACATGTTTAGTATGTGAAAATTTGTGTTTAGTATGTCAGTTCACATGTTTTATATGGCAAGATTCATGTTTAGTATGCTAATTTTCATGTTTAGTATGTGAAGATTAGTGTTTAGTATGTCAAAATTCATGTTTGGTATGCTAACTTTAATGTTTTGTATCGCGAAACGCGCATGTTCGCTATTCCGCTGCGATCCTGTTTGATATGCCAATACGCATTTTTGTTATTCAACTTTTATTTTATATGCGATCTCCTTTTTATTACATTTCGAAGAAATGCTCCTAAGTCCATCGCGGCCTGTTTTACGCGTAGCCCGCGGCCCATCGATAAACAGTTGGCAAACGTGGAGAATTTCCATCAATAACCCTGGGGAGCGAAGACACTATAGCGAGATTTCCTCACTTGCGTACATCCGAAGCTAGCTTTGCCACACTCGTTTAATAGAAAATTCTTTCAAATTCAAAATTTGCTTGACTTTGAAAAAATGTAAGAGTCAAGATTCTATTAAGACTCAACTTTCTATATGTGATTTTTATCACAGCTAGTGAGTATTGTAGGTTACTGTTCTGTTTTGTAGTAACAACGACGTAGATTTCTTCAACGACATTTTTTATAATATATTGAGGAAGTTAGTAATTAGATGTTATTAAAAGTTAGATAGTTATTGAGGAATTCTCCAAGTTTGCCAACTTTTGGTCGATGGGCCACAGGCTACATGTAAAAAAGGGCGCGATTGACTTAGGAGCATTTCTTCGAAATGTAATAAAAAGGAGATCGCAAATAAAATAAAAGTTGAATAACAAACATGCGTATTGGCATATCAAACAGGATCGCAGCGGAATAGCGAACATGCGCGTTTCGCGATACAAAACGTTAAATTTAGCATACCAAACATGAATTTTGACACACTAAACACCAATCTTCGCATACTAAACATGTAAATTAGCATACTAAACATGAACCTTGCCATATAAAACATGTGAACTGACATACTAAACACGAATTTTCACATACTAAACATGTAAGTTGGCATACTAAATATGTAAGTTAGCATACTAAACATGAATCTTCACATGTTAAACATGTAAACTGATATACTAAAAATGTTTTTATAGTGTGGATATCACAAAATTTTACAAATGGCACTCCATAATATACTGATAATAATTCAGACTTTCAAGCTGATGCCAGATTATTACTTACTACCCTATCACTATTTAGCCATTGCTTTCTTTTGTAAATAAAGTTATCGTATTTTGTTCATGTGTTTCTCTCATAACTAATCAGGCTGACTTTTACAATCAATAGTTCCTTTATGAATAGTTTGCAAAAACGGTGAGTTCAAAGATCAAATATGGTAAAACTAGTATTTTTAGATTACTTTGTCAGAATAAATTAATCAGCGCTCTTTTATGAAAGTAATAGTTAATGAAGAAACAGCTGTTGCAAAAATAAATTGCCAAGACAGCAAAAAATCTAATTGATAAAATTAATTCCTTTTAATTTTAATGATTCTTCAATTTGAATACATTCATATCTGGTGGTATTCTTTGACTAGTAGGATTTGCTTTGTTAATAGTAACATCAATATTGACTAGTAATACTGCTAGACATTCATACGTTGGAGTAATCTAACCACATTTATGACCGTTAAGCAAATTCTGACTACCCTGCTATTAAATAACATCAATGAATGAAACTAATCAGGCTACTTTTTTATTGTGAATCACTCTGTTTTTTTCAAGTGTATCTTTGTTAATAATGGTAGCTCATTCTCAATAGCTTGTATTACACTTTGACCAATATTATCAGTTAAATAGTGTGCTCAATTTTAATCAGGAATATACAGTCATACCTTGGCATATAAACTGTTTTGGGACTTGCATTGCAGAGCACTAGGTCAAATAAAAAATAACTAATTAATAATTGGTCTGCTACCATATTATGAAGAGACGACTCGAAGAGTATGTCACATTGGAAATGTGTTTTTAATTGTTATAATTCCGTATTTACAGTAAAAATGCAACGAATACCCATTTTGTTGTAACATCATTATGTGGACTATTGCAAGTAATCACCTTTAAAACCAAAATTGAGTCTGATAAAGACCAAAAAGCATCGCACTTTGTACAGCAAAGTTTTGTGACTTTGGGTAATAACCTTTACGCTCAAAGAGTTTAGCATACTGAACACCAAACTGAAGCTTAGTTTTCATCTTTAAATGGGATAATTTGAATTTTGTCATCATATTTTTAGTTTCTTCAAACTTAAATGTGATTTGTTTAGGACCCCATGTTTGGATCTTTGCTATTGCAAGAGTCATGTCTGTATGTTTATGTGTCCTTAGCCGCTTTAAGAGGTTACGTCAAAATCTATAGTTTTTACTAAGATTCAAATAAAAAATATTTTTAAAAATACAGCTACATACTTTTATTTAAGTGGTCAGCAACAATTTTATTTGGTCAGCAACCATCAGAAAAGATGGAAGGTTATCGAGTACTATTACAATTACAGTTAAAACTACATCTAATCATAACTCTACATGCACTTGTGAGGGGGTGCTGTCCTCACACTTATGGGTTCGGCGTGAAACAAGACGTTCACTCTAAGCATTAAGCGAGATATTATATTTGAGTCAGATACAGTGTGTACATAGCAATCACTTGTAAAATAACTGCTGATATAAAGCTAAAAACCGTTCTTATATACAAAAACTGTGACAGCATGATTGACATCTAAGTATAAACATTGCCAAACACAACTTGGTATATGTGGCGCACAACATTAGACAAAATATACATTGTATGTTTTAGACACTGATGGCACGACAAAAGTTCACCGCAGAATATATCATTAGGTATGATGAAATGTATCAAGAATAAATCTTGAAGGCAGAGACAGGATGAGATATTTGGCTTTAGACATTGTTCATAGTAATTAATGTCAGCAATGTCTGTCAATATAAATAAAACCGTAAGCATTGCATAGCTTGCGTAAATGAGTATTATTCTTGGAATGTTACTGTGATGGTATTATAACGAGATAATGGTTGTCCTATACAGCTGACATATTTAGGTCAACTCCGGCGGTCTTCTTCTTTGTGATATTATGATATCTTACACCTTCCCTCTTTGAAAAGGTTCTTTCATACGCCACTCAAGAGATGGCTGTACGGAAGTGACGCTGCTTTGAAGTGGATGCTGGGAAGGAAAACGTGAAGCTTACGTTCTGTCTCATATAATGTCCTTCTCGTTTATGTGATGTTTTGGTGCCTGGGTTTTTAATGAATCTCACAAAATTTTGGTGCGTCTATATGCCAAGTTGTCAATGACACGTCACTTGTGGTGCTCTTATATAATGACTTTGAACTCTGGAAAAAGATATCACATAATGCGCAGTAATCTTAGTAAATATATAAATAAACAGACAAATAGATAGCAACTAACTAGATGAAACCTTACTCTACTGTTCAGGTTTCCAACTATTGCTACTCCAATAAAAAAATAAGAAGTATTTTTGTTTAGATATAACAGACTCCTCTCTCTATAATTTTTTTTTGTTAAATAAAGCAAAGAAAAATATTATATCCAATTCAAAAACATAGGCTCAAATTACTGTTGTCAATGTGCCAAAATCAAGTTAGAAAATAGTTAGCTTGGCAAGGGGTACAACTATTGTCTGGTTTGTATGTATCCGTGAGTACGTTTGTCCGGGTCAAAGGCAGATGGAGTTAAGGTATCACCATCATTATGCTCAACTGAGTAGTAAGTCGGTGGTTGAAATTATTCAGTTAGTAAGGGTTTGCTCTTCATGAGCTGCTGTAAGAGTGTCACAAACAAGTATGTTAGTCAGAACAGGTAGGACAAGTAGGAAGTCGGCTCTTCTTGAGCTTTTGTAGGTGTGTTTGCATTTATTTTTGACAATGGTAATAAATGCAATTTACCAGTTGAGTAGTCTAAGCGAAGCAGTGTGTCTATGTGTCTCAAATAGTCTTTTGCTAGTATCCAAGTGCAATGGCATTTGGTACAAATTAGTAGTAGTTCAAAAATTCGAGGCTCAACAGTTTGCTTCTCTTCATGATTTTTGGAATATTTCTCAATCAGCGGTTCAAAGGCAGTTGTGTCACGTAGTACGCATGGCAACAATGACAGTAACAGAAACCTGGCTATTGTATGACCTGTTTTGCAGATCATTGCTGCTTGTGCGCTGACGAATGCTACGACACACAATATGCTAATTAAATGAATCAAGGGGAGCTTTCTAATGGGGACTTTTCGATTAGCTTGGTACGCATGAATGAATTCTGATGACTGTTTAATTGGGGAATTCCCTTGCTTAGAGCATAGGGGTTGCTCAGCGCACATTGGCATAGCAGCGCACTCTTCTGTTACAATATGCACATGTTTGTCAGCTTTTTCAAAGCATTGAAGAGCATTGAACGCTACTGTCGCCTCAAGCTCTTTATTGCTCTCTAGAATTAAAGCTACAGGGAGTGGCTCGGCTGCCTCAAGCGAGTTGCTTATAGGGGCTTCAACAACAGTTTTTGTCGTAACCTCAATTTCAACCTCAACACTAAGCGCTTTGTTATGAGTCATTACAACCACAGCTGTCTCATCAGTATTATTACTCTTTTCGATTATGTCACCAAGATTATCAAACTCAGGTAAAAGTTTGTCTTCGGCATCCGCAAAACAAGTTATTTCGTACTGAGATTCTATCTCATTCATACTGTCTTCAAACAAAACATTTGCAGAAGATGCAAAGATGGTACAATTATCAATGAGTTCTGCTTTATCTTCAGCAGAAACCTTATCAGGATTGTTACTGCTGGAAGCAACGGAAGAGACTGGTTTAGTGGCTTGAAATTCCGCAGGCATTTGCCCGTACCACCACGGAGATGGCATCCACGGGTATCCAGCCATTTGTGGCGGTTGCCTCGGCGGCTCCCACGATTGAGGTGAGTAGCTATTGGATTGGAATGCGCCTGTTTGTGGGTTTCCGCTCTGAAATTTTCTCTCATTTCGAATGCTTCTATTTGCATTGAAATTCTTTTTTGTATTTGACCCTCGGATAGGGCATTGAAAAGACAAGTGGTTTTCGTCTCCACATTCGAAGCATTGTCTCTTCGTCTCCCTACGTTTCTCAAAGCGGTTGTTCTGAGGAGGGAATCTGTTTGACCTTCTATAGCTATCCGAACTTGAACTGTAGTTGAAAGCAACATCGACTTCATTGCTCGTGAGCCCGGTCTCTACGCTAGTGGCAGCTTGCAAAAGCTCGGGCAAAGATTTTCCTGCCAAAGCTAACACACTCTCCCGAATTTTTGGCTTAAGGCCTTTTCTAAAGTGAAGTAATACGAATGAACTTTCCTCCGATTCTTCACCCTGGCTCACAATTTTTTGGAATCTTTCGTAATACTGTTTCACGGTTTCGCTCTCACCCTGTTTAATTGCCAAAATTTCCATCGCCACCTGCTCGGCCCCTCGGGAAGCACTTAGCTTGTTTTTCAATAAACGTTTTAAAGTGCCATAACTAACACGTTCGCCTTTTTCTTTTACAATCTCTCTGCAGTACGTTGCGGCCAAATATTTTAGATAAACTGGCAAAATAACGATGTATTCCGTTTCCGGGACATCATTTAGCACACAACACGTTTCAAATTTTTCGATAAACGTCTCAAAATCTTCGTCTATCGACTTGCCTGTAAAAAACAGGCCAAATTTTACCCAGTTTTTTCTGTTACTGGCATGCATAGTATAATGGCTGTACTTACCCCGATTTTCCTTGATCCTACGGAGGGGAGAGCTTGTGCTGGCTGGCTCCCTCCTGTCATCATTATTGTCCCGGAACCTACGGAGAGGAGAGCTTGTTAAGGCTGGCTCTCTCCTGTCCATATTGTCAATTTTTACCGCTAAGGATTCTAGCATATCTTCCAAGCGTCTGGTCCGCTCATCCAACTGGCGTTCTACACGGTCTGTCAGCATTCGGTATGTCTCATCCACATACAGGCGGGCATCTTCGCGTCTTTCTTCCATCCTCCTCTCTAGTGCCTCGATGGCATCTATCTCTTCATCTTCTACTTCACTCAGCGTGATCATGGTCTCCATGTCATCCTCTGGCCTCTCCTCAGCTCTTTGCTGGTCACGATCCGCCATCTCTTTAATTATGTCTTTCTCGACAACTGGCGCTCTCTCTTCCAACTCTTTCCTCAACTTCTGACACCAGAATGTGAGAGGGTGCTGTCCTCACACTTATGGGTTCGGCGTGAAACAAGACGTTCACTCTAAGCATTAAGCGAGATATTATATTTGAGTCAGATACAGTGGGTACATAGCAATCACTTGTAAAATAACTGCTGATATAAAGCTAAAAACCGGTCTTATATACAAAAACTGTGACAGCATGATTGACATCTAAGTATAAACATTGCCAAACACAACTTGGTATATGTGGCGCACAACATTAGACAAAATATACATTGTATGTTTTAGACACTGATGGCACGACAAAAGTTCACCGCAGAATATATCATTAGGTATGATGAAATGTATCAAGAATAAATCTTGAAGGCAGAGACAGGATGAGATATTTGGCTTTAGACATTGTTCATAGTAATTAATGTCAGCAATGTCTGTCAATATAAATAAAACCGTAAGCATTGCATAGCTTGCGTAAATGAGTGTTATTCTTGGAATGTTACTGTGATGGTATTATAACGAGATAATGGTTGTCCTATACAGCTGACATATTTAGGTCAACTCCGGCGGTCTTCTTCTTTGAGATATTATGATATCTTACACACTATTTATAATTTTTGTAGTTATTCCAATTATAATTGGAAAGTTTGAAATTTGAAAAATTGAAATTCGAGTTATAGCATGCTGATGAATAATATAAAAGCGTGATTATTATTTCCATCAGCTATTTCGTTAATATTTTTGGCTTTAGTGGAAAAAAGAGCAGAATAAACTGTTTTTTTTTCCATATTATCTAATATTTCTTTTTGATGGTTATTATTAGATATAAAAAACTTTGCATCATATTAAGTAGGCTTACATCAGTTCTAGGAGGATTTTACTTTTAGTAACAGTCATTAATGTATTAAGAGAATAATACAATATATTTTACAAGTAATTCATTTTGTATCAGTCTTTATCAGAGACTTTACTATTAGTGTTACTACTTTTTCTATCAAGAGTTATTACCATCGTTTTAACATACTCAAATTTGAACTATTTTCTTTCATCCATTACAAAGAATCATCCTTTTTTACTAACAGAAGTTATGATTTTTTGACACCTCAGACACCCTAAATTATATTTTTTTATTATTTGGCAAAAAATGCATATTGTGACTGTATCATAAAAAGTAGCGACGTTGGGAAAGGCTGTTTAAATATATTTTCTAAAACTCTGATAAACAATATTTTGCAAAATTGATTGGAATATTTTGACACATAATTACACCTGCCGCTTTGTCATGCGTTTTTGAGAACAACTAATGTCCAAAGACATCAGGCCCATGTAATGGTACAATTCTGATTGTTCTAAAAGGATATAGTAAAAGGAGATAAATTATTTTAAAAATTAGTAAATTATTAGTGAAATTACAAAAAATTAAAATAAATCTTTCTTGCATCTTTTTATTGCATCTTTCAATAAATTCTTTATTGCTAAAACCAAATCTATTACACCTGCAATAGGGACATTCAAGGCTGAGAATCTGCTGTAAGGCTGACCCTAGCATAAACATTTTACCACAATCTTTCTGCCAGTACATCAGATTTTGTTTTAAAAACTTTGTTCAGACCTAATACAATTCATATATGTTTACATAAAATACCAGCTATAAAATTACATGTTACACTATTAAAACTATGAAAGGTAAACAATGACTTGGAACAAAATCACAATTCAGATATTAGTGATTTTTTATTGTCTGTTTATGGAAAACATACAAAACATATGCTACAACCATAGTTGTTTGTGCAGGGTCAAATTTTTATTAGGAATTACATTACATTTTTCTGTTCATTTATTTTAACCATGAAGAAATAACTTTAAGGTTACCAACACTTATTTTTACTTAATTTTGTGTATTTATTTCACTGTCTATCTCCAATGTGAGCTCAATCTAATGTGAATAAGATTATGAAGTTATTGATGACATATTATAAAGTAAGAGTAGTGTGAGAACAACTTCTCATCAAAAGTGACATTTGCACTGTGTAACAGTTTTTATAATATGAGCAACTCCCATATCATATTAAAGTAATAACACTATATTTTGACTCCTTCCAATCACCTAGCAAAATAATTGAGCAAATCCTGTTCCATTCTGATTCATATTCTCAAAAAACCATTTATATACCCTTTAACAAATCCCTACTGCAGTTTGGCCATTTAAAAAAAGTTTTATATCAACTTATCAACAATTTCTGAACTATTATAGGTTGCTAAATAGTTTAGCAAACTCGCTTGGCAACACTTGCTTATTTTCAGCTAATGGGCCAACAATTTTACAGAGTATCTCGGATTTTTTTAGAATGGTCACTTCTACAGTATTAATGGAAAAATTAATTCAAATTTGGAAATTAAAATCTTTAGAAGTACATGCACATTAATTTTGATTAGAAATCTAAAATATAAAGCATCAGAGGACACTGTAAATGTATCACAATTAGGTGAAAGTTTTTGCTTTTTATATACAACAGAAAATTTAAAATAAACTACAATCAAACAGGTCTCTATTTTGAGGCATTTTTCAAAAGTCGTGTGTACAGATAATGAGGAATATAAAACGAAAAAGCAAACAGAATAGAAATTATTATTTTGTTTAATTTAAAATGTAATCATGGTAGTAATGAGCAAGTATCGGAACAGCAAATAATCACTTGGCACAAGCGAGCTGATTTTAGTTACATATAGGAAAAATACAAGAGCTGCCACCTTGAAACTGGTTGGGATGAAGCCAACTAGTTACTAAAATTAAAATGATATTGGTCCAAAAGTCTTTAGGTTTCCAGATGTAAGACTCAATTATCTTACACCAAACTGTTCGATATGCTCCTTTGTTATCACAATAAACTGGAATTGGTAACTCAGGGTTATAATTTAAAGCAATTTCTCAGCAACTAATAAGGAATCTGAAAACTCTAAAATGTTTGTAGATATAAAAAGAACTTCAACTATTGCTATGTGTTGAGGCAGTTTATTACTTGGAACACCAAAAGCCACCAACTTTACTCCTACTGCAAGACATACAAATTTAAAGATTATTAAATCAAAAACATGATTATGTAGCAACACCCAACTATAAGGGATGTTTACGCTCTGTCTATTCTTAATAACCAGGTGAAAGTACAGACTTTAAGTATAACAGTTTTGATAATTCGTAATCTTAAAATAGATTGCGTTTTTATATAACGGGTGTCTCTGTTTCAGAGTGACTCTAACATATGTTTGTATTAAAAAGTAAACTTACCTACCTTGATTGTCTCCCTTGATTAAACAACTCATATAACAGACATATAAATTGGTACTAGTTTTAATATTACACTGTTGTGTCTACTGTTAGTTGTGCTTTTGGTTGGTTGAGTGCTCTATTGTAGTTCAAAAAACATGTGCTACATGAAATCTAGATGCTACCTTAGAAAAGATAAAATACGTTCACTTTGTCATCTACGAGAACCCTGAACCAAACTAAAATAAAGCTATTTTTGTTGGTGTAATATCCATGATAAAAGAAGTGACACGGTTATTTGGTGTTTGCACACAGTTCATAAAATGATCCTAGAAAATAGTGACACGTCTAAGCTAGAGTGCATTTCTATGTTTTAATGTTGCATAATTTAATAAAATGATGAATAAGACAAAATAGTACCCAATGAAGAGGGAAAACAAACAATATGCATTCAACGTTTAATTATTAATGGGAAATTGGAGCTAAGATACTAGTACAATTTTTGTATAATCTGTCAAACTACCAGTAGATAATCTTGTAATACAATATGATCAGAGCAGTAAGAGACCTAATAAATGTCATGGAATACTATGCAGTTGATGCTAAATACTACATAGTATTGTTGATACTAAATGCAGTTGATAACATAAATTGTAGTGGTAGTCTTATATTATAACTAGTATATATCAGAGGCTTCTAGAAGCTTACCAACATGTATTTGTGAAAAAGCTCTCATGTGACCATGGCATGTTAATAAATTTACTCTTGACAAACCCATAGAGATGACCTGGTCACAGAGACATTAATAAAATTAATTGAAAATGGTACCTAGAAAGCTAATCACACAAACTACGAACTTAACGGTTTCAAAAAATCTGAAAATATGATTGTCAGACAATTAACAATTTGAAATGAATATTTAAAACTATGAAAGACGTGCCAATACTTTTTCATTTGATTTTGTGTAAATAAGACACGCAGTTGTTAGAATCCTTAGCAATCAGTTTCAACAAAATGACTTGGTGCTTTGCGAGTGGCAAAAATTCATCAAAAATTCAAAGGGCAAACAGGTAATGGTCTAGTTTTGTTTTTAAGGCCAAAATATAATTACAAACATAGTAACAGCAGTAATTTTGAAATTTTTTTTGGCATTGCTTGCTACTTTGCTGATGCATTCACTAATAGGACTGGCCATACAATAGGTTTAATAGGTCATTATAACTATGGTTTTTTTCCATGAGTATATTCGACTTTAACTTTGCATTGATGCTTTTTTGTGAGTTCCTACATGAATCATCGTAAAATATATGCTTTCAGAAAGCTATGTCAAGAGTTGTCCAACTTATATTTTGGTTGAAAGACAAAATACGTCTGAAAATTTATGCAAATGCAGAGTAATTCCAGTAGTAAGGTCGATCATATTGATTTATAACCTAACAGTGTTTTTGGTCATGTTAAAACGTTTATTGCACATCAAACCATACTACTTTCACTTTACATACTGACAAAGAGAGAGTTGGCAAGTTGCCTACAAATAAAGCACTGAAAAACTAACACTGCTAACTAGCTGCTAGCCTAAAAAGCCATCAATTTACAAACTGACAAAGAAAATCGAAGCAAACAATGCCATTTGCTGCTACTTTACAAACTGTTTACTTTATTTAGGAATTTGACTTATTTTTAATATATTTAGTTTAGCACATTTTTTTTTATTTCAGCACCAAATAAAAGCAACCCATTGCAAGTCAATAGCAGCTTTTGGGAAAAGTTTACACATAGCAGGTAACCATACAAAACATAGCTTATGATATCATAGCAGTTGTTTCCATAATTTTTAAAGTTCAGAAATCGCTTAATTCCAGCTAGAATTTGCTGTCCAAAGTAAGATTTATTTAAACATTAGTATGTGTCTGAATACACCGTCAGCTATGTAACATAAGTAGTTAAATAGTCTTTGGTTGTTATTGCCCTTGAATCCTTCCTGTTGGTTTGCAGTTTTTATAATTAAATTAATAGCAATAGATTTATTTAGTTTAAAGCTTTCAATGTATGAATTCAGTGAGGTGATACTCAACCAAATAACAAATAACTTAAATACATGTACATTTGTCATTATTTTGGCTAGTACATATTCCACATTAATAATGAAAAAACAAATAATCTTTAAAAAAAATCATCAGGAATAAATGCAATCAGCACTTGCTGACTGACAAAATTCATGTAAAAAGTATGACAGTGCTTGCACATAGCAAACACTACCAGCGCTAAAGGCAACGTTCTTTATTTATAAACTAATTATGTAACGAGAAAAGGAAAACCAGTCCTTTTGCAACAAACCTTTTTGAATACTATCACAAATATGTTCTCAATAGTAGCAATCTTTTCAATGCATAGTTTTCTTTTTAGGTTTAACAGTTAATGGCAACCATGGAATTTAGTAAAACAATAATAGCCTGACGACTGAATAAATATACTGACTTTATAACAGGATAATTTAGAACTTTGTTGAATAGTACTATGTGTTGAGATATTGTTTAAGCATTTGGAAGAGCCTTTTACCGTAGTTACTCTTTTTTGTGGTTTTTTTAGACCTGGCGGTTTTAGAATGTGATAACACAATTTTCTTGAGGTGCTCGTTACCCGACTCCGTTCGGGTCATTTCTATAAGCTGTGTCTTTTGGCTCATACTCTCACACGCCACCACACAAGCCTGTTTCTTGTTAATTTTTTACCTAGTAAAATATTATGTTGTCGGTATGAAGAAAAAAGGTTTTATGAGAATTAAATACCTTCTTACTGCTAACAAGTCAAAGAAAACTTAGCGCGTGGTAATTGCAGGTTCTACATGTATTGTTGTGAGTTTATTATGATAACATGAAATCATAAAGTTTGGCCTTCTGCCTGTTAGGCACAGGGATTATTACCTAGATCAATAACCCCCTCTATTCGCATAATCTATGATACATGTGTGTGCCATTGATATATGTAGTTAACAAAGCGGGCTTGCTGAACAATGAAGTCTGTTGGTTTTTGTTCTTGGTAAAAATACCTTATATAACGCTGTTGCTAAGATGGATAAGCATTCATTGATAGAAAAGAAATGACTGGTCATGGAGTTGTAACTATTGATGATGTGTGTTCAGTTGCATATTGACAGAGTCTGACTGCTGGAAGTTAAATATAATAAATATAACTAAACGCGAGGAAGTCTACTAATCTAAACTTCTTTCAAAGACATCTAAAAGCTGCCTACAGGTAACTATCTGTATAGATGATGATTAAATCTCTACATAATCTAAAGGTGGAATTAGTGGCGCTACTTAGACTGCATTGAATACATTTGCAGTATTGCCACTGTAAGCTATCACTACAGGATGTAACTAGTTATTTTATGACTTAAATAGGAGACTCCGCAGATGAACTCTTCTCTAGTCAAATATTATTCAAGCTTTTTCAGATTGGCTGACTTGAAATAATGTTTCTATTAAGAAGAAGTACTGCTAAATAATTTATATCTTATTTCACAATTTCGATCAAAAACGCTAAGATATATATGCGCTTCAAGCATATAGTGACTTTTCAACCTATGGTTGTACTGTAAATTATACAAACACTCTATTACTGCAGACCACAGCAGCAGGTCATCGATGGTTCTAAACATATTTTGGCCTATTAAACAGGATAGCACAATAACCCATAATTCTGTCTCATACAGCCTATGTATAAGGTTGTTGACTAAATACTTAGAAACATGTATTAATATAACTTTTTATAACTATGCAAGCTAACAAAGTAATTAGCAAAGAACACATGCTAAGCAATTAGCTCTACTTTTGTTATTGATTTTAGCAAAAAGAGCTCATAGAATGCTGTTGCTAAGATGCATAAACAGTCACTGAGATTAAATCAATAACTTGTCATGAAGCATCTGTGTGCTCCAAGTTGGAAATAAGGAAAATAGCGAGATACTAGCACATTTGCTTGTTCAAGTTTCTTTAAAAACCTCAAAGCTGTCAACAGGTAAATATGCAAATATATAGTAGTTTTAGCTATTCAGGATGCACAGGCAATAAGGGTAACCCAGGTTTGGCATTATTTACTCTGACAGATCTAAGATGCTAAAATTCACTACTGGTAATTATCTAGGTATTTTAGTTACCGGAATAAGAGGTAGTAGATGAGCTACTTTCTAGTCAGATGGTAAATATTGTTTGTGATGGTTGCCATAATCAGCTTGTATGATTTACTAATGAGCTTAGCCAAAACTGATATACTGTGTGAAATGTTTTGTAAATTTTTCACCTTCTTTTACTCACCAGCTATAAACTAATAATTGAAGAACACTTGCTGATCCAATTTGGTATTCATGTAAACAGTCTCGTTTCGAGCATCTTGTTTAAGAGCAGCTGACTCAACATAATGTTTAAAAAATGTATAATGTATAAAGTATTGTAATGAACAAAATATAATGTATAAAATTAAGGTAAAAAGAAAAAAACGATGCTAGAAAGTTTCCACTTGGATTTTAAAGATCTGATTACTGGCTCATTAATAAATGAGTTATAGTGCCTTCTCAACCTACGGTCATGTTGTAACGTGCACAAATGCTCAAATGCAGCAGACTACAGAGTTGGGAAAACAAAAATATTATATCAACTGCATGACGATGACTTGGAGCCAAAGTGAATATTGTTCACTATCTTTGTTTGTCACTGCAGCCTCCTAATTCATAGCTGGTACATAGAATAACAGTAACTTAACACTGAAAGAGATTATACGGTTATTTTGTGTTTGCTTGTAGTTAAGGTTAACCTGTTAATGGGGAAAAGCAAGATTGCTGCACTAGTCTGTATTGTTTTATGCTTGAAATTAATGGTGTAACACGACGCTATATGGTGTAACACGAAAATTAAATATTGATAGAGAAAAATCTCCATATTGATCAAACAACAGAATATACAGCCGACTGGGATGAGATGCAATGCTAGTTGATGGGGTGAGCTAAGATTATTATGCCCATAGTACTCTGAAACTACTAAAACAGCTATGTGGACAACAGGCCGCAAGTATCATTAGAGGCAAGATGTAGGCTGGTTTCATAATAAAACATGTCATAGTACTGATAATACATGAATAAGAGCTATCACTCACCATACAAACAACGTTGGATGATATTAGTATTGCTCACAGCCCTTTCAGTTTAAAAGACAACAATTTGATTTAAGACGATGAGTTTAAAGATACTAAGCTCAGTGCAACTAATTACTCATTTAACAACTGAAATCAAACTATTTCAACAAGCATGTCAAACAATGGTCACTTACCATACCTTTTCGAAAATGCTGACCTTTACCTGTGCAGGGTATTTCAGGAAGGTCTTGATTGAGGCTCTTTATGAATGTTGAACAGCATTGAAGTTTTGCGTGGACGGATGGCAGCTACCGACAGTACATGTGGTGCAAGTTTTCGTTTCATCACAGATAGTCTTGCGATCCGAACATCAATGTTTGTCATGTATATGGGAAACAGACTAAATGTGAAGTTTCCCTTTCAAATATTCATTGTATGTATGTGTAACTTGATAAGGTTGTTTGATTCGGGAAAGATTAGCATTCCAATTTATATCATATTCAATCAACACTATCGTTGCTCTCTGAGTAACATTTACTATAGGAAAGAGATAGGCTGCTGTCAACAACATTTTAGAAAGTTAATTGTAATATAGGGAGCTGAAGTTGGTTAGCTTTAAATTTTGTTGGGTGTTTTGGTCAAACTTAAATTTTTTATTAACTAAATTGCTGTCAAGACTGAAAAACACACAAACTGTAAAAATAAAACTCAAAGAAACTCCTCATTGCAGCAGTTTCGGATTACGATGAGTTCTGTGAGTGTAGACATGTGATTGAATTAAAAAAAAGTAAGATATATAGTTATTAAGAAAAAAATCCTACCCATCATCTCCTCAAATGAAGAACAATTATCTGTTATCAGCTATTTGTGTTCCTACATATCTTTGTCACCATTCTTTTTGACTATATCCATAGTCGGTAATAGCAAAAAAAAGCAATGGTGTCCACTCAGCTGATAAAACATTACTTTTCACATAAGATATGCCCTGGCAGTTTGCAAGCATAATCACGCAATTGCATTTGAGATTAGGCCCGTTTCCGGTACTAAAGTATTTTACTACATATATTATGGAGTGCCATTTGTAAAATTTTGTGATATCCACAATATAAAAACTTTTTAGTATATCAGTTCACCTGTTTAATATGTGAAAATTCATGTTTAGTATGCTAACTTACATATTTAGTATGCCAACTTACATGTTTAGTATGTGAAAATTCGTGTTTAGTATGTCAGTTCACATGTTTTATATGGCAAGATTCATGTTTAGTATGCTAATTTTCATGTTTAGTATGTGAAGATTGGTGTTTAGTATGTCAAAATTCATGTTTGGTATGCTAACTTTAATGTTTTGTATTGCGAAACGCGCATGTTCGCTATTCCGCTGCGATCCTGTTTGATATACCAATACGCATGTTTGTTATTCAACTTTTATTTTATATGCGATCTCCTTTTTATTACATTTCGAAGAAATGGTCCTAAGTCAATCGCGCCCTGTTTTACACGTAGCCCGCGGCCCATCGATAAATAGTTGGCAAACGCGGAGAATTTCGATCAATAACCCTGGAGAGCGAAGACACTATAGCGAGATTTCCTCACTTGCGTACATCCGAAGCTAGCTTTGCCACACTCGTTTAATAGAAAATTATTTCAAATTCAAAAGTTGCTTGACTTTGAAAAAATGTAAGAGTCAAGATTCTATTAAGACTCAACTTTCTATATATGTGATTTTTTATCACAGCAAGTGAGTATTGTAGGTTACTGTTCTTTTTTGTAGTAACAACGAGGTAGAGTTCTTCCACGACCTTTTTATAATATATCGAGGAAGTTAGTTACGGTATTAGATGTTATTAAAAGTTAGATAGTTATCGAGGAATTCTCCAAGTTTGCCAACTATTTATCGATGGGCCACGGGCTACGTGTAAAACAGGGCGCGATTGACTAAAGCCGTGGTCACACGGGCACCGAACCGAACTAAATGACGCAACACGACGTCGTTTTCAGCTCTAAAAAGTTCGGCTGAGGACATTTCTGGCCGAAGCGAACTATTTCGGTACTGCTCGAAATTTCGTGCCGAACCCTTGCTCTTATTGGCTGGTTAAAATTCTAGAATTCTAGCGAGCACGCGTCTCATTTTTTTTACGTGCGTGTGAGTAAAGTTAAAAAAGAAATGGGACGATACTTTTATTTCGTTAAATAAACAACATGAAGCAATTTACGACAAGGTTCACCTGGACTTGTGATTGGGTTGCATAAATGTAAGACGTTGCACTTAGGTTTTGCATAAATGTAGGGGAATGGTTGTGATTTTCCTTCGTGTAGAATATAAGTAATGTGTCATATTCATCCTGATGAACTATCGTTGACTGATTTATTTATGTAAAACCACAGTACTATGATAAAGACTGTTTTTGTTTGTTATGTACTCAGCATAGAAAAACATTCATATGTTAATAAAAAAAATATAATTATGTTGATGGGAAGGGTTAGCAAAATATTTGTATCGAGTGATTTATTTTGAGCAGCCGAACGATCTTCTGATAAATCTGCTGTGTAATTATAATTTATAATTGTTCCTCGAAGTTTTTTTGTTTACAATAGAAATATTTAACTCAAATACATAACAACTACTAATGAAACCGTGTCCTGTCTCTATACGTATGGTATCTAGGAATCGAAGTTACTTCGGTGGCCGTGTGACATGTGCCACGAACCGAACCAGCCTCCGAACCGAACCGATCCTACGTCGGTTCGGTGCTCGTGTGACCACGCCTTTAGGAGCATTTCTTCGAAATGTAATAAAAAGGAGATCGCATATAAAATAAAAGTTGAATAACAAACATGCGTATTGGCATATCAAACAGGATCGCAGCGGAATAGCGAACATGCGCATTTCGCAATACAAAACATTAAAGTTAGCATACCAAACATGAATTTCGACATACTAAACACCAATCTTCACATACTAAACATGAAAATTAGCATACTAAACATGCATCTTGCCATATAAAACATGTGAACTGACATACTAAACACGAATTTTCACATACTAAACATGTAAGTTGGCATACTAAATATGTAAGTTAGCATACTAAACATGAATCTTCACATATTAAACATGTAAACTTATATACTAAAAAAGTTTTTATATTGTGGATATCACAAAATTTTACAAATGGCACTCCATAATATATGAACCAAATTGCATCGCAGTCTCATAATCGCTGAAATAGTTCTAGTGCGTTACAGAAAGCTTAGAAACTAGTGTTTTTCAAAAATATAGTTCCTTATTTCATAGTGTCTACACAGCATAATACCTAGCAATATACTAACAATAAAACCATTTATTTCATGCTGACTATTGATCAATGCTGATGTATCAGGCTCTATAGTGTCCATGTTTTGTCTGAGGAAAGTATCAAGCCGTCATCCTTATTACTGTGGAAACTTAGTTGCTAAAAATGTAGCATTAATCTTTGTTACTAGTTTGAGATGCCTAGATGTCTGCTCATAAGAATATTCAATGAAAAAATATAATAATAGTACAAAAATAAAACTTTTGTTCTGCAAGTTTGCAACAGCCATTTTACTTTAGCTATGAGTGAATATTTTTGCCATATATTTTTGTTAAAACAAATAATGGCCAAGTTAAAGTGTATATAAAATGTAATTGTTACCTGAACATTCAGTTATAATAAATAGCCTAGAAAGTATTTTTGGTGTAAAAGCTCTGAGTTTTGGTAGACCAGCTCAGAAGCCAACAGGAAACTTGGTTTTAAAAACAGCTTTGAAACTTCTCTCATTGCTCATAGATAGCACTTATGAGTATTGCTAACGCAATTAACCAATAGGAGACAAGAAAAGACTTCAACTACGCAGCGTTATTCCAAATCAACCAGTTTTGTTTTATCTCAAAATTACTAATGAAAAGTTGAGCCATTCGACACACCTAGTTACCGATGGGCTTACAGAGCTTTCATTTCAAGTTATTAAATTTAAAGCACATAAACTATCTATTTTTTATTATATAGTTCAATAAATCAGAGTCCTGGCTTTCGAGTGAGCCTATATTCAATACACAAAGAAAAATAGAACTATGAAAAACAAGGTGCCAAAAGTATGTCCTGCAATAAAAAATACTTGGTTGCGGTTCCCCCAATGTGATGTCATAACTATTATTTAGCTTTAGGTAGTCGATTATTTTTGCTGCCATTGAGGCCGCGCTTTTCTGTGACAATTGGTGCTGTTAAATCCAAAGAGTGCTAATAATGAACTAGGATTCTAGAGAATCAACAATGCCCAGGGATCTTGCAAAAGCCAGACCAATACCAACATATGTTCTGGTTAATTAATTATGCTTCAATAAATATATTGTCATTGATAAGGGTAATGAAATCACATGGATTAAACTGTGACCTGAAGTTGCTCTGCCCTGGGACTATATGTCAATCGCACTTTTGCAATATCACACAATACTTGAAATTATTTGGTCACAGTTGTGCCCCTCAACATAACAATAAAAAGAGAGGGCTAGTTCTTAATATCATCGGGAAAACATAGTATGGTGCCTAAATCTGAGTTATTTATCATAGAAATAATTTGTACATAGAGAGCTAATGACACTGATTCCTTTTTCATCTTTATTGATTCTCTGAAGTTGTCCTATCTTCGCCTGCCACTAGCGTCATTATCGTAGTTAATAAATATAAGCGGTAACCAACAAAATAAGCTGTTGGAGCTCACAAAACCGAATATGAAAACTGTGCCATCACAATTTTCAAGCTTATACCATTGAACATTTTTGCGGTAGAGCTTTGAAGAAATCCTATAAACACCAACCTATGTCTGTCTCACCATGTTAAACAATGGCTCAATCAAAAGCCAAAACTCTGAGGTATTGAAATATATAAAAAAATTATGTACTTTAACTACCTTTCACTGAAATACACTAAAGATATAGTACTATTATGGACTTTGGTTGTTTAGGCTGTGCATTTTTTTACCACATTTCAAGGTTGTGAATCACTCTACAACATAAATATAAATAATGCTAGCTTTTCAGCATAATGACTCCTTTTTTTGACCATTAATAAGTTTTCTTTCAAGCAATGATTAAAAGTTTAGCTATGTTACATTGCCAGCAAACATGTTTCCTGTTTACGCTTGTAATGTCATCAGGTCTAGTTACATTAAATTATCCGTTATTTCAAATTTGTTAAGCAAGTGTCCTAATGACTAAACTAGTTACAAATATTGAAGGTCTAGATTTCAAAAAACCTTTACTAAACAAAACGGAGGTACCTATGTTTGGAGTCATCTTCACAAAACTAAAATAATCTGAACCTATCTTGCTTGTCTGCCTACATTGTAGTTTACCAATTTTTAAAACAAATGTTCGAACTCTGTCTTTTGGTGTCTGAACTGTAGCAGTCTAACATTTAGCAAGTTGCGTCCCATTGTTGATGCGTTGTCTAAACACCAACATCTTGGTCTATTGTGACCCTCAAAAATGGGTGATTCTATCTCAGTTTCTTTCACTCATGTTATTCAGTCGCTTCAGGTTATGACTCTCTTTCTAATGACATTAAAACTGGGCATTACACAAACAAATATGTATTTGTGATCAGTGATATTCTGAAATGTTTGACCTTTGAAAGCCAATTGCTAAAAATTGAAACTGTTGCAATTGTATCGGTTATGATTGTTAGAAATTGGGAGATTCTATATTGTTCATTAGCTCTTTAAATTTGTATCAGAAAGAGTAATGTTGCAAAAACAAGTTGAAGAATTGTCATGAGCTATTTTGAGACGGGATTTTACCTTCATCACTGATATCAACTAGCTCATTGCTAGGTGTCTTTCATAGCAATAGAGTGTATTCCACATAAAAGCGCTGGGGACCAAAACAACATTGTATTGCTATATTTATTAAAATCAGAACTACATTTGCAGGGTTTGCCAACCAACAAAGATCCGGATATTAAGTATGCGACTGATGGTATTTATTGTATCACGTATTTAACCATCCTAACCATTAATGATAGATAATTTTACTATCAAACAAAAACATTCACTTTGTATAAGGTAATTGAATATTACATAGCATGGCAACACTGGCACTAGCAGTGGCAGCTTCAGACAGGTGTCATGACTGGTGTCTATATGACACATTTGCACTTACTTTTTTTATGTTTCTTAGGATTAAACGATCAGCTTTCCTTGATTTCATATAATGCTATTCTAGGTTTTAATGCTGAGTTGTTCCGCAGTAGAAACCTTGATTTTTATATTGGCTGCAAAACCCTAGCTGCCGCCTTGCGTTGAACCCTTGCATTATGCGGCAGCAACTGCTGGCTTACTTGGCATGTAGGTTCCTATTTCATCGCAGCGATCACTCCAAATACCCATTGGTGTTTTCAGTGTGTATACAAACCAGAGTAAACAAGCAGCATCCCTTCCAAACAACCGTTGTGGGTTTATGTAACTCAATGAGGTGGCTTGATTATAGGAAGTTTAAAATTCCAATTTTGCATTATAATTAGCCTTCACTAGTGTTGCCCTCTCAGTGATATTTATTCCGGGAAAGAAATAAACTCATGATTAAAAATAGGCTAAAGAAGTAAGTATATTTACAGGAAACTCAAAGTTGTCATTGTTAATCTATATTGTTGTATTTTGCACAAACATTAACTTCTTGATTAACTAAGTGACCGCCTAGTTAAGTATCGGTGATATTACAACTTTTTATAACCATTCATTTTGACTATTTCCTCAAACGGCAATGAAACACCAAAAGCTGCCTTGTACCTAAGCTAATAAAATATCAGGTTTAAAGCAGAGAAGGCCCTGGCAGCACACTCGCATAATAAGGACTGTTCACATTGGGCAAGTTCACTAGTACTAAGTTAGTTCAACACAGATATGAACCAAATTGTATCACTGTCTTCTAATCACTGAAACAGTTAAACTAGTGTGCTACAGACAGGATACTAGCTATCAATATACCAGCATTACAGTCACTTAATTCATGCTGTTCATGTAGCATAATAGCCACCACGTCAGTTCTTGGTAGTAACCAAATCTATATCTGTGAAAAGTATCAAACATTGTACTTATTAGTTTGAGGATAGGTTGATAAATAATGTAGCATGAATCTTTGTTACCTGTTTGTGTTCCTTACATCTTTGCTCATAAAAATATTTTTCATAAACAACTTAACATTGGAAAAAAACAAGTCTAAAAATTAGGTCTGAAAGTTTGCAACTGCCCTTTAACTGTGACTCCAAAAAACCAAAAATTTTGTAAAACAATTGTATTAAAACAAATCCATTTGCAAATTGATTTTAGTATAATTGTCAATTGGACATTTGTTCATAATAAGTTGCTCAGAAAGTATTGAGGGTGTGATGACTCTGAGTCTTTGCTAACCAGCTCTTCAGCTGACGCAGAACTTGTCAATAAAAACTGTTTCAAAACTTTCTTCATTGCTCACAGTTAGGCGATGGTATTACATCGGTTTGAGTTAGTCTGGTAATTTTGCTAGTCTAAAAGTATCATAAGACTTGTCTTCCTTTTACCACCTCAAAGTTTGCTTAATGTCTGTTGCCTAAGAGCGGACACGTTAGCAAATGCAATGAGGTGACATTGACAATATGAAATATTATCAACCCTCTAAACGTAGGCATACTATACACTAGTAGAAACTGATTTAAATAAACACGTGATAGCTTAAGTGTTGCTTGCTAGTAACAAAAGGCACGAGTGTGCAGCGCTAACACAAATAGCCAATAAAAGACTTGGAGAGGTATCAACTGTTCAATGGTAGTAGTTCTTTCTCAATCAGTTTCATTTTATCTCTAGACTACTAGGGAGAAGGTGATACAATTAACACAACTAGTTACTGGTGGGTTTACCGAGGTTTAATTAATATACATAAAACGTCACTCTATTCTGCTGGTTGTTAGTTAAATGATCATACGATTGTGGGTTCAGGTGTATTGGCTGTGTATCTTCTTTTAGTTTTCTTTTTTATTCTTTCAATTTCATGTTTTTTATTTACTCTCCAACTCTGTATACGTTCTGCTAGTGATTTGGTTGAATTGTTTTTATTGTTGACCCTTGATCGGTGCTTGTATAAGCAGTGATGTAAGCAAACAAGTGTCCTGTTTGTGCTTGTCATTTCATCAGGTCTAGCTATGTTATATTGTTGACTATTTTAAATTGCTTTGAGATGGTGTCCTCATGACTAAACTATCTACAATGAACGAAGCTTTAGATTTTAAATACCTTTACTAAACAAGAGAATGTACTTTTGTCTAAAAGTTCCTTTGCGAAACAAAACCATTCTGAACATAGGCCTCTTCGCCTATATTCTAGTTTACTATTTGTTTCTAAACAATGTTCGAACTCTTGTCTTTTGCAATCTGAACTATCACAGTCTCACCTTTTTGCAAGGCGTGTTGCATTGTTGATACATTTAGAGACAAACATGTTGGTCTCCTGTTAGTCACTAATATGAATGATTATATACAATGCTCTGCAATCCACGTTAATCATTCATGTCTGTTCTTCACTCTCAAATGACATTGAAAACAGTGCCTAAGACAAGATTAAATTAATATATAAACAAACATCTTATGATGTATTTGATATCAAAAGCTAACAGTTTAGATGAAAACAGTTACAACTCTTACAATTGGAACTGTCTGTAACAGCTTTCAGATAACTGTCTTTTTAATAATTATGGTTAAAAAACAGTTTATACGCTAACTTACATTATACCATGTACAAAAAGTGTTTTTTCTACATCGCTAAGCTAACAGCTAATAAAAAAGGTTTCTTGCTCAGTTTTGATCACCGACAACATTTACTTGTTTCCATGGTAATAAAATAGGGTACAAATAAAATCACCAATGTCACTATATGCTATTTTACTATATTAAAAAATCAAATTCAACTATAAAGTTGTAATTTTTCTATGATAGAGTAAATTTAATACCTCCTACTCCATGTAGATTCCATTTTAGACCCTTCGGCAAAATTGGAAATTCTGAAAAATAAAAAACACTACTTTATAAATTTTAAGCATATTTATCTCGCTTCTATCCTTTTAACCCTACGAACTTTAACGACTGGTACTCTGGCATTGCAGAGGGTGACTCAGAAACCCTAATAATCAGAACACTGGCATTCACATGGATCTGTTTACACATGCTGTTTCTGAGTAAGAGCCACAATCAATCAAATTAATGCTTGCTCAGTGCATTAGACAAGAAATTTCATTTTCATTTTAATCTGTTTTCGAATGTTTTTATTGATTTTTTTTCGGTATAATAACAATTTTTATTGCAATAGCATAGCAAAAAAATTGATGTGCCCCGCTTGCTGGTAGGTTATGGATGATTCTGATGTAAATATAGAATTATATGATACTAACTGTAATTTCCCAGTTTATTTTGAATGATCTGTTGGTGATAAACGCTGGCTCGATGGATATGCTGCTACTGTAAATAGTGATACAAGTTTTTAAAGCTGTACAATGGTTTTAGCCCAAATAACTTTGAAAAAATGTTTCCTATTTGGGGACAGTTTTTGAGTATTGTTGGACTTTTTAACTAGTGTTTTACCAAATATCATGGAAATATGAGCACAGTTACATGTATTTAATAAAAATTTATATCGAAACTTTAGATATTTAGAGAAGTTGCCCAGGGTTCTTGACCAACCTTGACAAAGACGGAAAGGGTTCAAAGGGTTAAACTGTTTGCCCAAGTTTGCAATTATTATATTATTCCTACATGTGAGTACATGTAC
Organism: Watersipora subatra; assembly: GCF_963576615.1. Lineage (NCBI taxonomy): Eukaryota > Metazoa > Bryozoa > Gymnolaemata > Cheilostomatida > Watersiporidae > Watersipora > Watersipora subatra. Next base: position 831,834 of record NC_088712.1, read on the forward strand.
TTCTACATGTGGAATAAATTTATAATTAATTAATTATGCAATAATAAAATCCATGACAAATTAGGGAGAAGTAAGGGTTACATTTGACTGGCCCTGACAGTCATCAAAGAAGCCAAGTCAATGCTACAGAATTTTTAACAAAAAAACAATCAAATAGATATCATTTGCTGATTTGTAATTAGGTAATTTTCAAGAGAATTTAAAAGTCCTGTAGTTGAAAAGTTGAAATGTGTAAACCACATTTTTTTAGAAGAGATTATACTTTTATCAATTAAATTAAACAACCCGTTGCTATGTGACTCCCAAATCAATAGACTGTGCACTACATACAAGTCATGGATACAAAACTAGTATTGTGTTGATATATTTGTGAGAATCGGAACTGCAAGGTGGTCAAACTAGTACCACTCAAAATAATTGCACAAAACCAAACAAAAAAGCTTGGTTTCTATACCAGCTGTGGGGCCCAGCAATTACCTCTCACAGCAAAAAACGTGGTTAATGTTGTGGCTTATGGTCACATGGCTTAGCCCTCAGTGGCTTATGCTCACATAAAACTGTATTGCTGATAAATGCAGGAACATAGTAACTCCACAAGCTGTACTGAAAGTGCTGACTGCCACAGGTACAGCGCATTCAATGAAGATTTTACCTGAGGCTGCTTAAGAAGGTTGAACAGTGTTGAGCTTTTGTGTTGGCTGCTGGCAACTTCTGATGGTAGTCGGAACGTATGTTCACATTCTACAGCAGGCAGTCCTGTGAAACTGCCACAAGTGTTTGCGGTGTGTATGGGAACAAAGCTAAGTGTACAGCTTCCCTTCCAAATAGCATGTTTGTGTAATTTGGTAAGGTTCCTTGAATCACCGAAGATTAACATTCAACTTTTCCATTATAATCATTGGACAGAGTTGCTTTTCACACTAGAGTTGCTCTCGGAGTAACATTTACTTTGGGAAAGAAATGAGCTTATGCCACAAAACAGGCTAGAAGAGTTAGTTTATTTTATGAAACTACAGCTTGGTTTGTGTGTCTATGTCTTATGACCTTCTAGCTTTTACACTTACGTTAAAACGTGTTACTTTCCTAATAAAGAAAGTAACAGATAACATTATTAATAAAGAAACATACCTGTTAACATAGCAAATAATTACAAATCACTATTATTCACTAACCATGATAGTACACTCTTTGTGATGTTACAAATTGTATAACCACTTCTTGTGACTACCTTGTTAACTAGCAATAAAAGCAAAGAAGCAGCAGTGTTCACTCACCCAACAGAATGTCGCATTCAACGCGAGGAAGGCTTTCGCAATTTGCCAACCCACTCACTCAATGACATTTTATATTTGGCAAGATCACTAGTAATAAAGTATTTCAATACAAATAGGAATCAAATTATATCACTGTTTTTTAACCATAGAAACAGTTCTAGTGTCCTACAGACCGAATACAAGCTAGGGATATACTAGCAAAACAACCACTAACTTCATGTTGTCTATGTAGCATAATAGCCAACATATATCAGTTTCTGTAGTAATCATTTAATTTTCTTAAGAAAGTATGAAACCTTTTTCCTTATTTGTTGGGAGGGTTGTTTGATGAAAAATGTAGTCTGAATTTTGGTATCAGTTTCTGCTGCTTATATGTTCAATAACAAATGCAATAGCAGGTAAGAAATAAATCTAGATTTTAGATCGGTATGTTGACAATAGCTATTGTATTGTAACTTTTAGTGCAATTATTTTGCAATAATATTGTAATAAAACAAATCACTGAGCAAATTAATGTTTGTATTTTGGTTAATTGAACCTTTTTAATATTAAATAGCTCAGGAAATATAGAGGATGCGAGGGCTCTGAGTCTTAGCTAAACTGCTCTTAAGCCAACAGATAAATTGTTGACACAAACAGGTTTAAAACTTCTTTTATTGCTCAGGGTTAATATTTGGTGTCACATTTGTTTGAATCATTATTTTAATCTTGCCTACTAGCAACTTGAGAATTTGTTTTGCTTTTATTACAATGTCATAGTTTTTGTTAGCTTTGGCTGCATAAGAGATCTCACATTCAATTACACTGATGAGATAAGGGTGCCATTACGCTGTACTATCAATCTTGGAGACCGACGCATGTTGTACGCTAGTAGAAGTTGAAGTGGCGTAACTAGACACGTGATAGCTCAAGCGTTACTTGCTCGTAAGAAGAGGTACTAGTTGTAGCACTAGCACAATTAGCCAATAGGAGGCTAGGAGAGGTTTTAACTTCTCAGCTACTACTCAATCAGTTTCGTTTTATCCCAATACTACGAGTTGGAAGTTGATACATTTAACGCAGCTAGTTACTGGTGGGTTTACAGAGCTTTAATTTCAATCAATCAAATATATGGTACTACTATGAATTTGGGGTGTATAGGCTGTGCATCTTTTTACCACATTTCACGGTTGTGATTTACTCTGCAGCACGAGTGTGCATAATGATAGGTACCCAGTAGAATGGCTCTCTTTGCTGACCATTGATCAGTTCTTGGGTCAGCAATGATTAGAGTATACAAGTACATCTGTCATGTTTATGCTGGCCTTTTCATCAGGTTTAGTTTTGTTATATTGTTGGCTGTTGTGAATGTTTTGAGACCGTGTGCTCATTATTTCACTAGCAGCAATAAATGCAGTTCTAGATTTCAAATACTCTCACTAAACAAAAGGAAGTACCAATGCATAGGGATTCCTTTACAAAACTAATACAATTTACATCCTAATAATACAATTTGAAGCATCTTGCTTGTCCGCCTACCTTTTACATCATCATTTGATTAAAAAAAATGTTCAAACACTGTATTTTTACTTTCTGAGCTTTAGCAGTTTAACATTTTGCGTATCGTGTTCCATTTTTGATGAACAAACATGTGGATGTTCAGTGACTAACTACAGTATATTATGGATGATTCTAGCTCAGTCTCTTTTATCAATTTTATTCTGTTTATTTGGTTTATGACTCACTTTCTAATTACATTGAATACTGGATTTCACACAAATATATAAATTTATTTGCGATCAAAGTCATTCCCATCTGTTTGACATGTAAAAGGTGATAGCTAAAATTGAAGCTGTTAAAATTGCATCCATTACAATTGTTAATATTTGAAAGATTCCATACTTTTCATTAGCAGTTTAAAGTTGCTCTAAAAGAATAATTGTGGAAAGGAATGATTTGAAAATTGGTCATAACCTATTTATAGAAACTTTTATCACTTTTTCAACTTTATTTTGAAAACTGGGTTTCACACAAACAAATGTTTAATTGTGATTAAAGATAATCTAATATGTTTAATATTTAAAAGTTAATAGCTATAATTGAAACTGTGACAATTGAAACTGACAATATTACCATTTAGTTAAAATTTGAGAATTTCTATATTCTTCATTGGCTATTTGAAGTTGTTCAAGGAAAATGAATGTTGCAAAACCCAAGTTGAATAATTGCTATGAGCTATTTTTAGACGGTATTTTACTTTCATCACTTATATCAACTAGCTCATGGCTAGGTGTCTATCATATCAATAGACTCTGTTTCAGATACAATCTATAAAGACGAAACTGACATGCTATTTATATTCAAGTACTTATCCTAATCAGAACTACACGGTTTTTCAACCAGTATAACTTGTGACCTTAGTATGAGGCTGATACTATAGGTTGAATCACCTATATAACCATCATGGTCATTAGGGATCATCAAATTTAGAATAGGGAAAATTAGGATCAAATCATCTTGTATAAATTGATTGATTATTGCATATAATGGCAACACCAGTACTAGCAGTGGCCGCTTCCGGCAGTTGTTGTGACTGATGTCTATATGAGACATTTGCAAACTCTTCTTTGTGTTAACAATGATGGTAGCTCACGTTGAACTCTTGCCTTGACTGGCAGCACTTGCTGGCTGTACTCAGCGCATAGGCTCCCATTTCACTGCAGTAAGCTTTGTGGAACTGCTACCAGTGTTTACAGTGGCATTTACATGGATTTGTTTAAAAATGCTGTTTTTAAGCAAGAGTGGCAATCAATCAAGTCAATGCTTGCTCAGATTTGTACAGACTCTCTTCCAAATAAGCATCGTATGTTTATGTAACTTGATAAAGTTGCTTGATTCAGTAAAGATTAACATTCAACTTTTCCATTATAATCATTGAACATTAGAGTTGCTTTCGAAGTAATATTTACTTTGGGAAAGAAATAAGCTCATGTCGCAAAACAGGCTAGAAGAGTTAGTATATTTTATGTAACTACAGCTTAGTTTGTGTGTCCATGTCAAAATTTACTTTCTAGTTTTTTATACTTTTGGTAGAAAGTGTTACTTTCCTTAAAAAGAAAGTAACAGATAACATTGTTAATAAAGAAACATATCTGTTAACATAACAAATAAATACAATTCACTATTATTCACTAACCATGATAGTACACTCTTTGTGATGCTATGCAAATTTTATAACCATTTCTTGTGACTACCTTGTTGCGCAGCAATAAAAGCAAATAATCAAATGTGTTCACTCACCTAACAGAATGTCGCATTCAACGCAAGGAAGGCCGTGGCAATTTTTCAACACACTCAATTACATTTTACATTGGGCATGGTCACTAGTAATAAAGTATTTCAATACAGACACGAATCAATTTATATCACTGTTTTGTAACCATTGAAACAGCTCTAGAGTTCTACAGACCGAATACAAGCTAGCTATACACTAGCAAAACAACCACTGATTTCATGTTGTCTATCTAGCATAATAGGCAACATATACAATGCACCAGTTTCTGTAATAATCATGTATTTTTCTGAGGAAAGTATGAGACCTTTTTTCTTATTGGTTGGGAGGGTCGATTGATGAAAAATGTAGTATGAATTTTTAATATCAGTTTCTGCTGTTTATATGTCTGCTCATAAATGTCCAATAAAAAATTGCAATAGCAGATCAGAAATAAATCCAGATTTTAGATCTGCATGTTGACAATTATAGCTATTGTACTGTAACTTTGAGTGCAATTGTTTTGCAATAATATTGTAATAAAACAAATCACTGAGTAAATTAATGTTTGTTTATTGTAAATTAATTGGTTTGTTTGTTTGGTTAATTGAAACTTTTTAATATTAATTAGCTCAGGAAGTATGGAAGATGCGATGGCTCTGAGTTTTCGCTAAACTGCTTTTAAGCCAGCAGATAATTTGTTGATACCAACAGGTTTAAAACTTCTTTTATTGCTCAGGGTTAATATTTGGCATCACATTTGTTTGAATCATTATTTTAATCTTACCTACTAGCAGCTTGAGAATTTGTGTTTCTTTTATTACAATGTCATAGTTTTTTGTTAGCGTTGGCTGCATAAGAGATGTCACATTAAATTATACTGATAAGATACGGGTGTTATTATGCAGTATTATCAATATTGGAGACCGATGCATGTTATACGCTAGTAGAAGTTGAAGTGGTGTAAATAGACATGTGATAGCTCAAGCGTTACTCGCTCGTAAGAAGAGGTACTAGTTATAGCACTAACACAATTAGCCAATAGGAGACTAGGAGAGGTTGTAACTGCTCAGCTACTACTCAATCAGTTTCGTTTTATCCCAATACTAAGAGTCGGAAGTTGATACATTTAATGCAGCTAGTTACTGGTGGGTTTATAGAGATTTAATTTCAATCAATCAAACTTCACTATATTTCCCTGGTTTGGATCAAATAAATGGTACTATTCTAAATGTGGGTGTATAGGCTGTGCATCTTTTACCACATTTCTTGGTTGCGATTTACTCTGCAACACGAGTGTGCATAATGATAGGTACCCAGTAGAATGGCTCTCTTTGCTGACCATTGATCAGTTCTTGGGCCAGCAATGATTATAGCAAACATGTGTCCTGTTTATGCTTGTGTTGTCATCAGGCTATGTTATATGTTATATTGCTGGCTGTTGTGAATGTTCTGATATTGTGTCCTCGTTAATTCACTCGTTAGGCAATGAGTGCAGTTCTAGATTTCAAATACTTTTACTAAATAAAAATAAGTACCAATGTCGAGGGATTCCTTTACAAAACTTATACAATTTGAACCATGTTGCTTGTCCGCCTCCCTTCTACATCATCATTTGATTAAAAAATGTTCAAACATTGTATTTTTATTTTCTGAAATTTAGCAGTTTAACATTTAGCGTATCGTGTTCCATTTTTGATTAACAAACACGTTGGTATTCAGTGACTAGCTATATTATAGATGATTCTAGTTTAGTTTCTTTTATCAATTTCATTCAGTTTATTAGAGTTTATGACTCAACTTCTAATTACATTGAAGACTGGGTTTCACACAAATAAATGTTTATTTGCGATCAAAGTCATTCCCATCTGTTTGACAATTGAAAGGTAGGTAAAATTTAAAAGGTAATAGCTAAAATTGAAATTGGTAAAGTTGCAACCATTACAATTGTTATTATTTAAAAGATTCTATACTTTTCATTAGCAGTTTAAAGTTGTTCTAAAGGAACAAATGTGGAAATGAATAACTTGAAAATTGATCATAACCTATTTCTAGAAACCTTTATAACTTTTTTCAACTTTTTTTTGAAAACCGGGTTTCACCTAAACAAATGTTTAATTGTGATTATAGACAATTTATTATGTTTAATATTTAAAAGCTAACAGCTATAATTGAAACTGTGACAATTGAAACTGACAATATTACCAGTTAAGATTGTTAAAATTTGAGAATTCTATATTCTTCATTGGCTATTTGAAGTTGTTCCAGAAAAAAAGAATGTTGCAAAAACCAAGTTGAAGAATAGGATGAGCTATTTTTAGACTGTATTTTACTTTCATCACTTATATTAACCAACTCATTGCTAGGTGTCTATCATATCAATAGACTTTGTTTCACATACAATCTATAAAGACAAAACTGACATGGTATTTCTATACTTATCATAATCAAGACTACATGGTGTTCCAACCTGTATAACTTGTGACCTTAGTATAAGGCTGATACTATAGGTTGAATCACGTATATAACCATCATGGCATTTAGTGATCATCAAATCAAAAATAGGGAAAATCGGGATCAAATCATCTTGTATAAATTGATTGATTATTGCATAATATGGCAACATTGGCACTATCAGTGGCAGCTTCAGACAGTTGTTGTGACTGGTGTCTATATGAGACATTTGCGCACTCTTCTTTGTTTCAACAATGGTGGTACCTCACGTTGAACTCTTGCCTTGACTGGCAGCACTTGCTGGCTGCACTCAGCGCATAGGTTCCCATTTCACTGCAGTAAGCTTTGTGGAACTGCCACCAGTGTTTACAGTATGTATGGGAACCAGACTTTATTCACAGCATCCCTTCCAACCACCCATTGTATGTTTACATAACTTGATAAGGTTGTTTGACTCAGTAAAGATTAACATTCCAATTCCATTCCATTATTCAACCCGGCAGTGGGCCAAGTGGAACTGGCAGCACCTGCTGGCTGTAGTCAGCGCATATGCTCCCATTTAACTGCAGTAAGTGTTGAAAAGCTGCCACCAGTGTTTACAGTGTTTATTGGAACCAGACTATAAACGCAGCATCCCTTCCAACCACCCATTGTATGTTTACTTAACTTGATAAGGTTGCTTAATTCAGTAAAGATGATAAGCCTTTGTTGAAGAGACAAGCTCCTGTCTAAAGCAGGCTAGAGAAATATGTATATTATAGAGAAGTAAAGTTTGTCATCGTTAATCTATACTCAATTATCAATTATTTATTGGTATTTATTTCGACCATCTCCTTAGCCAGCAATAAAAGTGTAATAGCTCCAGTGTCTGCTCAGCTAATAAACAGGGTGCATTTAATTCAGAGAAGGCCCTGGCAACTTGCCAGCAACTCAGGCAATAGTTTTTCACGTCGGGCAAGGTCACTAGTACTGAGATTCTTCAATACAGATCTGAACAAATTATATCACAATCTGGTAATCACTGAAACAGTTGTAGTATGCTACAGACAGTCTACTGGCTAACGATATACCAGCAACTTAGCCACTCATTTCATAATGCCTATTCATGAATTAGGTGGCCACACTGAAGTGATCCAGATAGACATAAGATAGCTCAAGATAAGAATGCTTGCTGATAAGAATAGGCACTAGAGAGTAACACAAACAAAAATAGCCAATAGGAGACTAGGAATGGTTTTAACTGCGCAGTGGGCAGTTGTTCCTACTCAATCAGTTTTATTTCATCTCAAGACTACTAATCAGAAGTTGGCAAAGTTAGCACAGCTAGTTACTGGGGGGTTTACAGAGCTTCAATATCAATTAAAAAACTACACTATATTTCACTGGATTTTACTAAAGAGATGATACTACTATGAGTTTAACGTATACAGACTGTGCATCCTTTTATCTATTAGATCTTTATTCACTCTGCAACATAAGTCCGTATACGTAATGCTAGCTATTCCATTGAATAGCTTCCTTTGTTGACAATTAACAAGTTTTTGTGAGCAAATAGCTTTCCTATTTTACTTGTGGTGTTAGTATGTGCTACTATTATCTTAGCTAATTCAAAATATGGTGATAATTGATAACTATTAAGGTCTCTCTTTGCTTAGAAATGGGCTGACACTTTAAACCAACTTGACTGTAAACATGGTGCTGACCTGTACTCTCTGATGAACAACTATTTAACTGTTATTGCACTAAAATCATTCAAATATTTTACTATTCAAAAATATAATATTGCCTGAATTGTTAGCAAACTTATGGCCCTTTAACAGGAATCTTGCATGTTTGCAATCGATTTAGCTCATGATTATAAATAAGTAGCTTACTAGCTCAACCCTTTGCAGCAGTGCAGCAGTTACTACTTAATAGCATCTCGAGAGATCGACAGCTGATGAGTTGGGAAAATTAGTCAGTTTCGAAGTTTAAATACTGATAGCATAATGGAGTTTGCTTTGAATAAACAAATAATTTGTCTTTTGTTAAATTAACTACAAAATAGTAATAAAAATGAAACATACAAAGCCTAAACGGAAGAAGTAAATGCAAAATGAGCTGTGCACAAATATATCCAGGAATAAAATCTAATGGAGTGGTGTGAACAACATTTATTTAGGTGGTACAAATAGCAGTTGTCACTAGATGAATGCCCGGCATTGTTCAGGAGTCCAAATTTTTTTGCACAAAATTGGTTTTAATAAACATATGCTTCATTTACTTGCATTACTCTAGTATAGCCAGATAGACAGCATAACATATTGAATAATTTTCCGTCTGCAAAACTAAAGGTTCTGAGTTGAAATTTAGTGTGCAGCAGAGTTTTTGTTCCTAAATCTCTATTAATATAGATGAATACGCGAGCAGAAAGACCCACTACAAGACCAACCGATAAACACTGATATTTACGTATGTAGATTTGTCACAGTGCACAAGCTAACAAAAAAGTTTTTTAAACTGAAAACTTGAGCATTTTAAATTTTACAAAATGTAATTTTGTAACTGTTTAAAAACTTTTTTTTCATACTCCGACTTACGAGTGCCCCAACATATAAGAAATTTGAGCTACGAGCCTGTTTTTAGGCAAGTTTTAGCCCTACCGTACGAGCCACTTTTGAGATACGAGCATGCAAGTCAGTGGCCAAGTATGTCATCATAGGTGTCATATGAGAACAGCATACCTCAGTATTCTTCAACTGCTCAGGTTATACTTTTGCAAAGTGTTTTCTGTTCGCGTTTATTACTTCAGAATAAAGTGAATTGAAAGTACTGTGCGTAGACCAAAAACTAGCCTGTCTTGACAAACTGTTGTTTTTGCAGAGTTGTTCCCCCATCAAGCGGGCGAGTAACACAACAGCTTGTCACAAGATGTACTGCACCTGATGCATCAGCTGCACTTATAAGAAGTTGTTTTCTTCCGTCTATGTGGCTTAGTTGCGATGTTATGTTGGCCGCTCCATTAGTAATCATAACGAATTTCGCGCAAATATTTATCTAGAAAAAATAAGCTTACAACGTTTAACCAGCAACCAGTCTTTGCAGTAAACTATAGTAGAACTTGAGAACTTAGGCAACAACAGCGACTAAACAGGTCGTTATTTGTGCGCTCAGTCAGTTTTATTTCTATTTTTTTATCAGTCAGTTTTATGTGTTCTTATAGATTTTATTTTCAACTTATTTTATTCTTAAATTCTGCTAACGTTTACAAGAGAGACCGGTCTTTGATTAATCTTAATTTTTTAAACATCTTTACAATATTTTCAGTTGCAGAAAAGTGCGCTATTAGGAACAGCTAAAATCTTGAGGCGAGTGCTCGAACTCTCTGGTCTCTGGTAGGAAACCCGAGTTAGAGCAGAAATTACCACCCATACGGGGTATCCGGGGTGAGGAAACAATTATATATATATATATACATATATATATATATATATTGTTTCCTCACCCCGGATACCCCATATGGGTGGTAAGTTCTGCTCTAACTCGGGTCTCCTACCAGAGACCTGGGAGTTTGAGCACTCGCCTCAAGATCTTAGCTGTTCCCAATAGCACACTTTTCTGCAACTCACCTGAGTTGATTGTTGTTGGTATTTGGGCAAGCCACATATTATGCGTCGGTGTTATTGCGCCCAGTGCCCCAATGACTACTGGTATTACAGTTGTTCTTACATTCCAGCATTTTTCAATCTCTTCTCTAAGAAGGAGACATTTCTCTACCTTTTCTTTTTCTTTGCTGGCTACATTGTAGTCATTGGGTACTGCTATATCTATTATAGTAGCCCTCTTGTTCTCCTTGTCTACCACCACTATATCTGGTTGGTTTGCTAGGACATGCTTGTCAGTCCGGATGTAGAAGTCCCAGAGGATCTTAGCGCGGTCATTTTCATTCACCTTACCAGGAGCTTCCCACCAGTGTTGTGGTTCATTAAGGCCATACTCATCACATAGACTTCTATACACAATACCTGCGACATGATTATGCGGCTCAGTGTATGCGTTCCCTGCTAGCTGCCTGCATCCACTGATGATGTGTTGGATGGTCTCAGGTGCATATTTGCACAGTCTGCATCTAGGATCATCTCTAGTGTGATAGATTTTCGTTTGGAGTTGCCTTGTTGGGAGCACTTGCTCCTGGGCTGCCATGATTAGAGACTCTGTATTGGCCGTTAGGTTTCCTTTGTTCAGCCACATATACATGTATGTCTGGTGAAGATCGCCAACCTTAGATATTTGTTGGTGGTAAGCACCATGAAGAGGTTTCGTGTGCCAGTCAATTTCCTCATCATCAGGGCGTAGGTCCGTTGTAAGAGCAGCCGATTGAAATTCATGTTATTCTTGTATATTTGAAAGCTAAACAGCAACTGAATTACTACATAAGTGAGACAAGAGAGTAAAATGATTATTACATAACAATTACATAACAGGTGAGTAAGTCAATATGAACAAAGAGTATGACAACAGCTATATACAAATACAAGATAATGACGGTGGTCAAAGTCAAAAACTAGTACATATTCAACACTCCCACATAGTTTTGACATGCACACTTATTAATCTGTTAGCCCCATGTGCTGCCAATGTACTACAAAACGGCCTCTGCATAGGAGTTTAGTTAAGATATTGGCAGTCATATCAGCGGATGGACAGTATTTAATAAGAATGTGTCCATTTGCAACAGCTTCTCTCAGAAAGTGATATTTGATGTCAATATGTTTCGTTCGGGATTTTGTTGCGGTGTTCTTAGCTATAGCGATTGCTGCTTGATTGTCAACCATGCATGTTGTAGGCATATGAACATCCTTGCCATCAATGTCATTGAGTAACTTATGTAACCACATTGCTTCTTGTGTTGCATGAAATAACGAGACGTATTCAGCTTCTGCCGTTGAGACGGCTACAGTATTTTGACGTTTGCTTTGCCAGCTTACAGCTCCACCTGAACGCATTACCTAAAGTAGAACATCGATTATCTAAGTCTCCAGCCCAGTTTGCATCAGAATAACCGATGACTTTAGCTTCATCTGACTTGTTGTAGCAAATTTTAGTTGTCAGTGTTCCTTTGATATAGCGTATGATTCGCTTTACAGCAGTAAGATGAGCTTCTGTTGGACATGAGTTGTACTTTGACACTTCACTTACTGCTTGTGCTATATCTGGACGTGTTGCAATTGAAGCATATAAAATTGAACCAACCATTGCTTGATACTTTTTTGAATCTACAGGCTTACTGATTCTATCATATTTTATGAGTTTAACATTTATGTCTGCAGGTGTGGATGCCGAGTTTGAGTCTTGCATACCAAAGCGATTTATGACTTGCTGGAGATAGAACTGTTGATCTAGAGATATTGAAGATTCGTGTTGATCAATATTAACCCTCAAGCAATAGTGCAGTGGTCCTAAGTCTTTCATTTTAAACTGATTTGAGAGCGCATGCTTCACTTGCATTAATGATGCATCGCCATCACTCATTATAATGAGATCGTCAACGTATACAGCCATTATAGTTTTGATGCCTGAATTGCTATCTCTAACATATACACATGGGTCAGTAGTGGACTGACAAAAATCTATAGACTTCAGAAAACTATCTAGAGCAAGATTCCAGCATCTAGGGGATTTCTTCAGTCCATAAATAGACTTGTTGAGTTTACACACAAGATGTTCAGATCCAGGTTTAATAAAACCTTCTGGTTGAGACATGTAGATGTCTTCATCAAGTCTGCCATTCAAAAAGCAGTTACAACATTCATTTGATGAATGTACATGTTGCGACTAAGACTAAGGCCATATGCCAATAGCGTACAAATTGTTGCAAAACCAACAACAGGTGAGAATGTCTCATGATAGTCTATTCTATGCTGCTGTGAATAACCCTTAGCCACTAGACGACCTTTGAATCGCTCTACAGTTCCGTCACCTCTATGTTTAGCTTTAAACACCCACTTGCATCCAACAGCACTACGTCCTTGAGGTAACTCTGTAAGATTCCAGGTATTAGTACCTATCAGTGGCTGATACTCACACCTAGCAGCTTCTATCCATTCCTTATGTTGAGAGCTTTGTTTTGCCTCTGAGAATGTCTCTGGTTCAATTATGTGACCAGCTTGATGAGCGACGTGTTGAGCCTGGCTTACATACTCATCAATTCCATAGCGAACCGGAGGTCTACGTTCGCGAGCAGACATGCGTCGCTGTTGCCCTTCACCAGTGCATTGTCCAGATAGGTTTGGAGTTGTCTGTTCATTTACTGAATGTTCAACCAGAATATATTTCTGCTTTGTATATTAGTCACATGATGGTTTAACGGTATTTGTAAAGTTTGTTTCATCAAATACCACGTCTCGCCTAGTAGTGACTTTACCAGTCGATTCATCAAGCAGGCGGTATGCCTTTGACTGTTTGCTGTATCCTATAAACCTTAGCTTCTGGCACTTCTTGTCAAGTTTCTGTCGTAGTTGATCTAGAACATGAGCATAAGCAATACATTCAAACACCCTTAGATTGTCTATGTTGGGTTTGCGTTCATACCACTTCTCATACGGTGTGAGATCATTCTTGTGTGAGGAAGTAGGAAGCCGATTTCTAACGTAGGCAGCAGTAGAAATGGCCAGTATTGCTTTGACAATTTGGCATGGCACAACATTGAATGTGCTGCTTCACACAGAGTTCTATTCATTCGCTCAGCAACACCATTTTGTTCCGGTGAGTAAGCTGATGTGAGTTCATGATGAATACCTTTAGATTTCAAGTAGTTGGTAAATTCTTGAGACAAGTATTCACCACCTCTATCTGATCTCAGTGTTTTAATGGTTTTTCCAGATTGGTTGGTTGCATGTGCTTCAAGCTCCTTAAACTTCTCAGGTACCTCAGATTTGTTTCTAAGAAAATACACAGCACAGCATCTAGAAAAATCGTCTATAAAGGTAACAAAGTATTTGCTACCTCCAATTGATTCTGTTTCCATTGCACAAACATCAGAATGCACTAGTTCCAGCTTCTGGGTAGCCTTGATATCTCCCACAGGTTTGAAGGGTTTACGAGTCATCTTTCCTTCAGCACAGCCTTCACAAAAAGAAATGTCTATTGCATGTAAGCTTGTAGCACAGACTATATTTCCTTTATTCAGTTTTTTCAGAGTAGTGTTATTCACATGTACTAGACGTTGATGCCAAATCTCTGCGCTAGCAGTGTTTGCATATTGAGTTTCAGTTTGTACACAGTCTAGACTGAACAGCTTATTAGCTAGTGATCCCATGGCCCTAACTCGACCACTAGCATCCTTAATCCAACATTGAGTATGGCCGAACTGAACAATGTAGCCTTTCTGAGTGGCAGCTCAAACTGAAAATAAACTGCTTGTTAGCTGAGGGACATGAAGTACATTGTAAAATGCAGATGCACATTGAACTCTACGATTGAGCTTTAGCATCACTTTTACAACACTAACTCCCACAACTTCAACCGTTCGACCATCACCTAGGCTGACCATTGCTATTTGTTCTAGCTTCTTGTAGCTATTAAAACTTTCCCTGTTAGGTGTCATATAACACGATGCTCCCGAGTCAATTAGCCAGGATGAGCTACAGTGCAATGAAAATGTATTGCTATGATGAGTGATAAATGTAAATTCATTGCCTACACAGCCATTGTCATTTTTACGTTCAAAATGGTTTTGCAGCCGCTTCCATGCTACATCAGGTGCTTCTGTATCTGTTATTAAGTAGAGAAATTCAGTACTAACAGATAGAGCAATTACTGAGAAAGCCTTACGATACCTGGATTTAAAAGCAGTTTTCAGCGCTTGATCAGCTGAACCTTCTGGTGCTTTCTCAGTACCATCCACAATATCGTATAGATCCTTTAGCAGCAAAATGTGTTTCATCTGGAACTTCCATGTCTGATAGTTCTGACTGTCCAACTTATCTATTGTCCATTTATCACTATCCATTGTAGAATGAGAGGTAGAATCTATGTTCTGGTTTGGTAGTGCTTGTTTCACTGTTCATGGTATCAATTGTTTAACTCCTGGTTCACCAGTCGTTGGTCAGTCAGTATAATAGCCGATCACCCTTTTTCTGGTATCAAACTCATGTACAGCTTCCTTGTTTGCCTGTCTGGGCCCATAACCTGTTGTTCTTGTATATTTGAAAGCCAAACAGCAACTGACTTACTACATAAGTGAGACAAGAGAGTAAAAGGATTATTACATAACAATTACATAACAGGTGAGTGAGTCAATATGAACAAAGAGTATGACAACAGCTATATACAAATACAAGATAATGACGGTGGTCAAAGTCAAAAACTAGTACATATTCAACAATTCAGCTAGCAACTTATCTGAGATGGCCATGGAGGCTGCAAATGCTTTGATGCTTTGCTCCTCCTCTTTCACTGTCTGCTGTACACTTTTGAGTCCCCTACCGCCATCTTTCTTATCAAGATACAATCTAGTAGTATCAGATTTTGGGTGGAGTGCTCCATGCATGGTCAGCAGTTTACGAGTTGCTATATCTGTTTCTTTGATGGCTTTCTCAGTCCACTTTATTATGCCTGCTGGATATCTTATATATTTATTTATATATATAAATATATATATATATATATATATATATATATATATATATATATATATATATATATATATATATACTAGCTGTACTACCCGGCGTTGCTCGAGAAACAAAATTTTTTTAATATTTTTGGACATAAGTCATTTCCACTCCACCCAGGAGGTAGACAAACAGCGCATTACCCATTTTTTAAGGTGGCGGGTTCCCCAGTAGGCATATAAACCTCCAAAAATGTATACATTTTTATGGTAGCTTTATGAATCTTCATATGCAGCACATATATGCTACCTAGATGTTGTCTCAGTGATTAGAAATCACTTTTTGCATATTTGACTTTTTATCTAACATCCTTCTGAGTCAATCTTGCTCATAGTGTTCTATTGTTGTATTAATATTTTCCCTTCACTATTACCTTTTCCCTTTAAATTAGGACTTTGTTTTATTTGTTTTTCTATCCGTTATAATAAAAAAATGTTCGCAAACAGATAAGTGATAAAATTAGAGTTAAATTATGTTAAAACAAAAAGTTAAAAAACATTAAAAAGTTTTTAAAATATTCATACAAACAAAGACAACAAATGCAAAAAATTCTTCTACCACAATGATTGCAAAAAATATGAATTGATAGAAATATGATATACAAAATGAAAAACCAAAATATCATGAATACTAACAATGGAAAGTTGCTGTTGCTGAGGAAGATATATTTGAAATTTTGCCGACCATAATGCTAGTGTATCACTGAAGCGCTTGAGGGTAAACAATGTTCTTTGTCTGACCGAATGGCGAGAGAATGTATAGACAATTTTTACTGCCTACTCGGGATACCGCAACATACAACTGTCCATGAGAAAAGCATGGTGTAAGTAGGTGAATGCTGACAGTTTTTAGTGTTTGACCTTGGAATTTGTTGATAGTCAAAGCAAATGACAGTCTAACAGGAAACTTAATACGTTTAATATGAAATTGCACAATTGTCGGAATTAGTGGTATTCTAGGGATAAAAACCTTTTCACCCATCGCAGCTCCGGTAAGCACAGTAGCACAAATAAGATTTCGAGATAGATTTTCGATGATCAATCTTGTACCATTACAAAGTCTAGGTAAATCAAAATTTCGAAGAAGCATAACTGGGGCACCAACGCATAGTTGAAGATTATGAGGAGGCATACTGGCAGGCTGTAAGGAGTTCAAGAATTCTGTAAGATAATTGACAGAGTCATTCTCTTCAACAACACAGTCTATGCTGAGGAATGAAGTCGCAGTTCAAGGAATTTTTTAAAGAAGTAGTTGATTGATGTGGTCAACAGTGTCATCTTTAGGTGCAAGAATTACCCTTTTTTTCAGCCATTGGTGCTGAAGATAGTTTTCGTGAATATTTGGGTACACTTTTTGTAGTAAATTGTCTTCTGTGTCTACAATAAATCGGCAATTATCAGGTAGAGAGATTAGCCCATTGTTAGCTGGTAGCTTTCCTTCACCAATATTTAAAAGTTGTGCAGAAAACTCCCCCAAAGCGTCATCCCCTCCCATATGCACTCTCATATTTGTCGTTAGTTTACAAACTTCTACACAGTGCCATATATAAGAATCCTTTAAGCAAGCTTTGAGTTCATCAGCTGGAGTTCTTCTAGGTATGACCGGTAGAATTGAACCAAAATCGCCTGCAAGAAATACACATACACCGCCCATAAGTTTGTCACTGTTATAAAGGTCTTTAGGCGTGCGATCCAGAGCTTCCAATGTTGCTTTATGTGCCATTGTGCATTCATCCCAAACAATTATTTTTGTGGTCTGTAACAAGTGAGCCAATCTGGTACATTTACGAATGTTGCAAACAGGAGTCTCCAGGAGTCCTATATCTAATGGTAGTTTAAACATGGAATGAGATGTTCTTCCACCTTCCAGCAACGTAGCGGCTATACCTGAATATGCGACTGCCAGTACGACTTGTCGGTTAGATCTGATTTTAGCAAGCAAAAGATTGAGCAAGAAAGTTTTACCAGTTCCACCGGGAGCGTCCAAGAAAAAAAATCGATTCACGCTCATCATCCACAGCATTTAAAATTTTTTCATAAACTAAATGCTGATCAAATGTGAGGTTTGGTTCGGTGCTGCTAACAAATCTATCTAACTTTGCAATGTCATAGTGTGTTTGTCGTAGCAAATATGTCTGTGGAAGCAGGTCTAAATCTCTGCATGGCGATGTGAATCCGAGTTGCTCTAGTCTCTTACCAAAAATGTTAATGACTTTGTCTTGTAATTAAATAAAAGCTTTGTTGAAAATTTCACCTGTGAAATCTAAAGAGATTTGCGGTTGAAGTTGATTCAATTGTCTGCGTACATCATCACTCATGCTTTCTCTATGATCTAGCCATATTTGTTTAGGATCAGACGGATTGAAGCTAATAAGAATAACGGCAAACATATTACGCAACCAAGAAGGTGAATCTGAAACTGAAGCTTCCTGAAGAGTTTTGTGCCACTGTCTGTCATCTTCTAGTAATCCTTGTTTGAGACATGCCTCCTTAAATGTTGAGCAAACAATTTCGTCGACAGTTCGAAGCTGTTGAAACGAAATACATGTACATGTAGGTCCTGTAACTTTGTGTAGTAAAATGCGCAAGAGAAAACATTCTCTGTTTGTTGGATGAACGGTATATACTCTTCCCAGCCCATCTGATGCACGTATGTGAGGCCAGTTTCAACAACTTTTCCTTGTTTTCTAGATTGCCACTTTTTCTGTGTTGTCTATGTGTATTAAGTAGGCATTTGATGATATAGTAGAGTTTGAGCAAACTCATCGTTTTGGCAGCTTACAAAAATTCTGTTAAAGTAGTCCTTGGTGGTTCCTGTGCACGTTGTTTGATGTTCTCCTCATTGAAGTATACTCGCTGTCCATTTTCCAGACGTACACTAAGGTGTGTTACTGCATGATGTCTCTGATGAACTGGCAAACCTAAAATCCTCCAAACAGCCTCATTGCTAGAAATATATCTACCAGTTTGAAAAGTGGTAACTACATCCCTGTTATTTTCTATAACAAAAGCTGCTTGATCACTACCTTTGTGAATGTATTTGCAAATGTATTTTATGGATTTAATCAAATGACAATGTTCCACATTGAGATGGGTGTTGAAAATCTTCGATAGAAGCGGGCAGTATGGCACAATCCATCTGTTGTCAATTTCCATTTCTGTACCACCACGTTGAATTATTGCAAAATGACGTCCCATCCCTGGCATTCGTCTTCTATACTGCGGATACCCATCATCAGCAGTCAGAGTGTCATGAATTAGTGCTCGCGGGTATTGTTTGGTGCATTTTTGTCTTTCATACAGAGAGAAAAGCGATTGAGGTTGCCACATGGTCCATGTATCATTTGCTTGGTAACGATGCTGTACAGAGTTGGGTTCTCCTTGTTATCTGGAATTTCTGCAGATATTATTGGGTCGACTTGAAATGGGCGTATTTTTTCTACCAGCCATAGAAGAAGATGACAATGAGGCAGACCTCGTTTTTGCCATTCAATTGAATAAAGGAAACATTGAGCATCGCCAAAATTTTTTCCCTTGGTTATCAAGTTGAGCAGTAGTTTCACTTTTAGCCCAAACACTCTAGCTACAATGTCATGTCTGTCATGAGCTGCTTGCCCATCTAGGAGAGCTTCTTTGATATCCGTCCATTTTGGATTGCACGTTAATGTTATAAATAAATCTGGCCTTCCATGTTGTCTGACATAGGTCATAGCATCTTGGAAATATTCATGCATGTGTCGAGGGCTAGGAAGAAGGAAGAAAGAAGGAAGTAAATGAAGAATGAAGTAAAGAGAGTAAAGGAAGAAGGAAGAATGACTAATTGGCCGATGTTCTGTGCATCATCATTCAGCATAGCATCTCTTAGGTGAATGTAACTGTCAGCTCTAAGTCTTCTTTAGTTATGTCTAATATAAGCCAATCTTCCACTTTCAATTTTTGCGTACATGTCTCTCAGAAATTGATCGAGCAGGTGTCTGCATCTGAGTAAGTGGTTTGATCCTGTGTTTCATATCATTATCCTAAAAGCATAAAAATCCTTGGCAGATACTGTGTTCTTTTGTGCTTCATTACCTGTGTTTGGGTCCACCTGCCTAATTGTAAGATAATATCCATCTTGTCCTTGCCAGTATATGACTGGGTACAGGATATATGCGTTTCAGAAACTCTTGCAAGTCCTGATTGTTGCTTGTGCAACACGATATCTCTCTTATCAAAGTCCTGTCCTACAATAACAATCGCAGGTTTGTCTAATTCGGGTGCATTATATCTTTGTTCATGTTTTCCAACTGGCCGCCTATCTCCACAAATTAAAATTTTCAAACTGTCATCTGTTAGATTTTCTATGGATGTTTTAAATTCCTGAACATAGTTGTTGTAGCGGTGAAAAAAGTCTTGCAAATCTTGGACGATGTTACGCCTGACACCTGAGACATTTTCACATCTTTGATTTACTTTGTCATCAGAATTGCCCCTGAAGAAAATTTGCAAAAACATGTTGTTTTCGTTTTAAGCTGGCAAAAGCGATCCATGCAAATGATAGATCTGCCCTTGTACTTTGAAAGTGGGCATAAAACCTTGCTCGCAAATTTTTCTTGAAGCTCCAAAAGATGTCATCTGAAAACAATTGTTATATTTGTGAATGTTAGATAGAAAATGGCGAGAATATTAATGATCTCCAATCATTAAACTTTGCAATGGTTCAGGGGTGCAGTAATGACTGGTATTTTGACTTTTCCATTAGCGCAACACATGCCTGGAGCTTCGTCCTTCCACTTGACTGCTTAACAATGGTGACAAATTTTATTCATATTTTTTATTGAACAAAAAGAATCACTCTCACAATTAAAAGAGCAGTCATACAAAAATGCTGCATTAAATTTTTCTTTCCAAGATGTGCATCTTCTTGCAGCAATCCTCTCTCGATCACGCACTTGTCTTTGAGCCCGTTGCTCGTCAGTCTCTAAAGATCCTACAGTTTCAATCCGCCCTCAATTACACGCTTGTCTTGGTGCACGTTGTTCATCAGTCTCCAAAGATCTTACAGTTGCAATTCTCTCTCGATTACACACTTGTCTTTGTGCACGTTGTTCGTCAGTCTCCAAAGATCTTACAGTAGCAATTCTCTCGATCACACGCTTGTCTTTGTGCATGTTGTTCGTCAGTCTCCAACGATCTTCCAGTTGCAATCCTCTCTCGATCACAGGCTTGTCTTTTTGCATGTTGTTCGTCGGTCTCCAAAGATCTTACAGTTTCAATTCGATCTCGATCATACGCTCGTCTTCGTGTGCGTTGTTCTTCAGTCTGTGATGCTCTCTGTTCTCTAGCCATTGCTAAGCGTTCATTCATTTGCTGATCAGTTTCCAAGGCTTTAGCAGCCGCTCTCCTCAGTCTGTCTTTTCTAAGTCTTTCTTCTTTTTTCTGTGATGACTCACTGCAGGTTCTTTTCTTTGGAGGCATTAGACAATGTGTAACTTTTGAGGAAACATGTAATAAACAGATTACTAAAAAAGTAAAGAATGTAATAGGAGAATGTAAATCTAGATATATATTTCTCAAAATATGTAAATGATAAATCTTACAGATAATCTAACAGACAATCTTACATTAATCTTACAAATTTTTGTTGTAAAAGTAATTAAGAATTACAAATATTAATAATAAAGATTAGAAACTTAATAAGAGATAATAACGGTGTATGAAAATGAATTATGTTAAAACTTCAAACACAATACTCAAACTATATTTAACAAAGGCAAGGTGAAATAATAACAATAATGAAGCAAACTTTAAAATCTAATATTATAAACTTCAAAAGTTATAAGAAATTTAAGAATGTAATAGGAGAATGTAAATCTAGATATATATTTCTCAAAATATGTAAATGATAAATCTTACAGAGAATCTAACAAATAATCTTACAGTAATCTTACGAATGTTTGTTGTAAAAGTAATTACAAATTACTAATATTAATATTAAAGATTAGAAAATGAATAAGAAATAATAACGGTGTATGAAAATGAATAATGTTGAAACTTCAAACACAATACTCAAACTATGTTTAAAAAAGGCAAGGTGAAATAATAACAATAATGAAACAAACTTTAAAAACTAATAGTATAAACTTCAAAAGCTATAAGAAGTTCAAGAATGTAATAAGAGAATATAAATCTAGATATGTATTTCTCAAAATATGTAAATGTGTGTAAATATAAGATAGCGACAAATAACTAATACTTGTAACGTTACACGATAAATCTTACAGATAATCTAATAGATAATCTTACAAACGTTTGTTGTAAAATGTAAAATTAATTACGAATTACTAATTGGTTAGGTTCAGAAGGAAATATGTGTAAGTTAGTATACAAAGCGAGCACTGATAGGAACTTTTGTGATTTTCGTGTGCGTTTGCGAACTTCGTCTTATCCGTCTGTTGAGAAAAGGAAATTGCGCTTGGTAATATACTATATCGCTATTAAAATAAAGGTTTAATAACAAACTTTGAAATATTCATTCAAACAAAGATGTTTTAATTTGAACTAAAAGAAATAACGTAAAATATTTTTTAAACAAGCTATGATTTAGTTCGTATTTAATGATTGTAGAACGCAAGATACCAAATGAAAAGTCAAAAAACATAACGTAGCTGTGAAAATGTCTCCTGAGCAGCGGAAATAAATTAGTAACTAAATGTAAATGTAAAATAAATAGCAGATATGTAAAGTACGAAATGTCAACGAAACGAATATACCCAGTTTGGTAACGTATATAATCTGTACAAAAATCATCAAATTTATAGTTCAAGATAATTTACCAAAAAGACTTTCAAAAAACACGAAAAAGCATCGCGTTGCGTATACTTAGGTCCCAGAATATTTTCGAAGATCAGCATCTTAATTCGTGGACACAAGGCTAAAATAAATAGCACGCGTGTATCCGTTAAATTCGTCTTGATTTAAAATGCAGTATTAATGGTAATGTTTAAATAGCTTTATTTTAGCAAGGCTAATTTATAGTTTGCACGCGCATAGCGTATTTGTTTTAACAGAACGTATATAAAAACACACTGGTTTACTAAGGCAATATAGCTCAGTGGTAAAGCATACGGAAAAGGTACACGGAATAGTTTGAAAAAACCGTTGTGAGTTCGAATCCATCAGATGGCATAAAATCAAGATTTTAAGATCTATAGCCGGATTTCTGATGAACACATAACATACAACACACGGACTTTGAGAAATATATATATATATATATACATGTATATAAAAAAATTGTTTCCTCACCCCGGATACCCCGTATGGGTGGTAAATTCTGCTCTAATTCGGGTCTCCTACCAGAGACCTGGGAGTTTGAGAACTCGCCTCAAGATCTTAGCTATTCCCAATAGTGCACTTTTCTGCAGCTCACCTGAGTTGATTGGTGTTGGTATTTGGGCAAGCCACATTTTATGCGCCGGTGTTATTGCGCCCAGTGCCCCAATGACTACTGGTATTACAGTTGTTCTTACATTCCAGCATTTTTCAATCTCTTCTTCAAGAGGGAGATATTTCTCTACCTTTTCTTTTTCCTTGCTGGCTATATTGTAGTCATTGGGTACTGCTATATATTATAGTAGCCCTCTTGTTTTTCTTGTCTACCACCACTATATCTTGTTGGTTTGCTAGGACATGCTTGTCAGTTCGGATTCAGAAGTCCCAGAGGATCTTAGCGCGGTCATTTTCATTGACCTTACCAGGAGCTTCCCACAGGTGTTGGGGTTTATTAGGGCCATACTCTTCACATAGACTTTTATACACAACACCTGCGACATGATTATGCCGCTCAGTGTATGCGTTTCCTGCCAGCTGCTTGCATCCACTGATGCTGTGTTGGATGGTCTCAGGCGCATCTTTGCACAGTCTGCATCTAGGATCATCTCTAGTGTGATAGATTTTTGTTTGGAGTTGCCTTGTTGGGAGCACTTGCTCCTAGGCTGCCATGATTAGTGACTCTGTATTAGCCGTTAGGTTTTCTTTGTTCAGCCACATATATGTCTGGTGAAAATCGCCAACCTTAGATATTTGTTGGTGGTAAGCACTATGAAGAGGTTTTGTGTGCCAGTCAATTTCCTCATCATTAGGGCATAGGTCCATTGTAAGAGCAGCCGATAGAAATTCAGCTAGCAACTTATCTGAAATGGCCATGGAGGCTGCATATGCTTTGATGCTTTGCTCCTCTTCTTTCACTGTCTGCTGTACACTTTTGAGTCCCCTACCGCCATCTTTCCTATCAAGATACAATCTAGTAGTATCAGATTTTGGGTGGAGTGCTCCATGCATGGTCAGCAGTTTACGAGTTGCTATATCTGTTTTTTTGATGGCTTCCTCAGTCCACTTTATAATGCCTGCTGCATATCTTATTACTGGCAGTGCGTAGGTATTTATTGCCATGACTTGGTTCATGGCATTGAGCTAGCTCCGTAAAACCTGCCGAAGGCGTTTCTTTTATTCCGTAATGGCTTTGTGACGTACCTCGGCTTCGTGGTAGATGTTGCTTTGCATAATCCCCAAGTACTTGTATCCTTCTTCTATATCTTTGATGGTACCATTTGCCATTCAATATATGTATATATATATATATATATATATCTATATAATGACAAATAAGCTCAATTCCAGAACGCATTTTGCTCATAAGTCGAAGTATAACTGTGTCAACTTAGGAGGTATAACAATAAATACAGATTGTTATAATAATATCTTGCTTCACAATGACTGTCATCTCTTTTAATTGTATATTTATTTGTATACCATGCCAGATAAAGTAAGAAGCGCCATGAGTTTATACTTTTCTCTCTAAAATAGTGTTCAAATGTAGGTAATGGCTGAGAAGCTTTTTCGATAGTAGTTGGTGATCTCTGATGATCAACCTCTACTGAATCATTGACTGTACTTTTTTTAAAGATTCTGTAATGATCACTATAAATAATTCAGAGTGTCTCACATTTGATGGAGCAAAGAGAGTGATTTTGCTTCAAAATTCATGGTGATTTTTTAGCATTACATGTTATACTTTTACGCTGGTAACAGTAGTGTCGGTCTGTTCATTTGTGTAAAACCACCTTTAGAGGTCCTTATAAGTTAAAGCTTATTGTAAGGTTCCAATTTTTGAAATACATAAAATAGCTCTCTCCACAGGATTCCAACACTAAATATTCAACTTCGCAGACTAACACCAGCTCCAAAATAATTGTGCACATGTTTATACCCAGTGCTAACCCCAGTGCTTATATCCCTGATAACCTCTCACAAACACCAAACTGCCAGGATACCAAATAATAAAAATATTAGGCATAGGTTGACCGATAATACTGCAGCAGTTGTATAAATAGAAGTTGTCTAGCGCCGCTTATTATATACACAATAAGATAACCATTAAGTAAAGATGTACACCATGACCAGTAAGACAACTGTAGACGAATCTACAATTTTAATGAATGTAATTAAACTGGCTAGTTACATTCATAACTAGTTAATCCGCACTATGAATATATCTTCCTTACTAAATGACAAACCTTGTAACTAAACTATATTACACTTTGTTTGAATGGAATTGGTGGGTAATGTGCTCAACTACAATTTGAACAGTACATATTTTGTAAGATCTGATCAGAATTGATCTGATTGATCAATTGATCACTGATAAAATTGTTATTCACATTATCCACCATATATCAGTTATTAAACACGATACTAATATGTTGAATTCAGTCAAACATTTTGTTTTAACACTGGCTGCTTACACTTGCTGTGTATCTTTGTATAATTGTATAGCTTTTATGGTAAAATCATATACATGATCAGTCTTCAAATAATATATGGTCTTTAGTTTATGATCTGTGTTTTGGTATTCCAGGATCTGTTATTAAGTGTGGTTCATTGTTATTAAACCTTTGAAGTAATTCAAAATGTTATATTTAAAGGATGTTTTAGATCTATTCATTCTGTCTTGTTTTAAAAAGAATAGTATTGACAACAACATAAGATTCTGGCTATTGTAACCTTACCAAACTTTACAGAACAGTTTATATGATATATCGATATAATAGTACATTTATTTGAGTGGATCAACACATTAAGGTATACGTAATCATTACCAGATGTCTGGAATACTTGAGTAAGAGCTGCCCTATTATCTGAATTATATTTATGCAAAAGAAGGTTAACTTTAAGTCTTGTTAGCTACAGTAACATAAATGGCAAAAGCTCACACTTAGTTGGTGTGAGCTTACTCAAAAATTTTAAATGTTTGTGATTTTTTACTGATATTGATTCTGTGCAAATGGAAAGTCATCCCATGTTCATGTCATGTAATGGATAGCATTGATTACGTTTACAGGTGTGAAAAAAACACACAAGATTCATATGTGAGGAGATGCGTAGCTGAATCACAGTTGCTTTAAATTCATGAATATTTTACAGTTGTAATACTATCATGGCAGATATGGAAGAAGTTCAACCTAACACCATTGTCTGTGGTTTTTGTCTGAGACAAGACATGGCTCTTCCAAAACCTAGACAATTACCTTGTACTCATGTACACTGCCTGGATTGCCTGACTGGATTTTTTGATGAAAACCATATCCTGGTTTGTCCATTGGAATCCTGTGGGCAAGTATTATTAAGTACTATTGTGTACCGGAAGACGTCACTATTTGAGTTTCGAAAACATTAACCAAAATATGTGTGTGGGTATAACTGTATAGCTGCATAATATGTGAATATCGGTTAACAGATTTTTAAAAATTGATAAGTCGCTGTTATGCTACTGTCAATATGTTTATATTAATTTATGACTTGACAGTCTGTAGAATACTTGCTAATATTTATTAGGGGGTTTATCTTTATAAATTAATTTGAAGTAACGTTGATTACACCTTTGCTGTTAGATAATTGAATTTTTATTTTACAAAGTTACTGAAACTTTGAAAATTTACTGAAAGTCTATTAAATTTTGAAAGGTGAAAGTCACCTTTTAAAATTTAATAGGCTTGAGTTGTTTGTCATATTACTATTTACAACGTAATGTACTGCCATTGTTTTCTCTGTATGTTAACTGGTTGATGCTAGTGGCTTTTATTAGGATTTACGGTCGTATAATTTAAATCGTTGTAGAGCTGACAAGCTCTACAATAGCTCACATAGCTTAACCTGTTAGGAAATGAACTTGTATCCTACAGCAAGCTAACACATGCTGCAACAAAAACAATAGTCAATAATCATTCATATTTATTTTGTTTGCAACAGCAAAAAACAAATCTAATTTCAATCTATAAATGTTTTATTTTAGTTATCTCTGCAAAGATCTAAAATTAATTGTCACCATCTACTTTTAACTGTTTTCAATTATAGCTGTAACTCTGGCAACAGATTTAGGTCATTAGGAATGAGGAGTGCTTATTTATTTATGCTGCAAATTTTTTGGTATTCGCAAAAAAAGTTACATATATTACAAAGCAAATAAAAGCAACCATTAATAGCATGCGGTACGGCTGGTGATGCACAGTCATGACTGGCAAAGCCTATTTTTGTAGATGGGTTTACCTCACCATTACTCTGGCCAGCTCTCAACTGTGCATTCATTTTTGTTGATAATTAGCTTCGGTTGGAATGGTTTCTAACGGAGAGCTCTTTGTTGACACTGGAACAGCTGGTCAACATTGGTGGTGATGAGAACTATTTGTGGGTACCAGCAGCTTAGTCTGCTTAATATCAGTATGTGGCCCTCTTAAGCAGCCATATTAACCTATGCATGGCACACGCTAACCAACTCGAGTGTAGGGTAATCTGGAGCATATCTTCCCTTGATGGTCGCAATTGACTCAAGCATTTTTACTTTTCGGAAATTTGTCGGAAAACTTGCCATATTCCCTACACGGTACGGGAAGCTTGCATTTGAGGTCACTATTGCAATAGAGGTGACTGCTGTTTCCGTGTATGTTTTAACTCATTCACATAGGCCTAAATGCTCTTTCGACATAATGCATTTTTTTATAAATTTCTAATCATAAACCCTCACTTTAATGCTGATATAAACACCTTTAACACTTTTGCCTGTAGCTTTGTAGCTGATTCTGTAAACACAGGCGTTTGTAGGCATGGCTTGTATTTAAAAATAGTCAAAGCGACCATCAACATTTACACCGTTAAATAATGAACATGGCTTCGCTGAAGAAACCAACTAGGACAATCATGTTCGAATCTGCTCCTGTTTGCAGTGGCAATGAAGACTATATATGCTGGATGTCTTGACCAGGTTTTCTTTGATGATGTACCATTGCAATATTTGTTCTGCCAGTCTTTATAAGCAGTCCTAAGAAATAGATTAGCCATGTCCCATAATGTGGTGGTAGTTTTCAGGAATAGATTAGTAAACATTATGTGATTTCTGTCTCAATCCATATGTCTATCAAAATAAGAGTTGAACTACTGCTCAAGTTGGTTTACACACAGCTAAAATTTTAGCTGAAGCAAGTTAGCTGTTATTAGTAGTACCACCAATAGTGCGAAAGTCTGAGTTAACTAGCGTCATACAAATAGGTTTTGAATATAAATTGTGTTAAACTGAATTTGTACTAGCGCTTGCGCGATACTGAAGTGGATGCCAGCAAAGCAGCTGGATGCTCATTATGGTGTTTTACAATTCGAAATCTACAGTGAGAGTGAAAAACGAAGACAAACACCGCTCAATACAATAAATGTAACGATACGTAAAAAACTATACATTAACAAGTACTCAAACTGCTACACCATTTAATGTAAAAATATAATTGATGTAAGTCTGTAAATGTAGATCTTTCTGGGAGAGATTGATTAGTGTTATCATACTGTTGTTCTTTAAGGAGACTTACAGTGTAATTGTTCACTTTTTTGTGTGTTACCGAGTTGTTCACAGTTTCTTTGCTCTCTTCCACTAGGCTCCTTTTGTCTAAAGCACTAAACTACCATGCTCTGAAAGATAGGGAGCATGGTAGACTGATTCATTCTTTTGCATCAGCAAGTGTTCATGCAAGCTATTACAAACATTTATATAGCTCAACTTCTTTGATTGGCAAGCTGGCACAGGCCATCATTTTAGTAGCTTCCTTTTTTCATTAAAAGTTTACTGCATGACCACTCTCTGCAAGGTGTTCATAAACATGTTCATACATTGACTCCCATAAAACCTTAACTAGGTTTTATTGTTTCTAAAATCATCTCTACAATCAGCTGGTGGTACCGGACCAAGAAGTCGTGCATGGTAAACGTATTTGACTCCCGTCAAACTTTTATGTACCACATGTAGTCCGTCTTACTTAAATTTTCACATAATGAACAATGAAAAATTGACTGGGAATATTGTGCACGAGAGCTTGTCTAAAGTGTTTATTCATTTGCGTGGAAATATAGAATACCAGCATATTTTAGCTATGTATCAACACATGTCAAAAAACAACACAGCCATTTACCTAGGGATGGTGATTTTTTTCAGACGCTTCACAATGCAACTTATATAGTCTTCAAATTGAGAGACTCGTACAAGTTGCGGCTTAAGAACAGTTAAGTTGTAGCATGGTGATTTAAAACCAATTACAGGTACAAAGGACAGATTGCGGTTGACCAAGTTTTTTTGCTATCAACAAAAATGTGGCCTTATAGAAATAATTTTAGGAATAACTCCGTCAAACGTAACCACCTGTCACTTGTTCAAGATTATCTAAGACCTAATCTAGCAGTAGTATGTAGAGAGCAGATCTACACAAAAAAGTGACGGATCCAGCGAGGGGGGATAGAAAAAGGGGGTTGCGAATTAAATTGGCTAGGGGTGTAGATTGAATTGCGTGGAGTTGAATGAGATGTTGGGGTTTGGGGGGAAATTGTGGTGTAGAGTAGGGGATTGAATTCGAGGGGGTATGGATCCGCTCCCGGCGTAATCGGCGGATTATCTGTGGATGAGTCATCCGATTAGTGGGGGATGAGTCATCCGATTAAACGTGGATTATCGCGGGATTAGTCGGGGGAATCGTTGCGGATTAGTCGGCCGAATCGTCGCGGATTATCGGTGGATTAGTGGGGGGTGAATATCTGGGAAATCGAGGGCTGGTTGGTTTTCCGGAGTGGATCTCGCGGATTATCGAGGAGAGCGAGAGATTACCGGATGAGTGAGGGGGTTAAAATCTGGGACACCGAGCGGTTGATTTTCCGGAGAATGTTATATATTTGGTTGAATGAGAGATAAGTTTTTATTATAAAATATAAACTATAAATGTTACAAAAAAATTCAAATGCGAAATTCACTTTCGCAAAATTCAATTTCGCGAAATTCAATTTCGCGAAATTCAATTTCGCGAAATTCAATTTCGCGAAATTCAATTTCGCGAAATTCAATTTCGCGAAAGTTGACTATATAACATATAATGTGTAATTTCGCGAAAGTTGACTATATAATATATATAATGTGTAATTTCGCGAAATTGAATTTCGCGGTTGGAGCTCGATATTCTCGATAGGGTTTACAGACGGATTAGATAATTCGGTTAAAGTAAGAACCTCTTATTATTCACTTCGATTGTAAACTTCATAAATTTCTGAAAATAATCCACCACTGTTATGGATCCACCACTTTTTAAAAAGAAAATATATAAATTCACGATACGTTACTAGTCAGTGCTGAATGTTATTGGAGCTTCCGAGGACTCAACTTCACGTACTATGAAATTCGACAATATTTCTGAAAGAATATCCCAATTGATTATAAAACAAAGACGATGTAGAAGACCAACCAAGTCTAGATCAAATAAACCTATGTTATTACGAAGTTCACTCAGGAAAAGTTCGGTAGTAAAGCGGTTATTTGAAACCGAGGATAGTTATACGGAAGGTGTGAAGAAAACATTGTCACCCACTTCAACAGTTTTTAAAACCGAGAACGTGCAAGAACCATGGAAATGGGTTGATCTAAAAGAGTTGGATATTCCAGCCTCTTTAGAAGTAATACAAGCAAATAAGACTGACGAAAATAACAATAATGAGATTGCTTTGCAATTCGTTATCGAGTGCAAGGGGGAGCGTGTGACATTATGTTCAATCATCAATCCTCAAATGTATAACATTTCCTCATCGTTTCAATGGAGCGTACCAGCTCTCATGATCTTGGATCGAAATGAGATTTATAAGGAGTCTAGGTCTTCTTCAGAATTGAAACTATTTAAGATTGATGGAGCCTGCAATCTGAAGGAATTTAGAGAGAAAATAAGCAAGGATTACAATCTCTGTATATCAAGACATTGATTACTTGAGGAAACTGTTCGGTGATATAATTTTGGTGAAGGAATTGTTAATATGATTGAATTTTATAGTGATTATATGTTGTTATATCGTACAGGATTGAATTTACTATTAACGTATGATTTACCGAATATAAGTTTTGTATAACTTACAATATTTTGCAATTTCGCATGAGATGAATCTAAGAAAGATTCGGTTGATTGTACAATTCTCAATGTTTTAAAATGTTGAATGGAATAAATTTACAAAAGATTCAGTTACTCTCACTACGAAGTCTATATACAACACAATTTTTTTTTGATTTTCGAAGTTGAGAGATCATCATGAGTAATCAGTATATTGAGAATTATTCCATGAAGTGGTAAAGCACCCATGGATCTTTTAATTAGATTAAACTAGTAGACTCGCTAGTTCCATGCACTGTGAGAGATCATCATGAGTAATCAGTATATTGAGAATTATTCCATGAAGTGGTAAAGCACCCATGGATCCTTTAATTGGATTAAACTAGTAGACTTGCTAGTTCCATGCACCGTGAGAGATCATCATGAGTAATCAGTATATTGAGAACTATTCCATGAAGTGGTAAAGCACCCATGGATCTTTTAATTAGATTAAACTGGTAGACTCGCTAGTTCCATGCACCGTGAGAGATCATCATGGGTAATCAGTATATTGAGAATTATTCCATGAAGTGGTAAAGCACCCATGGATCCTTTAATTAGATTAAACTAGTAGACTTGCTAGTTCCATGCACTGTGAGAGATCATCATGAGTAATCAGTATATTGAGAACTATTCCACGAAATGGTAAAGAACCCATGGATTCACTAATTAGATTTAACTAGTAGACTTGGTAGTTCCATGCACCGTGAGAGATCATCATGAGTAATCAGTATATTGAGAACTATTCCATGAAGTGGTAAAGCACCCAAGGATCTTTTAATTAGATTAAACTGGTAGACTCGCTAGTTCCATGCACCGTGAGAGATCATCATGGGTAATCAGTATATTGAGAATTATTCCATGAAGTGGTAAAGCACCCATGGATCCTTTAATTAGATTAAACTAGTAGACTTGCTAGTTCCATGCACTGTGAGAGATCATCATGAGTAATCAGTATATTGAGAACTATTCCACGAAATGGTAAAGAACCCATGGATTCACTAATTAGATTTAACTAGTAGACTTGGTAGTTCCATGCACCGTGAGAGATCATCATGAGTAATCAGTATATTGAGAACTATTCCATGAAGTGGTAAAGCACCCATAGATCCTTTAATTAGATTAAACTAGTAGACTTGCTAGTTCCATGCACTGTGAGAGATCATCATGAGTAATCAGTATATTGAGAATTATTCCATGAAGCGGTAAAGCACCCATAGATCCTTTAATTAGATTAAACTAGTACACTTGCTAGTTCCATGCACTGTGAGAGATCATCATGAGTAATCAGTATATTGAGAATTATTCCATGAAGTGGTAAAGCATCCATGGATCCTTTAATTAGATTAAACTAGTAGACTTGCTAGTTCCATGCACCGTGAGAGATCATCATGAGTAATCAGTATATTGAGAACTATTCCATAAAGTGGTAAAGCACCCATAGATCCTTTAATTAGATTAAACTAGTAGACTTGTTAGTTCCATGCACTGTGAGAGATCATCATGAGTAATCAGTATATTGAGAATTATTCCAAGAAGTGGTAAAGCACCCATGGATCCTTTAATTAGATTAAACTAGTAGACTTGCTAGTTCCATGCACTGTGAGAGATCATCATGAGTAATCAGTATATTGAGAATTATTCCATGAAGTGGTAAAGCACCCATAGATCCTTTAATTAGATTAAACTAGTAGACTTGCTAGTTCCATGCACCGTGAGAGATAATCATGAGTAATCAGTATATTGAGAATTATTCCATGAAGTGGTAATGCACCCATGGATCCTTTAATTAGATTAAACTAGTAGACTTGCTAGTTCCATGCACCGTGAGAGATCATCATGAGTAATCAGTATATTGAGAATTATTTCATGAAGTGGTAAAGCACCCATAGATCCTTTAATTAGATTAAACTAGTAGACTCGCTAGTTCCATGCACCGTGAGAGATCATCAAGAGTAATCGGTATATTGAGAATTATTCCATGAAGTGGTAAAGCACCCATGGATCCTTTAATTAGATTAAACTAGTAGACTTGCTAGTTCCATGCACCGTGAGAGATCATCATGAGTAATCAGTATATTGAGAATTATTCCATGAAGGTGTAAAGCACCCATGTATCCTTTAATTAGATTAAACTAGTAGACTTGCTAGTTCCATGCACTGTGAGGGATCATCATGAGTAATCAGTATATTGAGAATTATTCCATGAAGTGGTAAAGCACCCATAGATCCTTTAATTAGATTAAACTAGTACACTTGCTAGTTCCATGCACCGTGAGAGATCATCATGAGTAATCAGTATATTGAGAATTATTCCATGAAGTGGTAAAGCACCCATAGATCCTTTAATTAGATTAAACTAGTACACTTGCTAGTTCCATGCACTGTGAGAGATCATCATGAGTAATCAGTATATTGAGAATTATTCCATGAAGTGGTAAAGCACCCATGGATCCTTTAATTAGATTAAACTAGTAGACTTGCTAGTTCCATGCACCGTGAGAGATCATCATGAGTAATCAGTATATTGAGAATTATTCCATGAAGCGGTAAAGCACCCATGGATCCTTTAATTAAATTAAACTAGTAGACTTGCTAGTACCATGCACTGTGAGAGATCATCATGAGTAATCAGTATATTGAGAATTATTCCATGAAGTGGTAAGGACCCATAGATCCTTTAATTATATTAAACTAGAAGACTTTCTAGTTCCATGCACTGTGAGAGATCATCATGAGTAATCAGTATATTGAGAATTATTCCATGAAGTGGTAAAGCACCCATAGATCCTTTAATTAGATTAAACTAGTACACTTGCTAGTTCCATGCACTGTGAGAGATCATCATGAGTAATCAGTATATTGAGAATTATTCCATGAAGTGGTAAAGCACCCATGGATCTTTTAATTAGATTAAACTAGTAGACTTGCTAGTTCCATGCACTGTGAGAGATCATCATGAGTAATCAGTATATTGAGAATTATTCCATGAAGCGGTAAAGCACCCATGGATCCTTTAATTAAATTAAACTAGTAGACTTGCTAGTACCATGCACTGTGAGAGATCATCATGAGTAATCAGTATATTGAGAATTATTCCATGAAGTGGTAAGGACCCATAGATCCTTTAATTATATTAAACTAGAAGACTTTCTAGTTCCATGCACTGTGAGAGATCATCATGAGTAATCAGTATATTGAGAATTATTCCATGAAGCGGTAAAGCACCCATGGATCCTTTAATTAGATTAAACTAGTACACTTGCTAGTTCCATGCACCGTGAGAGATCATCATGAGTAATCAGTATATTGAGAATTATTCCATGAAGTGGTAAAGCACCCATAGATCCTTTAATTAGATTAAACTAGTACACTTGCTAGTTCCATGCACTGTGAGAGATCATCATGAGTAATCAGTATATTGAGAATTATTCCATGAAGTGGTAAAGCACCCATGGATCCTTTAATTAGATTAAACTAGTAGACTTGCTAGTTCCATGCACCGTGAGAGATCATCATGAGTAATCAGTATATTGAGAATTATTCCATGAAGCGGTAAAGCACCCATGGATCCTTTAATTAAATTAAACTAGTAGACTTGCTAGTACCATGCACTGTGAGAGATCATCATGAGTAATCAGTATATTGAGAATTATTCCATGAAGTGGTAAGGACCCATAGATCCTTTAATTAGATTAAACTAGTAGACTTGCTAGTTCCATGCACCGTGAGAGATCATCATGAGTAATCAGTATATTGAGAATTATTCCATGAAGTGGTAAAGCACCCATAGATCCTTTAATTAGATTAAACTAGTACACTTGCTAGTTCCATGCACTGTGAGAGATCATCATGAGTAATCAGTATATTGAGAATTATTCCATGAAGTGGTAAAGCACCCATGGATCTTTTAATTAGATTAAACTAGTAGACTTGCTAGTTCCATGCACTGTGAGAGATCATCATGAGTAATCAGTATATTGAGAATTATTCCATGAAGCGGTAAAGCACCCATGGATCCTTTAATTAAATTAAACTAGTAGACTTGCTAGTACCATGCACTGTGAGAGATCATCATGAGTAATCAGTATATTGAGAATTATTCCATGAAGTGGTAAGGACCCATAGATCCTTTAATTATATTAAACTAGAAGACTTTCTAGTTCCATGCACTGTGAGAGATCATCATGAGTAATCAGTATATTGAGAATTATTCCATGAAGCGGTAAAGCACCCATGGATCCTTTAATTAGATTAAACTAGTACACTTGCTAGTTCCATGCACTGTGAGAGATCATCATGAGTAATCAGTATATTGAGAATTATTCCATGAAGCGGTAAAGCACCCATGGATCCTTTAATTAAATTAAACTAGTAGACTTGCTAGTACCATGCACTGTGAGAGATCATCATGAGTAATCAGTATATTGAGAATTATTCCATGAAGTGGTAAGGACCCATAGATCCTTTAATTAGATTAAACTAGAAGACTTGCTAGTTCCATGCACTGTGAGAGATCATCATGAGTAATCAGTATATTGAGAATTATTTCATGAAGTGGTAAAGCACCCATGGATCCTTTAATTAGATTAAACTAGTAGACTCGCTAGTTCCATGCACCGTGAGAGATCATCAAGAGTAATCAGTATATTGAGAATTATTCCATGAAGTGGTAAAGCACCCATGGATCCTTTAATTAGATTAAACTAGTAGACTTGCTAGTTCCATGCACCGTGAGAGATCATCATGAGTAATCAGTATATTGAGAATTATTCCATGAAGGTGTAAAGCACCCATGTATCCTTTAATTAGATTAAACTAGTAGATTTGCTAGTTCCATGCACTGTGAGGGATCATCATGAGTAATCAGTATATTGAGAATTATTCCATGAAGTGGTAAAGCACCCATAGATCCTTTAATTAGATTAAACTAGTACACTTGCTAGTTCCATGCACTGTGAGAGATCATCATGAGTAATCAGTATATTGAGAATTATTCCATGAAGCGGTAAAGCACCCATAGATCCTTTAATTAGATTAAACTAGTAAACTTGCTAGTTCCATGCACTGTGAGAGATCATCATGAGTAATCAGTATATTGAGAATTATTCCATGAAGTGGTAAAGCTCCCATGGATCCTTTAATTAGATTAAACTAGTAGACTTGCTAGTTCCATGCACTGTGAGAGATCATCATGAGTAATCAGTATATTGAGAATTATTCCATGAAGCGGTAAAGCACCCATGGATCCTTTAATTAAATTAAACTAGTAGACTTGCTAGTACCATGCACTGTGAGAGATCATCATGAGTAATCAGTATATTGAGAATTATTCCATGAAGTGGTAAGGACCCATAGATCCTTTAATTAGATTAAACTAGAAGACTTGGTAGTTCCATGCACTGTGAGAGATCATCATGAGTAATCAGTATATTGAGAGTTATTCCATGAAGTGGTAAAGCACCCATAGATCCTTTAATTAGTTTAAACTAGTACACTTGCTAGTTCCATGCACTGTGAGAGATCATCGTGAGTAATCAGTATATTGAGAATTATTCCATGAAGTGGTAAAACACCCATGGATCCTTTAAATAGATTAAACTAGTAGACTTGCTAGTTCCATGCACTGTGAGGGATCATCATGAGTAAACAGTATATTGAGAATTATTCCATGAAGTGGTAAAGCACCCATGGATCCTTTAAATAGATTAAACTAGTAGACTTGCTAGTTCCATGTAGTGTGAGGGATCATCATGAGTAATCAGTATATTGAGAATTATTCCATGAAGTGGTGTTAAATGAAGTCGAACATTCTAAGCAGATATATTTATAAGCTGAAACGGATGATGCACTTCTTTCCCTACTTCTGCTTCTTTCTCTATTATCAATTGAAGTGGAAGGAGTAGAATTTTCCGATGAAATTAAATTATGCTCTCGTGAAAGCTTGAACATCTTTGAGGAAGATTTCCAGCTGCCAAGAATTAAAAATCTCATTTTACTATTCTCTCTACATTTATTCATTCATTAAAAAAATTTTTCCACCAATTATTGTAAATCAACTTACCTCATCAGATTTGCTCCAGTCTCCTTCTGAATGGCAAGTTGCCGGATACATTTCCTTGTTGTATTCAAATTTCGGAGATATATAATCCGGTGAAACAGAGATAATCCAAAGTTCTGAGAGAAGATTATACGTAGATATCCAAATTGTAGAATTAATCCAAACTTTTGTGAGATATATAGTCCAGTTAGGTATAGAAATAGTTCGAAGTTCTGAGAATTTCATGTATAATAACTCCAGGAAAAATAAAGTCTCGATAATGGTGAGCCCATCAAACTTGGCTGTATTTATACTAGTCAAGTTCAAGGAGGTGGAACCCGGACAAAAAGCTATAAATCTCTTCTAATCCATCTTGTCTCACTCAACTTTCGCGAAAATTGAATTTCGCGAAAAGTGAATTTCGCGAAATTGGATTTCACGAAATTATATATTATATAGTCTACTTTCGCGAAATTGAGTTTCGCGAAAGTGAATTTCGCGAAATTGGATTTCGCGAAATTACACATTATATATATTATATAGTCAACTTTCGCGAAATTGAATTTCACGAAATTGGATTTCGCGAAATTACACATTATATATTATATAGTCAACTTTCGCGAAATTGAGTTTCGCGAAAGTGAATTTCGCGAAATTGGATTTCGCGAAATTACACATTATATATATTATATAGTCAACTTTCGCGAAAGTGAATTTCGCGAAATCCAATTTCGCGAAATTACACATATATATTATATAGTCAACTTTCGCGAAATTGAATTTCGCGAAAGTGAATTTCGCGAAATTGGATTTCGCGAAATTACACATTATATATATTATATAGTCAACTTTTGCGAAATTGAATTTCGCGAAAGTGAATTTTGCGAAATTGGATTTCGCGAAATTACACATTATATATATTATATAGTCAACTTTCGCGAAATTGAATTTCGTGTTTTTCAATTTCGCGAAAAGTCTTCTGATATTATGGATGATGCAGCTAAATTTATCAAAACTCATTAATCATTTGATGAGGAGAATTGTATATAACCAGCAGAATTTTACTAAAACGTTATCAATTCTTCATTCAATCTCAGAGAATTATCACACTACACAACTATGGAGGATAATACTAGATCTGGAGTGATAAAACCTGGATCGAATAGTTCAGTGAAGATGTTGAAAAAGAAAATTTCACCTGTAACTCTTTCTAACAGGACTCCTCCAACGAAGAAGAAGACATCCGACCAAATCGTAACGAATTTGGAGCAAAGGGCAAAAGATATGGCAGACAAGTTAAGAACATTAAGTAAGGATACTTTAATGGAAGCAAAATCACTGCAGAAAATGACAGACCTTTCAGTAGGATTGATTATGGAGGTGACAAAAACGGAAGAAGCTCATTCGATCCATGGAGCGTGCTGTATCATTCACTTCAACTATGTGGAAAATGGGATTAGTAAATCTACTGCTGTATTTGCTCCAAAACGATTTTTAGATGAATCGCTGTCTTATCCAAGTATTATGGTATATCTTGGATTAAAACCTAAGAGTAATGGACAGGGAAGTTACCATGACTTAAGACGAGTAACAGAAGGAACCTCAACTCCCTTGGAAATGAAACGCACTCTAGCCAATCTGAGAACGAAGAGACTTAAAAAACTTATACAACTTTTCGAGAGTCGTCATCTCAAGGAGTTCAAAGCACCATCTATTTTCTACTATCACAATGTTGGAACAAGTGAATACAAAGATGCTGAAGCCAAGGTAAATGTGGTACCAACTGTAGCATTTTCAACCAAAGTTGATGGAGAGGAAGTTCAAGGAACTTTAACGATGCCTTCGAGATATGCCCTTTCGTTGAAAGAAAATTATCCGGGTATCATTATATATAAGGGACTAGTAACATCTCACAATACTCGCGAATACTACGATGTAGTAGTCATGGGATATGAAGAAGCAAGCAGTTTTTACGAGAGTTCACAATGCAAAAAGGAATCTGCTATCATAGATATTTCCGATGACGATGAGTGAATGATAAACAACTCGATACAAACTTCGTTATAAAGATTGTACATGAACATTTTCTCATATATATATTCAATGTTTCATTTATACTATATTATCTTTATTGTGTCCTATCTACTTGAACATTTTCATATATTTCAAGTTAAACATAAACTATTTTATTTTTATTGAAACAAAATGATGATGGAAATAATGAATAATACATATAAATATATCTTTTAAAGTGAATAATTTTGTAATAAAACTGATCTTTCATTCAACATATTAATTTCTCCAACAAATTTCAATCTTACATACAAAAAAATACAAAAAAACCGAAAATAAATTCCTTAAAATTCTTAACCGTTCAAGAGCTTCAACATTACAAAATCATCAAATCTTCAAAAAATAACTTTGTACATAAACACTTTCTCATATATATTCAATGTTTCAAATATATAACAATCTCCGGAAAATCAACCCCTCGGTGTCCCAGATATTAACCCCCTCACTCATCCGGTAATCTCTCGCTCTCCTCGATAATCCGCGAGATCCACTCCGGAAAACCAACCAGCCCTCGATGTCCCAGATATTCACCCCCCACTAATCCACCGATAATCCGCGACGATTCGGCCGACTAATCCGCAACGATTCCCCCGACTAATCCCGCGATAATCCACGTTTAATCGGATGACTCATCCCCCACTAATCGGATGACTCATTCACAGATAATCCGCCGATTACGCCGGGAGCGGATCCATACCCCCTCGAATTCAACCCCCTACTCTACACCACAATTTCCCCCCAAACCCCAACATCTCATTCAACTCCACGCAATTCAATCTACACCCCTAGCCAATTTAATTCGCAACCCCCTTTTTCTATCCCCCCGCTGGATCCGTCACTTTTTTGTGTAGATCTGCTCTCTACATACTACTTCTAGCCAATCATGAAGTCTCAAACATGGTTTGCATCAGATCTGTTGCTTAAATCATGGGCTCTAAAACACCAGTAGTAAAGTGTAGCATGAACCCTTGTGCTCCACAAACCCAATTTTTATTTGCTCACGGTTAACTATGAACGTTACTACAAATTAAGATGCTCAGTGGTTCATGCTCATTGACGGAGAAAAATATGTGGGTATCATGCCAAAGTCAGTTTTAATGTGCAAGCATTCAATATCAATAATTATAACAAAAACAAAAGCTTAAAACACCCTAAGGAAGATACGAGCTCGAGAGATTCTGCTCTTTCTAGCAATTTTGCAATTACCGGTATAGCAGGTGTATGAGTGAATATCGGTCATGGCTCCTTACTGAAACTGAAGTGGCTTTTATCATAGCAGACATTTGAATCACTACACCTAATTTATCTTTGCGAACAACGCCATTCTTTCTCAAGACATAGCTCATACCGCATACCTCTTAGCCAATTGAGGGGTCTGCATATGCTCATAACCATCAATGTACAACGTTCTTCGAATTACATTGTAAACCTTTTGTTTTCTCGAAAACAAATTTGTGGTAATCTCGAACCAGTCCCAACGTCATTGTTGCTGCTTATCGGCCTAGATTTAGAGAGTTATTAAGGCAGTAGAAAAGGTACAATGTGTCTGGTCTCCACCGCCAGGTTTCCTTTCCCAAATTAATCACTGAAATAATTTTGCCCAGCTCTTACATTGAAAAACTTCATCAACATAATCAGAACATCATGCTGTAGTTTCATTTTAAGAAAAAAAAAATCGAAGCCAGCGATGAGTCAGTTTTTTAGCATGCTTACCAAATAGAGGTTGGTCTCAATCTTAACTGATATTAAAGCCCAAGCCATAAAAACGTTTTAGTACAAAGTCTGCTTAGGAAAACCGTGCGCATCCACTACCACTGATGCCACTTTTCCAATTCCCCCTCTTCCTTCCCACCATCTTCCTCATCGGTCTGATCTTAATTCTGTTTATAGTTGGTTACATTCTTTTCTCACTACAGATAGCTTACTAGTTGTCTACTGGGGGTCGGCTGAGACCAACACTCGTCAGGTTGCTGTTGTTGACTTTCTCTAATGTGTATCTCTTTGTCACAATGAATTCTCTATTAAGCTCTATGAGCTTCTCTATTAAGGGTTTAGCTTTCCTACTCACAACTTACCCGGATGTATCATACTGCACATAGTTTAGGACTCAACTGATATTGAGGCCATAGTCGTGCACCCATAATGTGTGCCTTAAGGCAGCTGAAAGTGTTTGTAGGTTCTAGTGCAGCTCATGCACAAGAGCTGCAAAGTGCTCTCGAAAATGGCGGAGGTGTCGTTGTCAAAGTAGGCAACAACGTCATCTTCTTGGGTTGTATAGCAACTACTTGACGAACACTTGAGATTTTTTTCTCATTGGTTAATGGTTGTCAAAAATTGAAGAATGATGCGCAATGGAGTTTTCACACATCGACCACCTGACTAGGATGTGCATTTAAACCGATAAACTAACGTTAGCCAGTTTCAAATTAATTTTTTCCATCTTTTCCTTCTTGTCATTGACATTGTCTTTAGTATCACAGGCATGGTGGTTATCACTATCTCTATCATCACCGGCATCACCGAAATCATCATCAACTGAGTCCGCCTGCAAATAAGGAGAAGAAAAGTGAGAACAGGATAGTAAGTCAACAAAGCGAAATTTGCAAAAACAAAAGGAACCTCGATCATCAATTGAAAAAATGACATCAATCTACGCTTACTACCATTTTAATTTTTTACATTTTCACTTGTGTTAGGTGTAACAAAAAGCTAATGACTAGTAGCTATGAGACCAAAGCAAAAATGTGCTATTTTAAAAATGTAACAATTGGACTCATACAACGAGCCAAAGCTAAAGAAATTGGCCACATAGTCAGAGAATTTTTTGTAAAACAACTTTTTGGTCACTTATTAAAAAAACAATGACCAACACAGCTCATTTATTTGAGAGTAAGCAAATCAGCTATATTATCATTGCGCTTCTCCAAGCATTTTAAACACCTTAACATGATTATTTATTTACAGAGAGGTGTTTGAGGTCTCCCTAAACGACTTGCCAGCTTATGATGTAGCTAAGGCTAATCCAAGATCATGTGATGCCTGCACCATAAACGGAGAAGGGAATAGAGTAGCTGTAGTCTATTGTGTACCCTGTAATAAGGTTTTCTGTGCCAATCATAATCAGGTAATACATTAATATACATATAGTTTCTTAGTATATATGCCAGCTATTTTCAGATATTTCCTCATTAAGTGAAGTTAGAGAAACGAGCTGTATTTGATGCTGTATAAAACATAGGCTTGTCATATGGTTTTTCAGTTTTTTAGCTAAATATAGTAGTTTTTTACATTTATATGTAAACTATTGTTTCATAAATTTTGGCCTGTATCAGTTTTTTCAATTCTTAAAGCATACTAAACAAAGCTACAGCTAAACAAATTCAGCTATAAGAACTGCTAAGTAATGAGGTAAAACAACATTAAAAATTCTGCACTGTTTATTTGAATAGTTACTCTCAAGAAGCTGACTTTCTCACAACTTGACCTTTGGACTACATTTGAATTAAAACAGTAAACAAATTAGCTTACTCTAGACATATCTATTTAATCAATATTTATAATTAGAGGTGTTGAGATCATTAGATGAAATCATTGATTATATCATTGAGCAGACAATTGTTTAATCAATAATTATTTTTGCCATAGTTTAACTACTAAAGGTTTAAAGAACACAATTCTCTGTTACAATTTGGTGTTGACACATTTGATGAAGTTTATAAAGTCATAAATAAAAGCAATTCAGATTTATGTAATGATTATTACTGACCATTAAACAAAGACTATTTTAAAGTGCTGTACAAGAGCATAACTCTTAACTAATTTAGTTATTCTCACCCTTCAGAAGCAAACTGAGTTTTTAAAAGAGATTGTCGTTTCACAGAAAACTATGAACATAGAGCACTTTGAACTGCAGAGAAGCAGTCAGTGAGGCAGAGTCTGTGTAGATCATGGTAAAAAAATCATAAATTTATTTTAATAATTTCTTTATTCACTTTTCTCACTATTTTCTATCACTCTTTATCTAATCACTATTTATGATTGAAGTTGTTGAGATCATTTGTTAAGATCATTTATTAAATCATTGATAAAATTACTGCCTAACCAACAACTATTTTTGCAATATTTTAACTAATAAAAGTTTGTAGAACACAATTATCTGTTACAACTTTGTTGGCGCATTTGATGAGGCTTATAAAGTAATAAATCAAAGAAACTCAGATCTATGTAATGAATATTCCTGATTAATTAAAATACTATTTTAAATTGCTGAAAAAAGCATAACACTTAACTACTTTAATTAATCTCACATTTCAGAAGCACGATGAGTTTTTAAAGGAGTTTGGTGGATCACACAAAACAATGAACATGGAACAGTTTGAGCTACAGAGAAGCAGTCAGCAAGGCAGAGTCTGTGTAGATCATGATAACAAGCCATTCACCATTGGCTGTAGAAAGTGTTTAAAGATTATTTGCAGTGGATGTCGTTCTTCAGCAGAAATATGTTCAGATGGTAAGTGACTGATCAGGGAGATTATCTGAACCTTTTACAATTTTATACTTGACTAATTAAAATTTCGTCAACCGCAAGCATAGCAAATTACACTTGAAACTACGAATGAAAATTTGTGCCAACCTTTTAGTTTGGTTCTGTTGCTGTAGATAATGGAAGCGTAAAGTAACAAGTGGTTGAGCAAATATAAACTTGGAAAAAACTTTTCATAGTCAATACTTGGTATGCTGCCTTTCTGGTAATTGTATTAGGTATATAATAATAGCAGGTGTAATAAGAATATGAGAAAGAATGTGTCAACAAAATATTTAAAAATAACTAGGAATGTAAGGCTCTTGTTTGTCTGGAGTTATACTACTAGCCTACCACTAGAGAGTTTAAATATGCTAGCTCATAAATTTAAAAAATAATTTGGGAAATGGAGAAGAAAAGAGTATAGTAAAATGATTAGTTACGCTATCTTTGATCTTTAAGTTTAAGAAAAATTATTTAACTTTTCTATTGAATACATACTATCAAGGCTTTTCTAGCTAATTATTAAGCAGATAACACTTTCTGTCTTTAAATATATCATCAAGTTTAATAGAACTGCTCAGATTTTGACCTGAAGGATCTTTTCATTTGACATGAATATCTTTAAAAACTATA
Source organism: Watersipora subatra (assembly GCF_963576615.1). Classification (NCBI taxonomy): domain Eukaryota; kingdom Metazoa; phylum Bryozoa; class Gymnolaemata; order Cheilostomatida; family Watersiporidae; genus Watersipora; species Watersipora subatra. The sequence continues at coordinate 876,209 of NC_088712.1, forward strand.
ATTAAAATTTTATACACGACATTAAATGAAGGAGACAAATAGTTAAAAACTTTATTAAACTGCAGAATGAGAAATAATAAAATAACAGCCTTACAAAGTTGCGAACACTTTCTACAGATTTTGCCACATACACTAGAAATCAAAAGCCTCAGGTTTATTATAAATTATGTTCCACAGGAGACCTTCACCAGATGATGTCTCTTGAGGAACTGGTAGTTCAACTGAATGATGAACTCGACAAGCTAAAGAGAAGAATCATAGAGAAGGAAGAGTCTTTGGAGAAAGTCTTCAAGTCAACATCTAAAGTCCTGGCTGATTATGACAGAACAACGGATGAAATGTTGAAAAAGATTCACAACAATAGAGAAAAACAGGTTGCTCATGCAAATAATATTGCCATTTTAAATTAGCTCAATGCTTATATCATGAACAAATAAGGAACTAAATTTTGGTGTTTTTGCTGAAGTTTACTGCAGATTTACTTCCAGCATGTGTATATAATGTACATAAAAACAAAGTTTTACATTTTCATTTTCTAAAGAGGTTGTGATATAAATATTGGATGAAATCATTTGCCAGATTCATATCAGTTTTTGCTTAATTTGTATTCGTATCAGCTCTAGAATATTTACTGAATACTCATATTCAAAGTTATATTCCACAAACAAAGTTTACAAATATATTAGTTGTAAATTTTTAGAATATCACAGTCTTTCTCTTACTTCTACAACTTGACTGAATTTATTATATTTCACATGGAAGTTCAATAGCAGCACTGCAGCTGTGACTCTTATGTATAGTATACAGATGGTTAGCTCATACATTAGTGGATTCCTATGGCTACCTAGTATAATTACACATATAATCGATCACAAATTAGCTGTTTATATTTTATTGATTACACTCGGTCCATGATGTAGATAGTTTGAAATTAATCATTTTGCTGTGTTATGGTAAAAAATAGAGGAGCGTGATGACTTTATTAGGTCACTTTAGTAGGAATAGTTGCATAAATCTAAGTTGAAACACTGTTTTAGATGGAGAGTCTCAGATTACAATATCAGCAACTAGAAGAGGAGTTTATGGAAGCCAGACTAAAAACCAAGACTATAATTACTGACTACCTGGAAGATGAGGTGCTGTCCAAGTGGAGTCAGCTGAGAAACTTCCATCGTAATGCTGAGTCAAGGGCTCAACTTGCTCATGATGTAAGTTATACTACCAGAACTGCAATGGTCTGTAGAACTTTGTTTTAATTAGTGGTTCATATTATTGAGGACTTCTGTCAGAAGCCTGGTAAATTCTCTTTTATAGTACAATATTTTTACTACAAAAAGCAGTTTTACCTGTTTGGAATCTATCACTATCCCGAGGTCAAGGTTAGGATGAGTATAGATTTTTTTGGCAATACTTCAACTTGTGACATTCAGTCTGGCACACCGACGCTGTAATACCTGAACCAATCAATCGCCTTTGTATTTATGAACAATCGCGCAGCTACCCTTGTCGTCTTTTTGTTGTCACATTTAACGAGCTACAACGACGAACTGGAATGCCACGAAAGTTATACATGTATATAATGCTACAAAGACGGCGTCTTTTCTCTTGCAATTGTGGCAAAATGAACTCACAATCGAATCAAATTTGAAAACTCTCCCGACTTGTCACTTTCCATTATATGTAACCTTTTATGTTGTATGAAGCAAAAACATCACAGAAAGTTTTTATGATTTTTGGCATATACGTTGTAATAGGAATACGATATAGGAGCTTCTATTGTGATAATATTGGAAATCAGCTAACAACCACCCAAAGACAGCAAGAAATATGTAGCAAAATCAGCATTGGCAATTGATCAAGTGTAGCATTTTCCGATTTAGATGGCGTGTCAATATTGTTATAGCTCATGACACAACAATTATTAAATAAAATAATTACCTTCACTAGTACTGTTGTTAGAAACAAAAATCCTTAGCAGCCAAATGATCCACAATTAATGAAATCAACAGAGCTGTAATGTGTCTGACATGATTGATCATTGTGTAGAAGAAATTGTAATAAAAGATAAGTTTCTTTAAAATTGAAACTATTCCCTTGGTGGCTGTAAACAGGTTTTTATTGGTTCAACACATTCATAAGATTGTTTCCTTTTTTAGACAATGACGTGTTACACTAAAAGTATTGATTACCACTCAATAATTAGAATTGCTTTGTGCAAAGCCTAGAAAATGGTGTATTTCGTTGATTTTGGCCATGTGAGATCGCATGGTCGATTCACATCATGCAGCTTGTGGTACATAATGCGTTGAAAAGGCATGTATTTGGTTTTGCGGATGTCATTTTTAATCGATTCAAACATTTATTAGAATAACGCGTTTGAACTTGTTATGCTTACATTTTTCGTTTATAGCAATCTTTCCATGACAAAAGTACCATCTTTTTTATTATGATGTATTTGCATTATCCGATCTCTATCATTGCAATTACCATTTCAAAAATCTCAAAATTACCCCATTACTCCCTCAAAAACTATGTCAATATAATCTGCATCAGACTGCTAACTTTGTACATGCATGTTGCGCAATCGTTGAATGACTGATGTAATAGTGATGCGCAATAGTTAAATGACTGATGTAGTATTGCGCAATCCATGGTTGAGTCATACTATTTCTTTATTGCCACAGTTCACTTACTTAGCTATTACGCAATATTCTAATTTTAGCAACTGACTAATAATGCTGCTTTTTTCTGGAAATTACTGAAGTAATGTTTTTAGTAGTTAAGAACTGACATACTACTAGCTTGATTCATTTGTTTTTCACTTGCAACAGAGACAACATCTAATGAAAAGTTTGAATCTTCTCTTGATTGACCGCACAAGGGGTCGTTAGATAAAAATTTGGGGTGTCACTACATCTACTGTGTGACAAACTACCTCTTTGAAGTCTGGAAACTATAAAGATATTTAACAATGATAACAACCAGTCATACAGGTTTTACTGATATCTCAATGATAACCTGCTAGTACTAAAGCATTAAGTTATTATTAAGCATTAGGCCAACTGTTCACTGGTCATGTTTGAAAAAAAAAGTTAATCTTCCTATAACTGTTTATTCACGGTTTAATACTAAAAGTTAAATATTTAGCCAACATTTAATTGCACTTATAACATAATGATATAACATACATATTCAGTGTGACGTAGTGTCAGGATACAGAGATGCAAGTACTGAGATACAGAGATTGGTTGAAGAAGTCTTACCATATCTGGATGTCCCTGTAGTGAGTAAATTGAATGACAAAGGTAAGTTTGGAAGAGTTGAAGTAGACCTTAATTTGGTTAAAGAAATCAAACAGTTTGTTTTCTCTGCTTTTCCTTCAGCCACATACCTTCATAGCAAACTATTCAGAAGAAAAAGCTCTAACTTAGCACATATTTCATCAAGATGTGCAAAACTATGACTCACTTTTTTATTATCAAGTTGTTAACATATCTTTAAAAACCACCAACCAAAACACAATCGCTGCGGCAACATTTGTAATATAGCAAAAAATTAATATTTCCAACAATTAGAATTTAATGCTGGAGAAGTTATATGACACCAACTAATACAATTAAAGTCATTGTGTGCTGGGTGTTAAGTACTGGATATTTTCTAGTGTCTTATTGTTGAATACATTAGTTTTAGAATTTGCATTTACCCACAATGAATTCACATTTTATTCACAATTATCACGAAAATCTCATCTTAATTTATTCACCTTTCATATACCTTTTTTCTCAGCTAATAATTTTTAGTGTATGTAACCATAATATACAAATCTGTCAGTATGTACTTTTCAATTCTAGATTCATAAATTTTTTTGAAAGATTTTGCTTTTAACTGGCCTCTCTAAGGCTCGAGGTTGAATACCCCAACATGAATTGTTGTACCAATTTACTAGCCAATGTTACCTTATTCTGCTTAATAATTCTTATTGTTAGCTGCTAAAAGCTGTGAGATTAATTTGAAAGTTTTCTTCTTAGACAAATTTTTTGTTAAGACATTAAAATGCAAAATGGTAAATGATTAATGGTAGCTTTTAAATTAAATCTCATAATTTTCCTTTAAAAAACTGTTTCTGTTTGGTTTTCTCCAGTTATATTACATTGATTTATGTAGGCATCAATAGCCAAATAGACTAGCTAGAACAAGTTGTTGTACACTGATCACTAAACAGTGTTAATTTATTTGATTTGACCATTCTTAAGGTATAAACACACTAGGCGATATTTAGAGCGATATCGCGCTGCGTGGCGCTAATCTGCGCTGGAATTCACTCAGCGTGCTCATGCAGAGCGATAACGCTAGACTTTCTCTACACAACTTTATCGCCCGTGAGGTGCATTTTGATTGGTTGTTTTCATTCCCCCATGATGCTTCGATTTTCGCGTACCATATTTCTTCCTTTGTTAACGACTGTCCGAGGTACGACTGTCTGAGCACACGCGAAATGAACCTTGAACTTTTTATCGAGTTAATAAGAGAAAACCCTGTATTATATGATACAAAACACAAAAGCTACAAAGATTCACACATGAAAAATAACATTTGGGAAGCAATTGTGCTGAAAGTTGGTCATATTGAGAATGGTAAGTAATTATTGTTTATTATGTAAACGGCTCCGTTGTACTTAACTATACTAAGTACATCGGCTACATGACATTGTGGGATGAATTTAATCAAATAGTTTAAAGTAGCTTTCTTAACGGGATGTAACTAATATTTATTTGTTTTAGTAACAAAAGCCAAGCAACAATGGAAGTCGCTGCGAGATCAGTTTAGAAAATGCATACTTGAAAAGAATAGAGCACAGCGGTGTGACGCTGCTGCTTGCCCAGATCCAAAATGGAAATGGTTTCCATTTCTGAAATGGCTTAAAGACCATGTTGATCGAAGGTTAGTTAATGGACACACGTTTGCAGTTAGTATAGACTTGAATCATAGACTTATAATCTGATTGCCAATATAAATGAACTAGTTGGATATCTGAACCATTACCTAAAATGAGTGAAGGAAATTTTGATCTACAGCAGCTGTTGTCAGCCTCACGTGCATGCTCAGTAATTGCAATAAATTATTATGTGCTTGCAAATAGATGCACATGCATAAATTAACACCAAAAAAATTAATAAAATAAGCTTTGTCGTTTTAGCACTACAAGCACCATCAGTACATTAGAGGAAGTGGCTGCTGTGAGCATAGATGAGGAAGAATGCCCATCTACAAACATCTCCTCACTTGCATCAGCCTCCCAAACATCCCAAGCTCCCTCATTGTCCAAGAGTAAGAAGAGGAAGTGTGCCAAAGTTGACTTTGGCCAGGAATTGCTTAAACGTTTTGATTCAATGGATCAAAAGGATAGACTTGACAGTTTTGGAGCAGAGGTGGCCAGAGACATTCGCTCCATTAAAGGAGAACTAGAACAGGAGCTAGTTATAAGAGAGATAAAGGACATAATATTCAGGGCTAAGTTTACCAGAAGTGCACATGCTGCCCACACTGAGGAGTTGAACGGATAGCTTTATATTATGATTTCATTTTTAATACAAACTTAGTAAATATATATTGTTTGGTAATATAATAATAAATATATATTGCTTGATATTATAATAACAAATATAGTTTGCTTAATAATATAATAATAGATTGCATATTAATATAATAATATTTTGCTTAATAATATAATAGTGTATTTGCTTTTAAAATTGTTGTGACATTAAAATTGTATACAATAGACAACAACAGAGCTCATTGCGTTCTGCGTACATGGGCATCTTGCCATTCCACAGCCCCAAGTCCAGTGAAGTATGATTTAAAGTGGTTTCTGATGTCGGCGGCATCTTGACTTTAGCTGCGGTTTGTTTGTCTGCGGTTATGAGCAGGTGTCTCGCGTTGCCAGATACCTTCCACGATTTCTCCTCTAGGTGCTATGGAGTCGGCAAACCCTGGTGGGCTGTATGGGTTTATGTTCTGTTCTCTCATAACATTGTGGAGAACACAAGTTGCTAGGATAACTCTCTTCGCATTATCTGGTGACATGACTAAAGTATTGTCCCTCAAACATCTCCATCTAAAAAATTTCAAGTGAAGCAAATTGTAAACAGCGCATAATGAAAATGTCACATAGTGCGTAATATAATAATACTTTTTGCACATGGTGTTTCAAGCAGTAAAGTAGATTGCAGATTTGTGTATTGAGAACACCAACCTAGAGGTCATTATGCCAAAAGCATTTTCAATGGTCCTCCGTGCCCTGCTTAGCCGATAGTTGTAAATCTTCTTGCCACGGCTGTCTACCACTCTCCCTGGGAATGGCCGCATTAACCATGGCTTAAGAGGGAACGCCTCATCTCCTACCATCACAAATGGTAATGGCTGAGAAGTTCCTGAAATAAATACAAAATCATCAAATGACTCCTATTGTACATGTCACTCTGGGAAATTCAGGATGCCGATTAATATTAAGTGATATTTCAGCACTTTGTGAAAATATTTAAAGGCAAGAAATTTGTGATTTGACAAAATTTTTAATTACCTGGCAAGTTTGTTGGGGACGGTATATTGAGCTGGCCAGACTCCATTGCAGCGTTTAATGAAGACTGGCCAAAGGTTCCCCCATCAGAAAATCGTCCGGGAGTGCCAACATCAACATACGTAAATCTGTACTTGGCATCGCACATTGCCCTAAGTACAACACCAAAATAATTAAAAAGATATTTGCCACGTGACAAGTAATGTGCTAGTTTACAAGCAGATTGCCAAGACCCAACACTTGGTTTCAAATGGCAACATGGTTATATTTTGTAACATATTTCACAGGTTGGCTCATCACTAATAAAAAAATTGCTACTCTAAACAAGAAATGTGTGGAGAGAAGGTGAGGGAGAGGCGAAATAAGAAAAAACCATGCTAGAAATGCTTTACAAACATTTTGTTACCTAAAAGTCCTCTTGTAGTTAAAATACATTGAGCCGCTGTTACGTGGTGCCTGGATTTGACAATGCTTCCCGTCTACACTTCCCAAGCAATTGGGAAAATTTCATGTTTGCCCATATCTGTAATACAAATAGAATCAATTGTTGAGACATTATGTTACATGATGCATAAATTGATGTGAACAACTAAAGTATTTGAGATAAAAATCAGTGTTTTCTCATACATGATAATTTAGCAGGTACAAAATAGCACATTACTAAACAACGTTTTTTATTTAACTGAGAAAAAATGAACAATTATTTATAAGATCTATATTAATTACCCTTTGGCGATATCGAGCCAGGCATCCTCGGTAGATGGAGTTACCAGATAAGTATGATGCAAACGATCCCAAATAGAATCACAAGTGGTATAAATTATTTCTCTCGCTGTGGACAGCCCTACTCTAAAAAACATGGCTATCAATTTGATGCTGTCCCCGGTGGCTAAGTAGAGTAGAGTGAGTGTAAGTCGCAGTTCTGCTGATATAGCTTTTCTCAACTGGGCGTCCGATTTAACAATGTCTTCTTTAATAAATTCTAATATGTGGTTGAAGCATTGGGGTGTGACACGGACAGCTTCTCGGTAAAGGTGCTCGTGGGAGTTGTTGCGTTGGTAAACTTCGAAAACACTGTTATAACCATCTTGCAACGCTCTATTAAGGTTAGGCATTTGAATCCAAAAACGTTTGTTCTTGTTTCTTTTGGTAATTCACAATTTATGAATGTGAGATAGTCCTAGTAGAATCAAAAGTCGTTGACGACGTTGTTTTGTAAGCGCCATATTTACTTGTAATTATTAAGAACTCCGGAGTAACTGGTTATACAGAATTCTATTGGCTATTTGCGAGCACGCTCTACATGTATTTACTTATCGCTGGTGAATTGTTCAAGTGTGTTTATGCACACGCTAGCGATATTTCCGCCCTCTTCTTGACGCTCGCGATAAAATCGCCTAGTGTGTTTATACCTTTACTGTTAACTTCAGGAATATGTGAGATTATTTAAAGTTGTCTTCTCTGTCCGATTTTTGCTCAAAAAATTAAATTCAAAAGAGTAAATGATTATTGATAACTTTTAAAATAAAATATAATTTTTTTAAATAAAAGCAGTCTTTTGTTTGGTTTTCTCTCTTATCAGAATGTTTTATTTAGGTATAAATGACCGAATGCAATAGATATACCAAATAGTAGAACAATGCTCACAAACCAATGTTACCTTATGATATCTACATTTTTGTTTTAGCTGGGAAATGTGAAATAAATGTGGAAATAGTTTCTTCTGATGGTTTTTGGCTTAATGAGAAACTGACATTCGAGTCATGTAAGACTCTCCCTAAATCCCTCAAACACCTCCATACCATCCCTTTGCCTGAGAGTCCCTACTCTGTAAAAGTCTCTAACTCTAAAATATTTGCAAGCCTTTATAATAGAACAGTGGTCACCATTGATAGCAGTCACACACTTGAGGGTCCATTTCTCACATTCAACAACTATCCTCGAGCAATGGAGGTCTACAGAGATAGACTGTATACAGCAGTTGCTGGAAATCATTGGACTATCTATGTACATGATCAGCAGGGAAAGCTGGTCAACTCCTGGAAGCATAGCGACTATGATGATTGGACAGGGCTAGCCATAACCTGTGATAAAATAGTTGCTCCTGACAGGAATAACAAGCTTCTGATTATCTACTCTCTGACAGGTAATAAAATCAAAGAATTATCTTGTCCTCAACTTACCAAGGGTGAAGTCTCATTGTGTGCTGCAGGATTAAACAAGGTTGTTGTGTCAGACTATGACTCGTCCCAAGTCTTTATGATAGACATAGCTACTGACCAGCTGCTCTGGAGTTGTGAAGATGTGATTAAACCTCAAGGAGTGACATGCTATGGAGAGAGGTATGTGCTAGTGGCAGCATATGAGAGCACCACTGTAAAAGTTCTGGATAGTTCCACAGGTTGGTGATTATTAAATACATACAATAAATGTGATGAATGAGACTAAAACTTAGTCAAAGTCTATTAACCTAACTGCGTAGAGGAGTATATGTTACATTATCTAATATAGATACAAGTACCCAGTTATTATAAGAACTGTTATTATAGAATCAAATGACAGCTTATTTTAAAAATTGTACATTCAACTAAAGGTGTCATTGTAATCACAAATAAAACCTAGCTAGGAAGAATATTGTTGCTTTTCTAATAACTTGATTATAACTATTTCAATTTCATTTATTTCATTAAAAATTTGATAAAAGATCAAATAATTGTAGTTTTGTCATCAAGTTACAGGTTTTGTAAAATGAAATTAATAGCTGATTGGTTACCATTCCTCAAAAACTTAATTTAAGATTTTATAGCATAAGCACTCACTTTATAGCTGCTGAAGTTATTGAAATATAGAATATTTATTGAAATATTACATATTCAATAAATCGCTGAACTTCAGTAACTTCCTATCTAAAAACATTTTCACCTATGACCTGCAGAGCTGTGTTTAATTATTAGTTTACATCAATAGTTACATTTACTCACTTATTTATTGATTACAACTTTAAATTAAAGACATATTCTAGTATATTAGTTCAAAACTCTATGACAAAAGTAGATTTTCTAGTAAATACTTTGTTAATCCAGGTAATTACGTGGGTTTTTCACACACTTAACTAATAAATCAGTGAGCTATTCCACTTTTGCTAAAACGTTGTTTGACTTATGCTTTTATTGCTTTTTTCAATGTCAGTTTGGTACTTCATACCTATTACAATACATAACTTAATTTAATAGTTATTCAAATTAATAGGTTAACTCTAATGCAAGTTATTTCTGAAATATTTCCTGGATTTAATGCATAATATAATTTTTGGAAGTTTCATTAATTTGCTATTGTAACTTATAATGCAAGTATCTACAAAGCGAATTTGATGTTTTGATGCACGATTTGTTCTGCATAGGAATTAATTAGTTTAAACATTTTTGCAATTATTTTAGAAATTAAATTGAAAGGTTAAAAAGCAAAACCTAATTTAAATTTTTAATTATTATGCAAATACTATATGTTTCTCCAACCCTACTGGTTATACACAATCTCCTGATCACAGTTATTGGGATTTTTCCAAAGTTTTTATCTGCAAGTAACAGAATAAAGTTACTAAACTATTGAAGCTTATTGAACAAATTATTTGAAGTTCATAATCAGTCAAATAGTGTTCATATTCATTAATTTTTTTACATTTATCCATATTCAAATTTCAGCTTTAGGGATACAAGTTAAAACGAGAAAAACAAGCTTAGTTTCTACCGTTAAAAATCTGTCTGAATATATTGCAAGTATTGAAGTAATATATTGAAGTTTTAATTTTTTTATTTATGAATTCAGTTCAAATAAAACTTGTTGGTTATAAAATTGTTGTGTTGGCTTTTTCATGCAAAAAACAGTTGAATTACAAATTCCAAGAAATCAAATGAAAAAAAGACGAAGAGGATATTGTAATATTCGTGATACATCAATATTTGTTTACATCAAATAATTAGTTTACAAACAATAAAATTAAGAGGAGAATAAAGCACAATATTTTACATCGTGATTAAAGTGTTATAAAATATAACTAGTAAAAATAGCCTTTCTTTGGAGATGTAATAAAGTAGTTAACCTGTTAGCGACCGTGTACTTATGACTGAGAAAGCCCAGGCATACTAAGACATTGACTAGGGCGATTTAAGACTTCGACACGACTCCATAAAAACTTCATTAACTTACATCACAATTGCGGCAGATACATAAATTAGCCTGCTTAGAAAAGCTGAGAAATTCCTCTGCAAGCTAATATTTTTTTATGCAGGTAGCTTGCAAAAACCTTACTGCACAAGACTTAATTTTTCGAAACTATGATTTTTTATTTTAATATGCCATTTATCATTACATTTTTCTAATTGATAAAAGCTAATGACAATGTTGTATAAATAATATTTGCATAAATCCATAGGTTTACCACAATTGGCAAAATAAGTTGTTGTTCAGGTGTATTGAAGGTGAACTTATGAGCTCCAATGCATTGCAGGCGCGACCTCGGAAATGCTCATTGCGTGACCACAATTAGCAGTGACAATGAATGCTCGACATGGTCATTGAAACTTAGCAATAACTTACATTCAAATTGGCATAGAGCTATAAATAAATATGCAGTGGAAAGCTTAAGAATTCTGCAACATGCAGCTATATATTTTTTGCAAATTGCTTAAGAATATTTTGGTCAAAAATCTAATTTGTTGAAGCTATTGCCTTTTTTCTCATAAAAAATCAAATGTATTTTTAGAAGCAACAACTCTATGAAAATTGTTTATCAGAAGCTTCTGCACAAATTCATGTTGGCAAGTTTGCAAATAATTGGTTGTCTAAGTGCAGTTTAAGTAGTTGGGAACTCCTTTGTGGGTGCAGATCCTGGAAATGCTCATAACACCGTGCAAGACAACTCATTGACATGTCTGTTCAAACTCTGCTATAACTTTTGTACAAATTGGCATTTAGCTGCAAATGAATATGCATTTGAAAGCTGAGATATTTTCTAGACTGATTTTTTCCTCCTCCAGACAGCTTGCGAAGCCTTTACAACCTGAGATCTATATATCGATAGTTATGATTTTTTGCTGTCAGATTTTTATGCATTTCTTGAAACTAAAGAGTTATGTAACAATTTTGCAGATAAACTCACAGCACAGATTCATGTGTGCTGCAACAAAAATTAACTGGTTGTGCACAACAAGATTTGAGTGGTGATCTTGCAATAACAGATTTGGTGAAGCAGCGTAAGACAGGGTGTAACAGTCAATACGAGCAGAAACAGCAACCCATGGTTTGCTAAATGCAGAACAATAAGAGAACTGAACTCTGTGATTTAATTGGGTGCCCTAAAGAGGAGGTTACAAAAAATATAAGCTGTCAACAAATTTTGCACAATAAATATAATAGATTAGATAATTAAGTTTCAGCAAGTGTATGTGCAAAAGCAAGCGATACAAAGCAGTGAAGCATTTGCAGAAACTAAATAAAATTTGCACATGAACTTATTTAGCATGGTAAAGATCAAAATATGACTTGCACAAAGGTACTCCACATGCTAGACATTTAAACTTAGTTTTGCTTCGCCGGGGTGTTTGTCATCAGCGCGCTTTTTGCAGTGCCTACAAATTTTGAATTCTGCTAGTCTACCTTTCTCTGGACTATTTGTCACTATTCGATGAGTTGAAGAAGTTGAATCGTGGGGAATACTGTTCTTCCGGCAAGATCCGGTGTATTCAAATATTTGATCAATTAGTTTCTGTCAAAACTTTATGTCAGCTGTTTTACAGCCGCTAAAGATTCTATAAAATATGGCTGCATTGTATAGACAACTAGCTAATAAAAAAAAAAATTTTTTTGTACCATTTAATGGTTTTACGTGCAGCATTATAAAAATGCAAATTTTGATTAGATTTGCCAATGCCCCTATGTATTTGTTGTAATTCAAAATAGCAGCTGGTTTGGAAACTTTATCCCCTAAATAATTTACTTTGCCTGTATTTTCGACTTCCATGTTTTTATGCACATTTGAAATTACAGAAATATATTTTTATTTTTCCAACTGCCAACCATACTTTCACCATTTGACTAGCTTGTTGTCTCACCTTTTTAATAGGTTTTCCATTACACATTTTCAAAACTTTAGGGACACATTTTCTGTTTGAACGCAAAGTTCCAAAAACATGGCTATTTTTTTATAAGTTCAGCTGCTAACTCTGGCGAATTATAAAAATTATCCATAAATAAACAACGACCTGATGTTAATAAACCATGCATTAATTTCATGACTATGTTTTGGGTGACTCTTCTGCGAGTTCCTTCAGCTTGTCCTCGCTCATCACCAATGTACAGAGACAGGTTGTGCACATAGCCAGAGACAGTATTGCAATAAGCAAATAGCTTTATTCCAAATCTAGATCTTTTAGATGGAGTATACTGCCTGAAACTGAGCCATCCTTTTCAAGCAAACAAGCTTTCATCTATAGATAAAACTTTACCAGACAGCAAAACAGAAGATAACCGGTGGCGTATTTTGGTAAAAACATTTCCTTGCTTGAACAAATGATTGCCAGCAGGGTTTTCCGAATTGTCAGTAAAATTCAAACCGTTTAAAACCAATAAAACCTGTTTTTTGTAATCATTTTACTAAACACTGGCATAGATAACAGAGATGTTGGACCAGTAAGACAACAGAGTAGGCTTTCTGACAATACTGATAAGCAAAACAAACCTTAAGACTCGCCAAATATCTTTGTCATCAACAGGCTGCTAGGCATCGCCATGTTTTTGAAGGCCATATATATTTGTTTCATTAACTACAACATTCATGATGGCCAATGTAACAAACAACTTCAAATAATCAAAAATAAGTGTCCTTCCAAGAATTCGACTTTTCACACCTGCCAAGTGGTCATCGAAATGCAGTCTTTGGGTTTCAAATCTGCTCCTCTTCGAAATCCGTCATTACTCCCTCTTTCACCGCCGGCCGTTTCACTCTCACACTATCTGATTCACTCTGTTGATCTTCCTTTTTACTTCCATCGTCTTCCTTACATTCTTCAGACCTAAAATCTTATTCTTCACTTTTTAAACCAGTCGATGCTTCCTGTAAATGAATCATGTTACCAGCGTATGAACAATTGCGCTTGTTCATGATGAATAGCTTTCCATAAAGAAAGATCAAATCTGTGCCACCCATACTCAATGCACATGCATTAACTGACTAGTTATAGTCTCAAAACAGTACTAAAAAGCCTATATAAATTGCTCGAAATTAATTAAGAAATTAATTATAAATTTTAGTGCCAATTTTAGAAAAACAAATGAGTTTAAAAACTATTTATCGAAGACTAAATTTTGTTGGTAATTTACGGGATTAAAATGCTGAGACCGTGCTCTTAACCCAAAAAACGATGGGAACAGTACAGAAAAGGTTAATTTTTCGGGTTGATATGTTTATTTGTGAGTAATAAAAGGTTGATAATTTTGTTCAATAGATTCTTAATAGTAGAAGTTAAACATGATGAAAAATTTGCCAAAATCTACATTGCTATAAAATAAAATTATCTTTACTTATCTAGCCGGCAAAAATTCTTTGGAAAAAAAAATCTTATTTTAACATCGAAACTTATTTATATTATTATTTTACAAAATTTCTTATTGACTATATTTTTAATCACTATATCTGTCAGCGGTCTAATTGTTTAACAAAAAATAATCAAAAACATATGTAATTAAACAAATATACGTAAAAATTGCATATTTAATTGATTTTAAATATACACAATGTTTAAGTATTTCTAAAGCGTTTGTGTTCAAATATAAGTAACCATTATTCTAATATACCTTGGGACACTTCTTTATTCGCCTCTTCTAAATTTTGCGTTTTCGCGGAGTCATCCTCTCGCAAAAAATTTAGGAGCAAAACTAAACTACCATAACAAACGAGCGAAAACGCAGAATTAACTAGCTTTGTTCATTGATAGTCCAAGAAACAAATAGCAGCAATCGTTTAACATGCATTATTGATCTCGCCCACACAATTCTACCTGCGGTTCACAATTACAAACTAGTTTCTAATTGAAATTTTTTTATTACCAGTGAACGATATTGAGGTATCTAATTATATTTGTTCTACTGCATTTATTTTCACATCATTACACTTTTACACTCATCAGAACTGCGAAATTACATGTAAATAGCAGCAATATTTTACTTTGTATGCTACTCACGAAACTAAATATTAACGAAATATAAGTGTCCTAGGTTAAAATTTTTTTTACAAAAAATATTTGCAAAAAAACTATCTTGTTTTCAACTCTTCAGATTATTATGTATTTTCTGAATATTTAAAGTAGCAGACAGAACAATTGGAAAGCCTTTTTTATATCAACTTTAACATGTTGTGCTGCTAGAGTCACCCGCGAAAGTTTGAGTTAAGTTAATTGCCGCATGTTGTGCCTTTTTCAAACTTTCTGCTAAACATTTTTGATTAGTGATGATTTCATTATCAGACTGTCATGTCCATATTTAATTGAAGTGAAACAATCATCTGTATACAGCATGTCAACAGCTCATAAGCTTTTACAGTGCAGCCCAGTCTTAATTTTGATTTGCCAAACGCTGATTTTTTTTGCAATTTTTATTTGCCTAGCGACCAACCTTTATGGATCTGTCACAGCTACCAGAGCTTTAAACTGTTTATAAAAGTTTACCTTTAAAAATTGTCTATTAAGCATTATTAAGTATTATTGTCAGTGATTATCTTTTTTTTAACCAAAATTAGCTTTAGCAACAGTCTTATTTCTTCCGACATGTGACAGGATCAAAAAATTAGACACGGTAGTGGGGGAAGAACCCTAAAAGTTTATAAGGTAAATCTGCAACACATTTATAAACCTGTTTTGTGGCAGACAATATCTATACTGACTAGATTGATAGCAAAACTTTTATCTTAGACCTTGTGGTTTAAGTTTTATGAGAACCTATTTGCGATGGTAACAAATCTCAGGTTTCCCAAATTATATGCTTATGGTCAATTAAAAACGCATTTGGCAGTGTAAGAGTTGATATATTCAAAGTGCCAGAAATGAGCATTTGATAATTACTCATTGTGTAACAGCAAGTAAGATCTCATGAGATGGTGTGATTTAGGATTATTTAGGAAATATTGCTGGTTTTAAAGTTTTATTATCAGTTGCTGAAGTATCTCAAGGATACCTACTAGGTTTGTAATAAATGCACACTAGTATCATATTACATAAATACTAGTGTAAAGTTCCTAAACTCTCATTGGACATGAAAAACTGCAGGGAAATTAGCAATGTTGGTAGAATAATACTAATAGATATGCTATAATAGCTAGTGTTACTGTGATTTTTATTTTATATATTTTATTTTACAGGTAAACTAGTCTCTGAACTGACAGACTCTGCTATTGAACAAAATTACAATCCTGATATGCACATCTCTGGAAACAGACTTCTTGTAGCCAACTGGGGAGAAAAGAATATAGTAGTCTTCCAGATACTACCATAGCAGAACTCATCAACCAATCGTATCACTTTAACTATACTGACGTCTATTCCTCCTAAATATGAACCAACGAGCTCTTTTATTAGATACCTGTCTACTATCCTGAATAACAGAACCAACTATCTGACGACCAAAATTAGAAAGTTGTCATTATATTTGTTATTGAACTAATGTTCCTTGCTATAAATCTACTAATAATGTTTTATTTATGACTAATCAAGGACAAAGAACTTTATTAGCTGCATTATATATCATTGATTTCTCAAGACCAACATATTTCTATCAAACCATATATTTTCTATTGTAATTACTCCTACGGTGTGTAGTTGTACATACAGTAGTTCTTTAGAAACGATAGAAGACAAATACTTTCGCTTGTTTAGGTTTTACAAAGTTCCCTAATATGCAAGTGGTTGAATCGAATGTGTTAACTTATGTTAATTAATGATTTGCAATCATATCTTACAGATAGTCACAAAAGCTATTTTAGTCAATGGCCGAGCGTATGCTTGGGAGAAAACAACTTTCATAAACATTAGACATTCTAATACTTTTCATCTCCATTTGGTTGTTCTGAAAGCGATTTAACTAATTTGGACCATTAAATTTTTATCCATCAATGTGAGTAATTTCACAGTGTTTGATTGCCTCCCGTTATAACGATCTAAATCTCAGCCAAACACATATA
The DNA here is from genome assembly GCF_963576615.1 of Watersipora subatra. Lineage (NCBI taxonomy): Eukaryota > Metazoa > Bryozoa > Gymnolaemata > Cheilostomatida > Watersiporidae > Watersipora > Watersipora subatra. Next base: position 893,014 of record NC_088712.1, read on the forward strand.
GGAAAACTTCCTATCTCTACCGCATCAACTTACCTGCTGATTTTTATAAATTTTTTAACTTTAACTTACTAAATATTTGTCTAAAACATTTTGTCTAGTTATAGCAGTATTGCTCTGCTCAGGTTAAACTGACAACAATATAAAACAGTACAGAAAACTTATACACTATAGCCAAATTGTTTGTAACGAAGTGATTTTTCTTGCATATTCAAGCGACAATCTATTTTAACATTTGTCAACAATAGCTGTTTGGCTAGTTCTTCTAAATTATCTTATCTTGACCAATAGCGGTTCTTCTTTTGCAATTTTTAATAAAAAATATTTCGGTGCGAACTGAAAAAATGAAATGTAGTGTCAACAAAACTGGAGCAAATTTAATGTAGAGACTATTTAATGTAGGGACCCATCTATATTCACACTCAACTAAACAGTTTTCAACATGTATCAAGCACAGATTAAACTTGTAAAAGCAAATCATCTTATATCAACTTGATAACCAAATCCACAAAAGGCAACCAAATATGGAAACTCCAAAAAATTTGATAAAAAGAAAAAATAAATAGTACCCAAGTTAGGTAGATATGATATGTTTTATGCTCAAATTCCCTTTCAAGTAAAAACAACATTCAAGACAATATTAGACAAAATGGGTTAAGGTTTATCTTCTTTTGCGGGTATAAAATACTTGTGAAGTTGGACAATCCTATTCTCATTATCTGGACTTTTTGTGACAATTAAAACACATATGTTGATATATAAATCACAGACACTAATGATCAAATAGATAAACATAATAGAAATACATAATTTGGTTTATGATTGAGTCTGAAATTGATTCCAAACAGAGACATAAGACGTTTACTGTTTAAAACAGTCACAAAAAAACATTTTTAGAGCATGGTTATTTTGAGAAATAAATTATTATATGGGTCAAAGGCTGCTTGATTTTATTTTTCCTTAGTCTAGAAATACTTTTAAACTCTCTTCTTATACCTTAGAAAGACACAGGCCACAACAGACTTGAATTTAAAATGCATTGTCTCACCATCTGCATCAAATGATATGTGACTGACCCTGTTATTACTCTAGCAAAATCTAACAAACAATTTATTTACGTCTAAATCATATTCAATTAATATTAAATCATATTCATCTAAACTAGATGCAATGATGACGCCTTTTTTAAAGTCCAAAGCTTAAAATCAATCAGAATGACATAGTGGTTGCCATCCGCTAAAAATATAATGAATTTCATTCGGTGATGAAATTATCAATCTAGATATAGCTGTCAATGAATGATCGGAAACGTTTATACACTGAGCTCTGCTATGTTTGTTCCAACTTTAATTTTTTTGAATACCAACAGTGAAACATTGTCATGTGCTGCCATGATACAAACCACAAATTTAGCGTACAACCAATTCCTCACCTCTTTCAGTTACTGCGTATCCAACTACTAGAATACTTAGGAGTTTTCATGTCAATCAACTGATGTTATAATGGTATATTATGCAATGGTTGCATGGTTTTTTACTATTATTCAGTTTAGTTCTTTTTGATGTCTTGCAAAATCGCTCCTCGACAAGTCACAGAACAAAACATTGTTTAGGTAAAATGCACTGCAAGCCAAACTCATACAGACTTGTGTATATTTACTTCTTTGAACAAGATATTTGTTGTTGACCATACTTTTTTCTTCTTCTAATATCGGATAAAAACCAGGCACAGATCTGCTTAATTTTTTGTGCATCAAATGTCATAGAGCACAGAAGTTATATTCAAACAAAAGTTTGAGTGATTTGTTTCTTGCTGTTCGAATAAATATTAGATTGAGAGTTCTACAACTGAAGTAGCTGAGCTAAAGTTCCTGCTTTAAATTTTTACAAGTTTATTTGGCTTTTCAAAAGCCACGACTTTTGCAGATACTACAGTTTTGCTAAAATAAATTAGAAGAGCATGTATTGTTGTCATTTGTTTTTTTACCAAAATATTCATACAGTTATCATACCTTTTGAAGGATATAACTTTATATCTTAATTTGCTGAAAAATACTTTTTTATGAAGAAATGCTGTTGAGTTGAGGGCTTTCGTTAATTTAAGTGGGTCATGAAAGCAGAAAAACAGCTTAGCTTCTACATTCATTGCATTTATATAATAGATTAGCAACATGCCTACTGGCAATTCTGTTTGTATCATCATATATTTACTACCTCTTTTATTAACATATTAAGTTTGCATGACCATCTAGCAAATATCTAATTATGTGTTTTTCCATTAAAAGAATATTAAAAGATCTTTAGGAGAAAGTAAACTCTGCTTTTTTATTTCTTGCTAGAAAACCATTCTAGAAACTCTATATTTTTATATTTACTTTTATTTTATAGGTTTTCTTTCTTTGATAGTGATAAATCTTTAAATTAGTTTAAATGAAGCAGATTAAAATGTTTTTTTATATATTACCAATATAGAATTTGGCAAAAAGACATCGACAAATATGTCAATTTTAAAATATTTCCTGTAAGGACAGATTAAAATCATTACAAGTTTTAATTGTTGCAGTTGATGGCAAATATTGATGAAATGACCGGCTCTATAGAAAAACCTTCTGCATTACAATGCACATTTTTAGAGAATAAATTCATAATAAACATTGTACAACCTAATGTTAATGGTTATTGGTAATAGACTTAATAAGAAAAGCACTTTAATCTTTATCGATAGTAAATTTGTCAAAATTAAACAGAATTAAAAAGGTTAACTAAATAAAACTTTCAATAAAACAAAAAGACATGATTTCATCACACCGACATCAGAAAGTCTGAAGAAAATGTTTAATTTACATGTATGTCGAAACTTGTTTATAATATTAGTTCATAAGCTCTCTTATTGACTTTGATTTACTCCCTATATCTGTCAGTTGTTTAATTGTTTAAAAATAATAATATAGAGGCTTCGTGATTGGAATATATCTAAATAAAATCCCATTTTTAGATTGATTTCAATCGTAAATAGTTTTTTAGTTCAGTTAGCGGAACACTTGTGTCTTAAATAGAAGTAGCAAATACTGTAATAAAATAAGTGTTTTATGAAAATATTGGCAAAAGAAAACAGACTAATCTTGTTGTCAATCCTTTAGAGAATGTATCTATATTTTATGAAAAGGGACAAAAACAGGTAGAACACTTGAAACAATATTTTATACTTTAAAATTAGTTTGTTGTGTTGCTAGAGTCACAAAGTGCTGCCTAGCAAACGTTTGAGTATGGCTATGTGCCATCTGTGTTAACTTATCAGACTTCTCGCAAAATATTTTTAACTATTGTTTAGTTAATTATTAGCATGTTTTGTTTGTGTTTAAATAAGAAGAAACAATCATCTGCATAAATTATACTAATGAGATGGATATGTTTACAGCTCAGACTGAGCAGAACTTCAGTTTGCAAGAAGCCCTAGTTGTTTCTTACAATTTCTTCTTCAGGATTACCAACCTTATCTAACTAATCACCACAACAGAAACTTCAACAATTTTAGAAAATCTATCTTTAATCTGTATATTTTCTTTTTGAGCAGTAGAACTAGCCGATTTTTATTTTACTATGATGAGAAATACATAAGCTACAGTAACATGAGTAATTCATCTGTCTTTAAACATGATCACTATGTTAGTCACATTGGTAAAGGAAGCTCCACGAACGTATATAAAGCCTGGTTCCCATATCGATTGCGAGACTCCGGTGGTAACTTGTGCAGCAAAACGCTTGTGACGCTAAGCTCGACGGCATATGTTCACATAAAAGCTGCATCACTAAACATAATCATGTAATCAAATAAAATTTTCACTCGTCATACCATTTCTATAACGTTGACCTTCACAGGTACAGTGCATTTCGGGAAGGTTTTACCTGCGGCCTTTTGTGAAATTTGAACAGTGGTAAACTGTTGCATTATCGCCGGCAACTACTGGCGGTCCTCGGCGGTACCCGACCTGTAGGTTCCCATTTCATTGCTAATAGCCTGTGTGCTGCCACCCGTGCTTTGCGGCTTGTATGGGAACCAGGCTTAAGCCCACCCTGAAACACATTTGTAAACTTATTTGGCGGCAGTCAAAGTTTACACTGAATAATTTGCTGTCAAAACTTTTAAATTAAACTTGTTAGTTCAAAGGTTATGATAATTTATATGCATTATTGTAAAATATTACGTTTACCCACACATTTAATTATGTCCAATTAAAAAGATATTGGCAGTATAATAGATGATTTATTCAAAGTGCCTAAAATGAGCTTTCAATAATTACTTTTTGTGAAACAGCTGGTAAGATCTCATGATATGGTGTGACTTATGATTATTTATGAAAGATTCCCTGCTTTATTATCAGTTGCTGTAGTATCTCGAGTATAGATATGTTTATACTATGTGTACATAAGTATTGTATTACAAATATTTTCAGCAATGCTTCAATACTTTTGCTCTTCATGCTTCTTCAATAATTCACATAAATTCGCCAACCAGAAATTAATTAAACTAATTCTAGAATTTAATTAAACTAACTGATAAATTAATTTAAAGCAATCAAATGTACGTTCATTTAATTGAGAAAATATTTCGAAATCATTTATTGGATTCAATGAAATTTTCTGACACTGACCCAATTCTGCTATTTATAAACATTTTGACATCCTCTTATACATAGATGTACCATCCTGATCACATCTATTAGTAATTTGTATGTCTGTAAGCAACTGATTAAATTACGCAAAAAATTGTTTGAAGCTTTAAGCCAATAAACCGATAATTTTTGTACATTTTTGCACGTAGATTCATTTTTCAGCTTTATGAACTAGAAGATCAAACAAGAAATGATAAGTTTAGTTTTCAACATTTGTATATCTGTCTGAATATACTGAAATTATACCTGCTCAGATTTTTATTTTTCTGTTCATGGATTTGCCGTAAATTGAACTTATTGGTTGTAAAATAGTTTTATTGATTTCTTTGTGAAAAGAGATATATTGGTTCACTAATTTAAAAAATACAAAGGAAAAAAGACTAGCGAGTTATTTTAATATCGGTGTACATGAGTCGTTGCATATTAAATAGTTTACTTTAAATAAATCTAGAAAGAAAATAAAATATCTTACTTTACCGCGTAATAGAAACTTGATAAAATAGAGCTATTAAAAAGGATATCTTATTGTTACTGTACCAAATTCGTTAATGTTTGTAGGTTTATTTGTGGCTAATTAATTGTTTATGGTTATTGGTAATAGACTTAATAAGAAAAACACTTTAATCTTTATCGATAGTAAATTTGTCAAGATTAAACAGAATTAAAAAGGTTAACTAAACCAAACTTTCAATAAAACAAAAAGACATGATTTCATCACACCGAAAACAGAAAGTTTGAAGAAAATGTTTAACTTATGTCGAAACTTGTTTATAATATTAGTTTATGAGCTCTCTTATTGACTTTGATTTACTCCCCATATCTGTCAGTTGTTTAATTGTTCAACAATAATAATATAAAGGTTTAGTGATTAGAATATATTTATAAAAACATCCCATCTTTAGATTGATTGATATCGTAAATAGTTTTTTAGTTCAGTTAGCAGAACACTTGTGTCTTAATTAGAAGTAGCAAATACTGTAGTAAAAGAAGTGTTTTACGAAAGTATTGGCAAAAGAAAACAGACTAATCTTGTTGTCAATCCTTTAGAGAATGTATCTATATTTTATGAAAAGGCACAAAAACAGGTAGACCACTTGAAACAGTTTTTTATGCTTCAAAATTGGTTTGTTCTGTTGCTAGAGTCACAAAGTGCCGCCTAGCAACTGTTTGAGTATGGCTAAGTGCCACCTGTGTTAACTTATCAGACTTCTCGCAAAATGTTTATACCAAGTGTTTAGTTAATTTTCGTTAGCATTTCGTGCCTGTGTTTAAATAAAAAGAAACCGTCATCTGCATGAAATATGAATATGACATGAATAAATGACATGAATATGTTTACAGCTCAGACTGAGCAGAACTTTTGTTTGCAAAAAACCTTAATTGTTTCTTACAATTTCTTCTTCATGATGATCAACCTTGTCTAACTAATCACAAAACTAAACAAAAGCTTCAAAAATTTTAGAAAATTTATCTCCAATTTTTTTAGCACTAGAACTAGCAGATTGTTTTTTTACTATAATGATAAATATATAAGCTTCAGTAATATCCGTAATTCATCTGTCTTTAGACATGGTCAAGATGTTAGTCACTTTGGTAGAGGAACCTCCATAAAAGTATCTGAGCCCACCCTAAAACACACATGTAAACTTGTTTGGCGTCAGTCAAATTTTATACTGAATGGTTTGCCGTCTAATCTTTTAACTCAAATTTTTGTAGTTCAAAGGTTATGATAATTTATGTGCACTATTGTAAAATTTTACGTGTACCAACTTATTTAACTTTGTCCAATTAACAAGACATTGGGCAGTATAATAGTTGATTCATTAAAAGTGCCTGAAATGAACTTTCAATAATTACTTTTTGGGAAACAGTTAGTAAGATATCATAATATGGTGTGATTTATTAGTACTTGGAAAAGATTCCTTGTTTTATTATCAGTCGTTGTATTTCTCGAGTATAAATATGTTTATAGTATGTATACATAAGTATTATATTACAAAGAGTACCACTTCACAGTTCATGGCCTTTCATTTGACATGGAAACCAGGAGGAAAGCCAACGATGTTAGCAAAAATATAATCAAAGCTATACTTTGATACTTAGTTCAACAGAGGTAATTGTTTGTACTTTCTATTCCACAGGTAAAATAGACTCTGAAATGACAGACTCTGACCTTGGATCAGGGGACATACCTGACCTGCATGTCTCTGAAGACAGACTTCTTGTAGCCAACTGGAGAAGAAAGAATATATTAGTCTACCAGCTGCTACCATAGTACTATCAGACGTTATTACTATCAGACGTTATTACTATCAGACGTTATTACTATCAGACGTTATTACTACCAGACGTTATTATTATCAGACGTTATTACTATCAGACGTTATTACTATCAGACGTTATTACTATCAGACGTTATTACTATCAGACGTTATTACTATCAGACGTTATTACTATCAGACGTTATTACTATCAGACGTTATTACTATCAGACGTTATTACTATCAGACCTTATTACTATCAGACGTTATTACTATCAGACGTTATTACTATCAGACGTTATTACTATCAGACGTTATTACTATCAGACGTTATTACTATCAGACGTTATTACTATCAGACGTTATTACTATCAGACGTTATTACTATCAGACGTTATTACTATCAGACGTTATTACTATCAGACGTTATTACTATCAGACGTTATTACTATCAGACGTTATTACTATCAGACGTTATTACTATCAGACGTTATTACTATCAGACGTTATTACTATAGTTTTAACATACTCAAACTTTAACTCTTTCCTTTTATCCTTTTATACAAAAATTGAACCTTTTTTACCAACAGGAATTAAGATTTTTTGACACATCAGACACCCTAAATTATATTTTTTATTGTTTGACGAAAAATGTATATTGTGACAGTATCATATCAAAGTAACAACATTGGGATAAGCTAAGTTTAAATATATTTACTAAAATTCTGATAAACATTATTTTGCAAAGTTTTTTGGAATTTTTTTGACACATAATTTCACCTGTCGCTTCGTCATGCGTTTCTGGGAACAACCGATGTCTAAAGACATCAGACCTATGAAATGGTACAAATTTAATTGTTCTAAACAAATGTAGTGAAAGCAGATAAAATAAGTTAAAAACTAGTAAATGATTAGTAAAATTACAACAAAATCAAATAAATTTTTATTGCATGAGCTACATGTATTGTATAACCGAATCTACTTGCAATAGGGACATTTAGGGCTAAGAATCCGCTGTAAGACTGACCCAAGCATTCAAATTTGACTACAAATTTTTTGCTAGTACATCAGATTTTGCTTTATTATTGTTTTAATCTAATTCAATTCATACATGTTCAGAGAAAAACTAATTATAAATTACATGTTACACTATTAGAACTATGAAACTATGAGAACTATTAGAACTATTAATGAACTAACAATGAACTAACAGTGAACTAACAATGAACTATTAAAACTATGAAAAATAAATAATGATTTCGAAAATAATTACAATTTAGAGGTTGGTGATATTTTTATTGTCTGTTTATACAAAATATACAAAACGTATGCTACAACCATAAGTGTTTGTGCAGGGTAAAATCTATATTAGGAATTGCATTAGCTGTTTTCCTTAATTTTTTAGAGTCATAAAGAAATAAATTTAACGTTACAAACAAAAGTAATTTTACTACCAATATCCATAGTAAGCTCGAAGTAATGTGAATAAGATTATGAAGTTATAGATGACATATTATTATTAAGTTAGAAGGAGGTGAGAACAAATTCTCATCGAAAGTGAAATTCTTACATTGTAACAGTTTTTTTTATAATATGAGTAACTTCATTATCATATTAAAGTAACAACACTATATTCGTACTCCTTTAAATCACCCAGCCAAACGATTGAGCAAATCCTGTTCCACTCTGATTTATGTTCACAAAACCATATTATATAACATTTAACAAATCTGTTCTGCAGTTTGGCCGTTTAAAAAAACCAGTTTTATATCAGCTTATCAACAATTTTTGAACAATTATAGGTTGCTAAATAGTTTGGCAAACTCTCTTGGCAACACTCGCTTACAGTTTAACTAATGGGCAAACAATTTTACATAGCACTTCAGACCTTTTTACAATGGTCACTTATACGGTGATAATAAAAAAAATTAATTCAAATTTGAAAATTAAAATCTTTAGAAGTACAGTAGTTTTGATTAGAAATTTATAATATAAAACCTCAGAAGACACTGTAAATGTATCATAACTAAGTGAAAGCTCTTTCCTTTTTTTTATAAAACTGGTACTTAAAAATCAACTAAATTCAGACAAGTCTCTATTCAGAGGCACATTTCAAAAGTCGTGTGTAAAGATAATGAGAAATATAAAACGAAAAAGCAAACATAATAGAAATTAGGTTTTTGTTGAATTCAAAATTTAATCATGGTAGCAATGTGCAAGTACCAGAACAGCAAACAATCACCTGGCACAAGCGAGTTGATTTTATATAGTAGCTACTAATAGGAGAAAAACAAGCGCTGCCAGCTTGAAACTTGAAATTGTGATGAAGCCAACTAGTTACTAAAATTAGAATGATATTTGTCCAAAAGTTTTTAGGTTTTCAAATGTAAGGCTCAATTATCCTACTGCAAACTGTTTGATATGCTTCTTTGTTATCGCAATAAACTGGATTTGATACCTCGGGGTTAAAATTTTAAAGCATTATGTCTGCAACTAATAAGGAATCTGAAATCTTTAAAAAGTTTGTAAATATAAAGAAAAATGCAACTAGTGTACTGCTACGGGTCAAAGCAGTTTATTATTTGAAACGCAAAAACTACACACTTTACTCCCACTGCAATACATAGATATTTATAGATTACTAAATTAGTAACATGATTATGCAACGACACCCAACTATGATAAATGTTTGCGTTCTGTAAATTCCTAACAATCAGGCAAAAATACAGACTTTAAGTATAACAGTTTTTATAATTTATTTTCCTAAAATCGATTGCGTTTTTATATAACTGGTGTCTCTGTTTCAGAGTGACTTTAACTTATGTTCGTATAAAGAAGTAAACCTACCTAACCTGATTGTCTCCCTTGATTATACAACTCATACAACAGACATATAAATTTGTACTATTTTTAATATTAAACTGTTGCGTCTACTGCTAGTTGAGTTTTGGTTTGCTTGAGTGCTAGATTGTAGTTCAACAAGCATGTGATACAATAAATCTAGATATTACCTTAAAACCTTGAAATACATTTCCTTTGTCATCTACGGGACCCAGTACAAAACTAAAATGAAGCTATTTTTAATGGTTTAGTATTTATGCTAACAGAGGTGACACGATTATTTTGTATTTTTACATAGTTCACCAGACGATGCTAGAAAATAGAGACGCGTCTAAGCTAGAGTGCATTTTTATGTATTGTTGTTACATAATGTAGTACAACAAAGACAAGGATGACGAATAAGACAAATTATTAACTAATGAAGAGGGAAAATAAACCATATGCATTCAACGTATAAATAATAATGGAAAATCGGGCTAACATACTGTTACAATTGTTTTAAAAGGTTTCCAACTATCAATATGTGATTGTGTAAAACAACAGATGCGAGCAGTAAAACATTTAACAATTGCCATGGGATACTTAGACGGTTGATTACTAAAATTATAGTGGTAGTATTATAATTGTTATAACTGGTATGAATTAGAGGCTTCCAGAAGCTTACAAACATGTATTTATGAAAAGGCTCTCAAGTGACCAGGGAAATTAAATAAAATTACCCTGGACAGACTCATAGAGACCCCTTGATCACAGAGACCTACATGTAATTAAAATAATATGAAAATTGTGTTTGTAAAAAGCTAATCACACAAACTGTACGATTTCAGAAAATTGGAAATATTATTGTCGAACAATAAACAAATCGAAGTGATCACTTAAAACAATGAAACATTTTTCAATGGTTTTTTTTTTCATTTTGTGTAAATAATAGTTAAATGCAGTTGTGAGAATCCTTAGCAATCAGTTTCAGAAAATGTCTTGTTGCTTTGCAAGAATCAAAATTTCATTAGGACCTTAAAGGGTAAACAAGTAGTAGTCTAGTCGAGTTTTTTGATGCCAACATATTAGTAACAAAACATAGTAACAGCTGTCATTTTGAAGTTTTTCTTGGCATGATTTTCTACTTTGGTGTTGCATTCACTAACAGGACTTGTCATACAATAGGTCTAATAAGTTATTAGAAACAAGGTTTTTTTTGCATGAATATATTTGAACTTTAACCTTACATTAAAGCTTTTAGGGAGTTTCTACATCAATTATAGTGAAATACATGCTTTCAGAAAGCTATGTCAAAAATAGTCCAACTATTATTTGTTTGAAAGACAAAATACACATCTGACAATTTATTCCAATGCAGAGTACTGCTAGTAGTAAGGTTGATCATATTGATTTATCACTTATCACATTGTTTCTGGTCTTGTTAAAACATTTATTGCACACCAAGCCACTTTGAGTGTCATGGAGAAATAGTTATCAACAATGAAGCTTTTTGAAGTGTCAGTACTGCACTGATACCTCTGTCTGTCTGTCTGTGTCAGTACTGCGTGATTTTTTAAAATAATAGAACAACATTTATTGCACACCAAACCATAGTACTCTCACTTTACATACTGACAAAATGAGAGTTGGCAAATAACAAACTAATAACACAGGTAGAGACTATAGCATTGATAACTACCTGCTAGCCTTAAAAGCCATCAATTTACTGACAACGAAAATTAGGGCAAACTGTTCTTTTTGCTGCTACCTTTCAAACCGTTAACTGTATTTAGGGATTTAAGCTATTTTTAATATATTTAGTTTAGCACAGTTTTTTATTTCTTCACAAACAAAAGCAACCTATTGCAATACAATACGTGTTGAGAAACGTTTACACATAGCTGGTAACCATACAAAACATAGCTGGTATAGTAGCAGCTTTTTTCCATAATTTTTAAAGTTCAGAAATCAATTTCTTGCCGCTAAAAGTCGCTGCCCAAAGTAAGATTGATTTAAACATTAGAATGTGGCTCAATACATTTTCAACCATGTAACAGAAGTAGTTAAATGGTATTTGGTTGTCATTGCCCATGAATCCTTTCTGTTGGTTTGCAGTTTTTAGAATCAAATTAATAGCAATAGATTTATTTAGTTTAAAGCCTTCAATGAATGAATATAGTGAGGTGATACTAGACAAAATAACAAATAACTTACAGTAAATACAGTTGTCATTATTTTAGCTAGTACATATTCCACATTAATAATGAGAAAATAAATAATTTAAAAAAAAATCATCAGGAATAAATGCAATCAGCACTTGCTGACAGACAAAATTCCTGTAAAAAGTATGACAGTGCTTGCACATAGCAAACACTACCAGCGCTAAAGACAACGTTCTTTATTTATAAACTAATTATGTAACTAGAAAAGGAAAACCAATCCTTTTGCAACAAACCTTTTTGAATGCTATCACAAATATGTTCTTAATAGTAGCATCTTTTCAATGCATAGTTTTCTTTTTAGGTTTAACAGTTAATGGCAAGCATGGAATTTAGTAAAACAATAATAGCCTGACGACTGAAAAAATATACTGACTTTATAACAGGATAATTTAGAACTTTATTGAATAGTACTCTGTCTATGTGTTGAGATAATGTTTAAGCATTTTGAAGAGCCTTTTACCATAGTTACTCTTTTTTGTGGTTGTTCTAGACCTGCCGGTTTTAGAATGTGATAACACAATTTTCTTGAGGTGCTTGTTACCCGACTCCGTTCAGGTCATTTCTATAAGCTGTGTCTTTTGGCTCATGCTCTCACATGCCACATCCAAGCTTTTTCTTATTAACTTTTCACCTAGTAAAATATTATGTTGTCGGTATGAAGAAAAAAGGTTTTATGAGAATTAAATACCTTCTTACTGCTAACAAGTCAAAGGCAACTTAGCGCTTGGTAATTGCAGGTTCTACATGTATTGTTGTGCGTTTATTATAAAAACATGAAATCATAAAGTTTTGCCTTTTACAGGCTAGGCACAGAGATTATTGCCTAGACCAATAACCCCGTCTATTTGCATAATCTATGATACATGTGTGTGCCATTGATATAGTTAACAAAGCGCGCTTGCTGAACAATGAAATCTGTTGGTTTTTGTTCTTAGTAAAAATAGCTTATATAACGCTGTTGCTAAGATGGATAAACATTCATTGATAGAAAAGAAATGACTGGTCATGGAGTTGTAGCTATTGATGATGTGTGTTCAGTTGCATATTGACAGAGTCTGACTGCTGGAAGTTAAATATAATAAATATAACTAGACACGAGGAGGTCTACTAATCTAAACTTCTTTCAAAGACATCTAAAAGCTGCCTACAGGCAACGATCTGTATAGATGATGATTAAATCTCTGCATAATCTAAAGGTGGAATTAGTGGTGCTACTTAGACTGCATTGAATACATTTGCAGTATTGCCACTGTAAGCTATCACTACAGGATGTAACTAGTTATTTTATGACGTAAATAGGAAATTTTGTAGATGAACGACTCTCTCGTCAAATATTATTCAAGTTTTTTTCAGATTGGCTGACTTGAAATAATTTTTTTATTTAGAAGTACTGCTAAATAATTTATATCTTATTTCACAATTCCGATCAAAGACGCAAAGATATATATGCGCTTCAAGCATAATTTATAGTGACTTTTCAACCTATGGTTGTACTGTAAATTATACAAACACTCTATTACTGCAGACCGCAGCAGCAGGTCATTGATGGTTCTAAAAATAGTTCGGCCTATTAAACAGGATAGCACAATAACCCATATTTCTGCCTCATACAGCCTATGTATAAAGTTGTTGACTAGATACTTAGAAACATGTATTAATATGACTTTTCATAACTATACAAGCTAACAAAGTAATTGGCAAGGAACACATGCTAAGCAATTAGCTCTACTTTTGTTATTGATTTTAGCAAAAAGAGCTCATAGAATGCTGTTGCTAAGATGCATAAACAGTCACTGAGATTAAATCAATAACTTGTCATAAAGCATCTGTGTGCTCTAAGTTGGATATAAGGAAAATAGCGAGATACTAGCATATTTGCTCTCTCAAGTTTCTTTAAAACCTCAAAAGCTGTGCACAGGTAAATATGCCAATATATAGTAGTTTTAGCTATTCAGGATGCACAGGCAATAAGGGTAACCCAGGTTTGGCATTGTTTACTGTGACAGATCTAAGATGGTAAAATTCACTACTGTTAATTGATTAGTGATTTTAGTTACCGGAATAAGAGGTAGCAGATGAGCTACTTTTTAGTCAGATGGTAAATATTTTTTGTGATGGTTGCCATAATCAGCTTGTATGATTTACTAATGAACTTAAGCCAATACTGATATACTGTGTAGAATGTTTTGTAAATTTTTTACCTTCTTTTACTCATCAGCTATAAACTAATAATTGAAGAACGCTTGCTGATCCAATCTGGTATTCATGTAAACAGTTTTGTTTCAAGCATCTTGTTTAACAGGAGCTGACTCAAAATAATGTTTAAAAAGTGTATAATGTATAAAGTATTGTAAAGAACAAAATATAATGTATAAAATTAAGGTAAAAAGAAAAAAACGATGCTAGAAAATTTCCACTTGGATTTTAAAGATCTGATTACTGGCTCATTAATAAAAGAGTTATAACGCTTTCTCAACTTATGGTCATGTCGTAACGTGCACAAACGCTCAAATGCAGCAGACTACAGAGTTGGGAAAACCAAAATATTATATCAACTGACGATGACTTGGAGCCAAAGTGAATATTGTTCACTGTTTTTGTTTGTCACTGCAGCCTCCTAATCCTTAGCTGGTACATAAAATAACAGTAACTTAACACTGAAAGAGATTATACAGTTGTTTTGTGTTTGCTTGTAGTTAAGGTTAACCTGTTAACGGGGAATAGCAAGATTGCTGCACTAGTCTGTATTGTTTTATGCTTGAAATTAATGGTGTAACACGACGCTATATGGTTAAACAGATAAAAATTAAATATTGATAGGAAAAAATCTCAATATTGATCAAACAACAGAATATACAGCCGAGAAGGAAAAGATGCAATGTTAGTTTATAGGGGTGAACTAAGTTTATTATGCCCATAGTACTCTAAAACTACTAAAACAGCTACGTGGACAACAGGCTGCAAGTATCATCAGAGGCAAGATGTCAGCTGGTTTCATAATAAAACATGTCATAGTATTGATAATACATGGCTAAGAGTTGTCACATACCATACAAACAACGTTGGGTGAGGTTACTATTGCTCATAAGTGCTTAGGTTTAAATGACAACAATTTAATTTGAAACTTTGAGTTTTAAGATACTAAGCTTAATGCACTTAAAGACTCCTTTAAAAACTGAAAGCAAACTATTCAAACACAATTGTAAGTGTTTAAAAATTACACATACATGTATATTTGATCAACCATAGAAGACATTGCTATTGATTGTATACACTTTTATTGACCTATAAGTTTCAGACATCAGAAACCAATTACTTGTTTCTAACTTTTTATGCTGATGAGAGACTAATATATAAACAGTAAATTGCTGCTGACAGCATAGTCTATAGCATAGTCATAGAACATAAATAATTAGGAGGAGTAGGTAGGGGTAGTCAGAGTAGTGTTTAATCAAACCCAGCAACTAATCACTATATTTGTTTACTACTGTAAATCCTGAAAACTTAGCTAACACTGAGCTATACCACATTCATTGAAAGCTCAGGGGTTTAACAAGTCACACAATATAGTGTGTTTGGCGGTAATAAGATCTTTTGTGTTGGTTTGCAGTTTATAAAATGAACCAAATAACCGTAAATATGATTAGCAACACCATTCTATGTAACAGTCATATGATACAATACTACACAAAATGCTGAACAACTTGAAATTAACTGCTATCTTTTTGTTAGTTTTTTGATTACATCAATAATGCCTAAATAGGTTCAAGAATAGTTTAAGGATAGCGACAAGTGATATTTTTTGACAGAAAAGAGTCATGTGAAATATGTTACTCCGCTTAAAAATAGCACTTAGCGCCAATATATTTTTGGTCTGAAAATAATTAAGGTAATCCAGCCCTTCTGCAATACAACTCTTTAAATACTGTCAGCCAATTTTTCATTCATGGTGACACCTTTTTAATGATATTAGTCTCTGCTTCATGTGAGTGATTAAATAGCAGTATTGGTAAAACAATAGATAAATTTAATAAATTGGTAGAACAATAGCCAAATATCTTAAATGTTAAAATTGCCAAATACTATAGCTTGAATGCTTTGTTAATTGATGGAATATTACAGGGTTTAAAGCAACAAAGTGTTTAAAAATTGCAAGAATGCTTTACAATAATTTGTATTTTAATTATGTTGTATAAATATAGCGTAAATACTCACATAAACAGTTGAGAAGACACATTATGTGCTTCTTCTCTTCCACTTGGATATACACTTTAACAAAACCATATTATCGGCTTATGGTAACTTCTGTGAATAGCGGCAACTGCTGAAACCTCTAATTTCTGTGTAGGATCAGTGCCACAAGCCTGATTAAACAAATGTCCATTTTTTTGGTTTATGCCAACCAGACCTTTACTTTGCTCATATGATAACTCTGTTTATTTTACGTGTTTGTTACCTATCACCGTTAGGGTGACAAACATGTTTGCTATTGAAGTAATTCACTTAAAAATCATACCTGGGTTTGTTTTTGATCTTAGTAAAAAAGCTCATAGAATGCTGTTACTGAAATCCATTAATAGTCAACAAGACAAAAAAATGCCTTATCACAGAGCCATATCAATCAATTGAATGATTTCAGTTTGAAATTGTATAGAATCAACAAGCTCAAAGTTATATATAGGAGAAAATTCAAGAACCTAGCGGGTTAGTCTACCTAAACCTTTTAAAGTCTCCAAAAGACTGCTGACAGTTAAAGTAATATTTAAATAGATGATTGCTAGTGTTCTATGGAGTGCAAAAGCGATTAGCTATACTACCAACACTTCATTGTGTGTTGCACAATGTTTTAGCATAGCAGAATTTCATTGCAATCGTTTAGCCAGTTTTTTGCATAATGAAAAGACGAGTATGATTTGCTAATCAACATGATATATCAACAGATAGACTGTGTATAAGTTTCGCTTAATGTTCTTCTACTTTTACTCATCAGCTATAAATGCCTGCTTAAAGTAGACTAGCCAATAGTTTCTATATTTGCATAGCTGATTTATTCTATATGTAAATAACTTCCATTTGGGTATTCTCTTTTGGAGCAGTTAGTGTGAAGCAGCGCATCTATAGCAAAAAAGAGGACCTATAGATAACTTATATTTTTATTTGACAGTCTATTTAGTCAAGTTGTGTTCCACTGTTAATAATGTATGATAAGTAACTGAACTGATATTTCTGATATTTCTAAGTGTTTGCCAGCTTCTGAAAACATGGCTGACAATAAGATAACAAAGATTGAAATTAAAACTTAGTGCTGAAGGAGGTAACACGGTTCTCAAATGTTGGCTTTTAGTTAAAAATTTAACTGATTAGTGGTGAAGAGACTGATGAATGGAATAAATACTTTTTAAAATACTATGTCAAGATAGACTAACTAGTTGGGTCTTAAAATACATAATTCATGTATAGAGTGTGACAGTACTTGCAAGTGTAAGACACCGCATGCACTAGGGTCAATGCTATGGATTTATAACCTAGCGCCTATGTAATCAACCAATGTAAACAACGCATTTTGAATGGCCAAACTATAATACTGTCTGTTATAGTAAAACCTTTTTCAATGACTTGTATTAGTTTATGTTTAATTTGAATGATTGAATGGTATGTGGCACTGCAAGTACCATGATTGAGATTATGTAGCATATTTTTATATATTCTGTGTTCATTAGCTTAATCTGTTAGTGTTTTTTTCCATACGCTTTAATCCTTTTTAATCCATACCCTTTAATCATTTTTGACTTGTTTTTTTTACTTAATCAAGTTGGAATAAAAAACAAAGTTTCACGAGTCTTAAGTGCTTAACAATACAGTTTAAAGACTGAAAGTTTACAGTAGACAGGCCTTATATCAGCCATTGCTGGTTCCACTTACATTTTTTAGGTATTTAAAATGGTAACACAAGGTCTTAATTTTAGGCGCCCAGCCGACTCGTTCTTGGGGTGTGTGGGCAACAAACTGCTCCATGAGAGGCATGGCGCGTGATGGCTGCACTATACCACAAATAATAACACTAGTAACACACCAATTAGAACAGTAAATTTACATACAGACATAGTGAAGTAAAATTAACATTTCTTCTCAAACGTTTACTTTGTGATCCAACCACTCATTATAATTAATAAATGACTTATAATGAAATTTAAAAGTATCGCCCTAACACAGCGAGTTACTTCATTCGCAAAATAGAAAAAACTATTGCATCACACTCATATGTGCTACAAAACTTAATGGGCAGATGGTTAGAATGACTGCATGTACGTAACATTTAATTTTGTTCAAATACTAAATGTTGTTGTATGAGATATTTTGAAACAATTTGTACAAAGTGATCATTTGATTACGTATTTAAATTTGGTGGTACTCCTGGCACAATACGATTTTTTTTTTGATAATAATACCTATATGAATCAATACGAATACTCAGATATACATAGGTTAGAGTTATCAAACGGCTTTTGTAATATTAATACAAGTGAAGATAACCCTGGAATCTAAAGTTATAGTATAACCAATACGGCAACTTTTGACCCATTTGCTAATAAATAATTTCAAAGTATTAAAATAGTAGGCTAGTTACCTTATAGTGAATGTCTCCATACTAGAATTATGTTTTTGCTAATAATGGTGACCCTTCCTCCAAAGCATATATTTTAATTTGATCGAGATTAATTGTTCAATAATTGGGTCAGTTCTAATTTGGACTATACAGTTATACTTTGCCATGCAAGCTTATTGCTTTATGGCACTTGAATTTCAGAGCTTCAGTTCCTATATAAAAATATTAAGCAAGACCTAGTGTGTTACCATGTAATGAAAAAACCGCCTAAAGTGAATACTACAGTAAAGAAAGAAATTTTAATTATAATATTGTAATAACTATACTAAGATTGTAACAAATGCCTGTTTAGTTGTTATGATCTGCAATAAAATGTAACATCACTTTTTATACTATAGTACAAAGTTTCACTTTTGAAACAGAGAAAGTGACCTAGGAAAGAAGACGTTTGGGCCACCAAAATTTTTTGACCTGAAAGCTGTGTGTCAGATACTTTAAATTCAATTTCAATTGATTTAATTAGCTAAACACACACACATGTAGATAAGTTTATTATTTCATGTACAAATTTTGCCATATAGTCAATTGGCCATTGAGAACAGGTACGCAAACTTATACAGCAAATATTAATGCAATCGCCAAACAAAACTTGCTAAAAAATTAGATCATATCTTCAGTTTATTGTATGTTGGGACAGTTCTATGTTAAGAATTGATTGCATATCATCAATCATAATTACACAAAATTTTTATCCGAGGGTGACACAAAATACCATCTAATAAAACTTATACAAAGATGGTGATCATTGGCTACCACAACGCGCTTTGCCAGCAGCTGCAAGACTGACCTTAAGAGCACCAGTATAACAGAGCTAAAATAACTCAGCCACCGATGAGGCGAGTCAACCAGCAAACAAGACAAATAAAAAATTGCTGGAATAGATAAAGAAAAGGCAACAGCTTGCTCAATGTAGTTGATAAAAATGAGCCGGTCAAGATTGTTGCGAAAGAATAATGCACACAATCTCTAACAGATCCAGGCTAAGTTTTAGTATACACTAGAGCGCAAGGTCGGTCACCATCAGGAAAGAGCTGAAAGGCTCAGCTAGCAGAACTACAAAGACTGTTGACAATGTGAGCTCATCGATCTAAAAGACTGAAGACAGATTTACAGCTAACTTGTCTTGGAAGACCAGCACTTGTTGAAAGGACCTGACGAAAACCTATCAAGTGTGTCAGGAATCATTAGGACAACGAGTGAAGCAGCTGGTTGATTGGACCAATTCACTGTTACAGTAGCCAAGAGAATCGAGGCTAATCTCTGACTGTATATCGGCATGGGTGAAAACTCATAAAGACGCCAAAAGGACACTTGTTCATTTGGAAGCTCCTTGTTAGGAACAGTGGTCACTATTTTGGTGGCTATGTTGGCCCACTATGCCATTAGTTTGGTAAAGTGACTGGAGAACAGCTTGATCCAGAAGACAAAAAAACTTGGACAACTGCACCAAGTTTGACCATTACTCAGGCCATGAGCCGCAAAATACTCGAGGCTCAGACATTTTCTCAAAGTCAGTCATGGTGATGTACGGTTGTCTACGGGCCATCAAGGAGACAACCTTCTGACATGCTCACACTCTTGCTCACTCTTGGGTGGGTGGGATAATCAGCGGACTGTTACTGACCTGGTCTTGGCCAAATATGACAGCTACAGTAAAGATTCTAATCAACAGCTGCGAAGCCTGATAGGCGACGAAGCATAGTGGTATCATCAAACCTGGCATCAGTCAAAGACTTCATTTCAAACACTTATGACCAAAAATACTCATAAACTTAGTGGGGCTGATGCCAAAGACACCCCAAAGCCCAACTATATCCTAGTACTGACATACCACTTTGTAAATGGCATGATACCCTAACGCTCCCCAAGGTAACAGCTCACATTGTAGCAAGTGCGTTGGTCTAGTATATGGTTTGCTACATGAGCTTGCCGGAACAGATCTGCATCAACCGTGGGCAGCTTGAGAATCAGCTAATGACTGAACCGCACCAACATTGGCAAGTAGATAAAAATCATACTACGCCTTGGCAGCTCCAAGTTAACGGTGCCATCAAATGCAACGATAGATAGCTTGGCAACTCCCTGCAAGTACTAGGGTTGACATGAGGTCAAGAGAAGCAGGAAAATTGGCTAATATAGCTGACGAGAATGTATGGAGCAAAATCACACTTGGCCACTAAACAGATGTCCAACCTGTTGATTCCCGATCCGGATTTACAACTACTTGTCCAACTTGAGTCTAGCCCATCATGAATTAAAACACAACTATCCCACAACAAAGATAATGACACTGAAGAGGCTGAAAGAGCTGCATGCGGCCTTATTTAAAAAGCAGAAGGCAATATAGCAGAAGACTAAATAAACCACTGTTGCATTCGCTTAGAGATTAGGTCCAATTTCTTAACAGGATGCTTAAACAAATAGGCACATAAGCTTCAGTTCAAGGTTTTTAAGCATTGTAAGTTATAAAGGCATGACCAACCTACACCCATCTGCTAAAAAAGGCCAGTCTTTGGTGCAGAGCAAGAGTCAACTGAAACCTTTTCATGCTTGCCAGGGAAAACTCAAACAAGCTCCTGCCGCTATTAAGCCTCAGAAAAGCTCCAACATGAAAGTCACAAAGGCTAAGAAGCAGAAAACTCAAACTAGGTTCACACCTGAATGGAAGCCAAAAGGAAGTTAAGCCAAAAGGAAGCCTAGCTTAGAGCTAGTTTGAAGCTAAGTTGAAGCTAGCAAAGCATAAGGCAAAAGCCTCCACTACCCTTTCCTTCAGCAAAACACCCAAATCCTGGCTACTGACACACTAGAAGTAGCTGGAACAACAAGATGGCATTGTTCCGTGAGATCAAGCTTGGCTCACAAATCTCTGGCCAGCCCAGCTTTGGAGCTTGAAGAAAGATGCTCTTGGAGCCACTTGACATAACCACGGGGTAGCCTGGCTTACTTGGCAAGCAGACCAGTATAGGAAGTTGATGTAGCTACATGTACTGACAGTCAATCTAAAGAGGCACAGGTGTAGGGAGTACCGAGGCTGAGGAGAAAGGGGGAGCTGGGGGATTAGTGACTCAGAGTCATTTGCTTTTGCATCGACGGTTACCCGGTTTTCGCAATGAAGCACAGCAATAGTTTCACTACCGATATCTTATCAAAACTATAATGGCTAAACAAGTGTTGATTTTAACTCTTCAATTAGCATGCTAAGTATGTTACAGTCAGCAGAAAGATGATAGGAAAATATATTGAAAAGCTCCCTGAGCTTTAAGGAGTCCACATTTGTGTATTAGAGCGCAGGCTCAGCAGTCTTTGATGAGACAGCTGGACCCTCTAACAACTAAAGAAAGCAATCTGACAAAGCTGTCTTTCTAGGCAAATCTGTTACCCATATATAATTCAGGTGGAGGCACTACTGGTCAACACCATGACTGTCTTTGACCAGTAACAAAAGACTCGATAAAAATCGATAAAACTATGTCAAGCAGCAGAACAGTTGAGTGGCCCTAGGATATTCAAAATCACATCAACTGGTTACAATAAGTGAAGAGAGCTGAGACTAAGCTCATACTGTTGCTAGCTTCTACAGAAGCATCTATGCAAAAACTGCATACAAAGCTGGCTACGTTACCGGCCAAAGCAAAAAACAAAGTAGTTCCTATGGCGTGATTAGCAAGATATTTGTAATGATACCTGGGAACAGAAAAAAATTGACATTTGCAGCCTGTGTGAAGTAATTACAGGTGCCCCAAAAACTAGCTGCAAGTTATGATGCATCTTGATGTTTACCTCTGCCCCTGGCGGTACCAGCAGATTTTGTAGGACCAGCTAATTTTGCCCAGGAAAACACACTGAAATGCCAGATGTGGTGATGTAGTACTTGGCCACTTAGGCTTGTTTGAATCTATTCCTGCATGTGAGATGGTGCCCAACAAACTTTGAAGGCAATCATGCTCTCTGAAACCGACTGTTGCCAACAACTCTCTAGAGAGTTAGCAGACCAGCAAGCTGTTGCAAAAGTGGCAGCCAAAAATGAGGTACAAAAAGCTGAAGAAATGACAGTACCTCAGTACACTTGAGGTCTGTTGTGACCACAACTGGGCTTGTATGGACCTCAAAAACCGCTAGGTTGCCAATTAGAGAAAGGACCAAACTCAGCTCATTGAGAATTACCTTTGCCAAAGTCAAAAAAGAACCTATAACCATAAAATATCTGACACCAGTAAATTTCTGACACTGGCGAGTCCCCGTCCCCGCGCACTGGCTGCTGACAAGTTTCTCTACGACCCCGAGGAAAAGAGCCCTCGCCAGCTTAACAAAAACGGCTGCCACTGGCAAGCATAGTCACAGGCCATGCCCTTTCAAAAGTGCTGACTTTTACCTGTCCAATGTATTTCAGGAAGGTTTAGATTTAGGCTCTTTACGGATGTTGAACAGCATTGAAGTTTTGCATCGGATGTTGGCAGCTGCCGGCAGTACTCGTGATGTAGGGTTTCATTTCACTGCAGATAGCTTTGCCATCCGACCACCAATGCTTGTGGTGTATATGAGAGCCGGACTTAATGTGAAGTTTCTTTTCAATATAGGAATCATATGTTTACATAACTTTATTAGGTTGTTTGATTTAGTAAAGATTAACAATTCAATTTGTATTATAATCAGTCAACATTAGCATTGCTCTCTGATTAACATTTACTATAGCAAAACGTTAGGCTCCTGTCAACAACATATTAGAAAAGTAATTAGATTATCAGGAGTTAGAGTTGGTCTGCATTCATTTTTATAAGTGTGTTTTGGTCAAACTTTAATTCTTTTATTAGCTAAATTGGGGTTAAGTCTGAAGTGAACACACACAAAATGTAAAATTATAAAAAAATTAAAGATAACCCTAATTGCGGCGATTTAGGATTACAATATGTTTTGCGAGTGTAGACATGTAGTTGAATTATAAAATAAAGTAACAGATAGCCTTATACAGAAATGATCATACCTATCAGGTTCTCAAATAAAAAAATCAATTATTTATTATCAACTATTTTTATCATAAATATCATACATTGAGTTTGTCGATACGCAGTGTTGTGACTTTTTGAGACGGAGACGTATTGTGTAGACGCTATACGCTAGTGTAGACTTATGTAATGTAGATAAGCACATGATAGCTCAAGTGTTGCTCGTTTGTAAGATTAGGCGCTAATGAGTAGTGCTAACACACTTAGCTAATAGGAGGCTGGGGAAGATTTCAACTGCGCAGTTGCGTTATTCCAACTCAATCAGTTTCGTTTTATTTCAAATGTGCTGGTAGAGACGTTAAGTAGAGACGTTTATCACATCTATATGTAGTTACTGTTGGTTTTACAGAGCTTTAATTTCAATTCATCAAATTTGACTATATTTCAATAGATTTCACCAATTATATGATACTATTATAGAATTGGGTGTAGGGGCTGTGCATGCTTTCACCACATTTCAAGATTGTGAGTCATCTTGCCAGGTGAATATACTTAATGCTAGCTTTTCAACATGGGTTTCTTTGCTGACCATTGATCAGTTTTCTTGCAAGCAATGATTACAAGTTTAGCTATGTTATATTGACAGCAAACATGTGTCATGTTTATGATTTTAATGAAATCAGGTATAGTTACTTTTCATTGTTGGCTGTTTTAAATGTTTTAAGATACTGTCCTTACTATTTAAGTATCCACAACGAATGCAGCTCTAGATTTCAAATATCTTTACTAAACAAGCAAATGTAGCAGCATTGGAGAACAGACTCACAAAACTGATACAACTTTGATTCTACTTACCTGTCTGTTACATTCTAGCTCTTTATTACTTACCTAACAATGTTCAAACTCGGTATTTTTATTGACAGTCTTTGTATTGTCTCTTTTTTGTTGACAGTTTAATTTTTAGCTTGTTGGGTTCAATTGTTGATACATTGTTCAAAGACAAATAGGTCGGTCTTCTGTGACTAGCCAATATGGATGATTCTATCTCAGTCGCTTATATCCATTCAGATTATTTAGTTTATGACTCACTTTTTAATGACCTTAAAAACTGGGTTTCGCACAAACAAATTTTTAATTGTGATCAAATATATTTTGATCGCTCTGATATTTAAAAGCTAATAGCTAAAATTTAATTGTTAAAGTTGGAACTGTTACAATTGTTATAACTTATAGGAATCTATACTTTTCATTCGCAGTTTGAAATTGTGGCCAAATGAGGAACGTGGAAGAAAACAAGTTGATATTTGGTCATGAGCTATTGTTACAAACTTTTATAACTTATAGCAACTAGCTAATTGTAAGGTGACTGCTATATCAATAGACTGTACTCCAAATACAGCCCAGATCTTTCATCATACTCATCAAAATACAGTCATATATGAGTATTAATATTCGAGCAATCAAGGTTAAACAGTTTTACTGTAAAACCAAACATCACACCTATGAAAAATTATTAAATATTGCATAATCTAGCAACACTGGCACTAGCAGTGAATCATGACATCAGTCATGGAACCTACAGGTTCCATGACTGATGTCTATATGAAACATTTGCACATTTTTCTTTTGGCTACTTTTTAATGTTAAATGATCGGTTAGCCGGGCTGTAACACAACAATGATCGGTTAGCCGGGCTGTAACACAACACTTATCTTAATGCTTTTCTTGCTTTTACAGACAAAGAAAAGTAAATAATCACATGATAGCTCAAGCATTGCTCGCTAGTAAGATGATGTACTAGCGTGTAGTGCTGACAGGAATAGCCAATAGAAGACTAGTAAAGGTTTTAACTGGGCAGTGGGCGTCGCTTCAGCTTAATCAGTTTCATTTTATTGCCAGACGGAGAGTGACCAGTTGATACATGGTTTTCCTAGTTCATTACCCTGATGGTAATAATGTATAACTAATATTGACTCTCTTTGTCTAGAAGTTGGGTTACACTTCGAACCATTTGTACTGTAAACAAGGTATTGACATACATGTATATTGTCTAATGAAAAACTAATTAACTTTGATTTTATTAGCAATATCTAAAGACTTTATCATTTCGAAACAGAATATTGCGTAAAAAACGCTTAACAAAATCACTTCCGTCTACATCAATCTTGCCTGTTTGCAATCATTCGAGCTCACAGTTGTAAGTAAGTAGCCTAGTAACTCAACCCTCTAAGGGCTCGGAGCGCAGCAGTTACGAATTCATGGATTGCCAGCTGATGAGTTGGGATAATTGTGACAGTTTTAATGTCTAAATAGTAATAATAATAGCATAAGGGAATTTGCTTTGAATTAGCTGCACAAAGTGCTATATTCTGTTTTTTTCTAAATTACTTATAAATTAGAGATAAAAAATAAAATATATAAAGCAGAACAGTTAAAAGCAAAATATACTGTGAAGAAGTATACACAACAATGAATTAGTGTGAACAAAGATTATTTTATGGATACCAGAAAAGTCGCAGGACTAGTTGTATGCCGGGTGCTGCGCAAGTAGTCAACAAAGTTTTTGCACAGAAAACCTTTTTTTAATAAACATGCAATATTTACCTTCCTATCTTTCACATTAAGGTGTATTTTATTTCTGTGTATTGTGTTTATTTTTGTTCCATTCCAACTGTACCGGCTGCTTTGCCCACTCTAGCTCTAAATTGATTGCAATAGGCTTGTTGGCGAGACGAGTGTAAGCATTTTTCTAGACATGTTTTTCTTCTGGTATTTTTCTTCTGATACATATTCATCACTGGCACTTCATCACATGTAATGCTACTTGAAGTGTTATGCATGAAGCTATAAAAAATTGGCTGGTGTAATACATCCGCACAGTTTATCCCCTAGCATAGCCAGATAGACAGGACAATGTATTGGAACAAAATTCTGTCTGTAGAACTAGCGGCTCCGAGTTGAAATCTAACGCCTAACCTAATTTTTTGTTACTAATTTTTTTTGCATATAACTGAACACATGGGTGGACCGACCCAATGAAAGACAAACATGCAAAAACTAATTTATACATATACAATTCCCATAGGTTTATACCTGCTAACACTGAAAAAACACTTGTTTAAACAAAAAAGTTTATACATTTATATAAACTATATATAATATATTTATATTTGAAATTATTTCTAATTTTTATCTATTTAAAAAAAGGTTTGGGAAAAACCTGCTCACAAACTACCATATAACAATGTAAATTAACTTATTGATGAATAGTGCGAGCATAATTTTATCTCAGATTTTATATTGTTATGTCATTCTGAAAAACAGAATGTGGTGCTTTATCCAATCTCTGTTTATTATTATTTCTGTTTGAGGTGCTGGTACCTTTGTTTCTTCACTTCAACTCAATCAAACACATAAAAACAAACTGTAATTGTCTGTATACCACTTGAGAAGCATAATATTATAGACAGATTATTATTATTATAAAATCCTGCTTCACAATGGCTTTCATCTCTTTCCATTATATATTTATTTGCATACCATGCCATGTGAAGTAAGAAGTGTCACGTGTTTATACCTGTACTTTTGTTTTTAAAACATTGTTTAAATTTAGTTAAATGTTAAAATTCGTTTTTATAGTAGTTGGTTATATTTTATTACTAACTTCTACCAACTGATTGACTGTTTTTTTAAAGAATTTGTAATTATCGTTGAAAATAACTCAGACTGCTGCCCATTTTTATGGAGCAAATAGGTTTTTTGCTTCAAAGTTCATGGTGATTTCTTCAGTATCACATGTTTAAGTGTTTACGTTACTAAGATTCTGTCTGTTTAGTGAGATTGGCAAGAGTCTGCCTGTTCTTTTGACCAAAGCCACTTTCAGAGGTGTTGATAAATTATGGCTAAGTTGTGTAAAATTATAACTTGTTAGTTATGTTAGTTACAATAACCAATATGGGAAAAGCTCTAACCTTTTAAATTAAAAACTCAGTAATTCGAAATTAAACAAACATGCTGTATTTTATAGTGTTTGAAAGCTCCTCCTATATTTATGTCTTTTGTAATGGATAGCATTAGTGCTGTACAGGTACAATAAATAGAATATACAATAGCCATATATGAGGTCATGAGTAACTAAACCACAGTTGTCTCAAATTTATTATTATTTTATAGTTGTAATATTAACATGGCTGAAATGGAAGATGTTCGACATAAAACCATTGCGTGTGGTTTTTGTCTGAGACAAGACATGGCTCTTCCAAAACTTAGACAGTTACCATGTACCCATGTACACTGCTTTGATTGTCTTGCTGGGTTCTTTGAGGAGAACCATTACCTGGTTTGTCCTTTGGAAGTCTGTGGGTGAGTGTTATTATGTACCATTTTCCACCGAATCATGTCATTACATGAGTTTTGAAAGTATTAACAAAAATATCTGTATGCCAATTTATAAGTTGTTAAAACCGATCCAGTCGTTATCGTTTTAAGGCTAAAAATTTTATATTAATTTATAACTTCAAACGGTAGTATTTACAACACTTGTTTATATTTATTGAAAAGTAAAACTGCATAAATGAGAACGATTTCAACATCAAAACTCCCATCTTTGCTGTCAGAAAAATGACAGCTCATTTTATGTAGGTAATTTGCAAAGTAAAATCACTTACAAAAATTTAACAAAGCTGAAGTTGTTTACCATATCACAACTATAATTCCTGAAAGCTGTTTTCTATAGCTATACCTATGAAGGAACAGACTTGCATTTTATAATAAAGTATCACACATTCTAACATTAACAATAATCAATAATCCTTCATATTTAATTTATTTGCAACAGTACAAAGTACATCTAATTTAGAATTTTAGAGATTTTATTTCAGTTATTTTTATAATCAACTACAATTAATTCTTACCATGTAATTTTTACTGTTTTTGATTATAGCTGTAGCTCTTGAATTATCTTTAAGTCATTACATATAAACAGTGCTTATTTATTTGTGCTGCAAAGTATATTTACAAAAAGTATTACGTACAATGCGAAGCAAAAAAAGCCATAATTAATTGTATGAGGTACATCTTTTGATGTACTGTCATGACTGAGAAAACCTTTTTTGTGATTAGGTGTAGCTCACCCATACTCTGGCCAGCCCTTGACCATGTTTTCATTTTTGTTAGCAATTGTTTTCCATTGGAAGATTTTTCTACTGAAAACTCTTTGTTGACACTGGACCGACTGGTAAACTTTGGGGAAGATGAGAACTTGCTGCGGGTACCAGCAGACTAGTCTGCTTAATAGCAAGATGTAGTCCTCTTTAGCTGATCTATTAACCTATACATGGCACATGGGAAGCAACTTGAGTGCTCGGCAATCTGGAGCATGTCTTCTCCAGTTGGTTGCAATAAACTCAATCACTTTTACACATGGGAGGTTTTTCGGAGAACGAGCTTGCCACGTTCACTGTACGAAATGAGAAGGAAGCATTTGGGGACACTAAAAAGCTATTCAATAATAATTCAAGGTTACTATTGCAAAAGAGGTGACCACTGTTTCTGATATATTTCAATTCTTCCACATAGGCTTATATGCTGATTCGACTCAATGTGTTTTGTTTTTATATGCATAACCATCAGCCCTCACTGCAATGCTGAGATGGACACCTTTAATACATTTGCCTGTGGCTTGGTAGCTAAACAGGGGTACTTGAAGGCATAGCTTGCATTTTGAAATAGTCATGACGACCGCCATCATTTACACTGTTGATGAGTAAACAAGTCTTGGCTGAAAACATAATAGGTCATAATGTTCAAAACTGCCTCTGTTTGTGGTAGCGGTAAAAGCAATGCTAGGTCTCCCGATCGTCTTCTCCTTCATGGTCCAGCAATGCGGCATTTGTTTTGGCTCACATTCATTAGCAGTTTTAGATCATATATTAGCCATGTTTCATAATTTGTTGGCAGTCTTCAGAAATATATTAGTAAACATTCTATCATTTCTGTCTCAAGCCATATCTTTATCAAAATAATAGTTTAACTATTACTAGGTTTTACACAGAGTTAAAACTCTAGCTAAAACAAGATTGCCGTTGTTTGGTAGTGCCATCAATAGCATGATAGTCTGAGTTGACTCATGATAGTCTGAGTTGACTCATGATAGTCTGAGTTGACTCATGATAGTCTGAGTTGACTCATGATAGTCTGAGGCTCACAAATACATGTAGGTTCTCCGTAAAAGTTGTGTTAAGCTGCACATACATGTATAACTGCACTTGCTGGCAACCGTAGTTGATGCAAGCAAAGTGAATGGTTGTTTAATATGGAGTTTTATGGATCAAAATCTACAGTGAGAGTGGAAAAAAATTACAGCTCTATGCAATAAAACGGCATGCTACATATAAAAAACTATACACTGTTGTGTGCTCGAACTGCTACACAATTGACGTAAAAATATAATTGATGTACATATGTATTTATAAATCTACCTGTGTGGGTATTGATTAATGTTCTGTTGTTCTTT
Source organism: Watersipora subatra (assembly GCF_963576615.1). Lineage (NCBI taxonomy): Eukaryota > Metazoa > Bryozoa > Gymnolaemata > Cheilostomatida > Watersiporidae > Watersipora > Watersipora subatra. The sequence goes on from NC_088712.1 coordinate 923,110, forward strand.
AAGGATACTTTAGTTGCAATTTTTTACTTTTTTGATTTTGCTTTGCTGTTCACAGTGTTTTTGTTTCCTTTAACTAGACTTCTTTTGTTTAAACACTAAACCACAATTTTATCCAAAAAAATAAACTTTGATTTTTGTGGATACTGACAATAAGGTTTAGTTTATCAAAGATTAAAATAGGACTGACTCCAACACCCCAGAGAAGATCCGAGATCACCGTCTCACCCCAAAGGCAGTTACGTGATATAGAGTCTGCTCCTTCTAGCTCACCACTATCTGCAGGTATAGCAGGTGTTTATGTGAATGCCGGCAACGTGTCTTTAAACACCGACTTGGCTTTTTCTTAGCAGATGTTTTAAACACTACACCAAATTCTCCCTTTGAACCAACAACATCCATTTTTAAGACATAGCTAGTACCTCATACCTCTTAACCTCTTGATCATTTACATTGGCAACTGGCTCATCCCTTCCTACTTGTTATTGATGTTGACTCTGCCATCACCTTTATGTTCCATTCTATCCTCATTATCACCAGCATCACTAAAATTATCATCAACTGAGTCTGCCTACAAACAAGGAGAAGAAAGGTGAGAATAGAATAAAAAGACAACATACCGACATTTGAAAATCGAATAAAAAATCTCCATTATCCTTGGAAAAATGACGTCAATCTAAGCTTAATACCATATTACTTTTTTACATATTACTTAGGTCAGGAGCAACAAAAATCTATAATGACTAGTGGCTATGAAACCAAAAAAGAAACACAATATTTTAAAAATATAAAAATTGGACTCATACAACAAACTTAGGCCAAAAAATTGGCTACATGAACAAAGAAGATTTTGTAAACATACTCTTTGGTCTTTTATTAAGAAACAATTAGCAACCCAGCTCATCTATCTGAGAGTCAAAACAACAGCTCTAATATAATTGCGGCTCTCAAAGCATTTTAAACTCCTTAGATGAATGTTTATTTACAGAGAGGTGTCTGAGGTCCCCCTAAATGACTTGCCAGCTTATAACGTAACTAAGGTTAAACCAAGACCATGTGACACCTGCACTACAAATGGAGTAGAGAATGGAGTAGCTGTAGTCTATTGTTTACCCTGTGATAAGGTTTTCTGTGCCAATCATGATGAGGTACAAACAACTGTATGGTTTATTAGTTTATATGTCAGCTGATATCAACTATTTTCTTATCAAATACAATGTATGAATAGAAAAACATGATTTACTTGATGTTGTATAAAACATAGATAAACTTATCATATGGTTTCGTAGTTTTCAAGCTAATTATACCTGTTTTTTAACTTTAAATGTAGAATTATGTTTCATAAAACTTGGCATGTATCTTTTATTCCTCTCTCAAACTGAACAGAAAAGTAAACAAACTAAACAGAGCTGTAGCTAAACAAATCCATCTATAAGAACTTCAAAGTAATGAGGCACAACAACATTAAGAAATCTGCATTGTTTCTATATAATAGTTAATCTCAAGGAACTGGATTTCTCACATTTTGACTTTCGTGAATGCAATTAAATAAAAACAGAAAACAACTTGGCTTACTCTAGCCATGTTTATTCAATCAGTATTCATAATTAAAGTTGTTGAGACCATTTGATGAGATAATTAATTAGATCATGGAGTAGATAGGTGTTGGATCAATAATTACTTTTGCAGTAGTTTAACCACTAAAGGTTTGTAGAACACATTTCTCTGTTACAATTTTGTATTCGCACATCTGACAAAACTTATAAAATAGTAAATCGACGCAATTCAGATCAATGCAATGATTATTACAGATCTTGTAAAAACCAATTTCATATTGCTGAAAAAGAGCATAACCCTTAACTAATATAGTTATTCTAATCTTTCAGAAGCACAATGAGTTTTTAAAGGAGTTTGGTGTTTCACACAACACTATGACCATGGAGCACTTTGAGCTACACAGAAGCAGTCAGCAAGGCAGAGTCTGTGTAGATCATGACAACAAGCCATTCACCATTGGCTGTAGAAAGTGTCTAAAGATTATTTGCAGTGGATGTCGTTCTTCAGCAGAAAGATGTTCAGAAGGTAAATGACTGATCAGGAAGATTATCTGAAGCGTGAATAGAATTTTATACTTGATTAATTAAAACTTCGTCAATTGCAAGCGTAGCAAATTACACAGGTGACTACATATGAAAATTTGTGCCAACCTTTTAATTTGGTTCTGTTGCTGTAGATGATGGAAGCAAAAAGTAACAATGGGTTGAGCAAATTAAACTTGGAAAAAACCTTTCATAGTCAATACTTGTTATATAGCCGTTCTGGTAATTGTGTTAGGTGAATAATAATAGCAGGTGTAATAAGAATATGAAGAAGAATAGGCCAATAAAATATTTAAAAATAACTAGGAAAATAAGGCTCTTGTTTGTCTGGAGTTATATCAATAACCTGCCGTTAGAGAGTTTAAATATGATAGCTCAAAAAATTAAAAAAAAATCGAGAATAGAGAAGAAAAAAGTATAATAAAATGATTAGTTACACTATCTTTTATCATTAAGATTAAAAAAAAATTTTTAACTGTTCTATTGAAAACCTACTAAACACTTTTTCCAGGTAAGTGCAGATAAAACTTTCTATCTTCAAATATAATACTTTAATAATAATAATCAAGTTTAATAGAAACTGCTCAGTTTTTAACCTAAAAGAAACTATCTATTTGACATAACCATCTTTAAAAACTATAATTAAAATTTAATACACGACATTAAATAAAGGAGACAAATAGTTAAAAACTTTATTAAACTGCAGAATGAGAAATAATAAAATAACAGCCTTACAGAGTTGCGACTCCTTACAGAGTTACTTTCTACAGATTTTGCCACATACAATAAAAATCAAAAGCCTCAGGTTTATTATAAAATATGTTCCACAGGAAACTTTCACAAGATGATGTCTCTTGAGGAATTGGTAGTTCAACTGAATGATGAACTCAACAAACTGAAGGGGAGAATCGTAGAGAAGGAAGAGACTTTAGAGAAAGTCTTCAAGTCAACATCTAAAACCCTGGCTGATTATGACAGAGAAACAGAGGAAATGTTGCAGAAGATTCACAAAAATAGAGATGAACAGGTTGCTCATGCAAATTATGTTACCATTTTAAATTAGCTCAATGCTTATATCATGAACAAATATGGAACTAAATTTTGGTGTTTTTCCTGAAGTTTACTGCAGATTTACTTTCGACGTGTGTATATAATGTACATAAAAACAGACAAAGTTTTATATTTTGATTGTCTAAAGAGGTTGTGATATAATATTGGATGAGATCATTTGCCATATTTATATCAGTTTTTGCTTAATTTGTATTAGTATCAGCTGTAAAATATTTACTGAATACTCATATTCAAAGTTATATTCCACAAGCAAAGTTTAAAAATACTGTCTATAAAATGTAAGTTTTTAGAATATGACGGTCTTTCTCTGACTTCTTCAACTTGACTGGATTTGTTCTATTTCACATGGAAGTTTGTTAGCTGCACTGCAGCTGTGACTCTTATGTATAGTACACAAATGGTTAGCGCATACATTAGTGGATTCCTATGGCTACCTACTATAATTATACATATAATCAATCACAAATTAGCTGTCTATATTTTATTGATTACACTTGAGTCATGGTGTAGATAGTTTGAAATTAACCGCTTTGCTGTGTTATGGTAAAAAATAAAGGAGCGTGATAACTTTATTAGGTCACCTTAGTAGGAACAGTTGCATAAATCTAAGCTGAAACACTGTTATAGATGGAGAGTCTGAGACTACAATATCAGCATCTGGAGGAGGAGTTTATAGAAGCAAGACTGAAAACTAAGACTATAATTACTGACTACTTGGAGGATGATGTGCGGTCTAAGTGGAGTCAGCTGAGGAACTTCTATCGTAATGCGGAGTCAAGGGCTCAGCATGCTCATGATGTAAGTTATACTACCAGAACTGCAATGGTCTCTAGAAATTTGTTTTAATTAGTTGTTCATATTAGGTGAGGACTTCTGTCAGAAGCCTAGTAAATTCTCTTTCATAGTACATTCTTTTTACTACAAAAAGCAGTTTTACATGTTTGGAGTCTATCACTATCCCGAGGTCAAGGTTAAGATGAAAATAGTTTTTTTGGCGATACTTCAACTTGTGACATTAGGCCTGGTACATTGCCACTGTAACACCTGAACCAATCAATCGCTTTTGTATTTATGAACAATTGCGCAGCTGCCCTTGTCGCCTTTTTGTTGACACATTTATCAATCTACATTGATGAACTGGAATGCCACAAAAGTTATGAATAATGCTACACAAACGGCGCCTTTTATTTTGCAATTGTGGCAAAATGACCTCACAATCAAATCAAACTTGAAAACTCACCCGACTTGTCACTTTCCATTATATGGAACTTTTTATGTTGTATGTAGCAAAAACATCACCAAAATTGTTTATGTTTTTTGGAATTTACGTTGTAGTAGGTATACGTTATAGGAGCTTCTATTGTGATAATATTGGAAATCAGCTAACAACCACCCAGAGACAGCAAGAAATATGTAGCAAAATCAGCATTGGCAATTGATCAAGTGTAGCATTTTTCGATTTTGATGGCGTGTCAATATTAATATAGCTCATGACACAACTATTATTAAATAAAATAATTACCTTCACTAGTACTGTTGTTAGAAACAAAAATCATTAGCAGCTAAATGATCCACAATTAATGAAATCAACAGAGCTGTAATGTGTCTGACATGATTGATCATTGCGTAAAAGAAATTGTAATAATATATAAGTTTTTTAAAAATTGAAACTATACCCAGGGTGGCTGTAAACAGGTTTCTATTGGTTCAAAACATTCATAAGATTGTTTCCTTTTTTAGACAACGACGTGTTACACTGAAAGTATTGGTTACTACTCACTAATTATAATTGCTTTGTACAAAGCCTATACATGGTGTACCTTGCTGATCTTGGCCATGTGAGATCACATGGTCGATCCACACCATGCAGCTCGTGGTACATAATGAGTTGAAAAGGCATGTATTTGGTTTTTTGGAGGTCATTTTTAATCGATTCAAAAATTTATTAGAATATCACATTTGAACTGGTTATGTTTAAATTTTTCGTTTATAGCAATCATTCACTGACAAAATTACCATCTTTTTTATATTGATGTATTTGCATTATCCGATCTCTATCATTACAATTACCATCTCAAAAATCTCAAAATTACCCCATTACTACCTCAAAAACTATGTCAATATAATCTGCATCAGACTGCTAACTTTGTACATGCATGTTGCACAATCGTTGAATAACTGATGTAATAGTGATGCGCAATCGTTGAATAACTGATGTAGTATGGGGCAATCCATAGTTGAGTCATACTATTTCTTTATTGACACAGTTCACTCACTCAGGTATTACACAATATTCTATTTTTAGCAACTGACTAATAATGCTGTTTTTCTGGAAATTACTGAAGTAATGTTTTTTAGTATTTATGGACTGACATGCAGCTGGCTTGATTCATTTGTTATTCACTTGCAAAAAAGACAACATCTAATGAAAAGTTTAAATATTCTCTTGAAAGACCCGCACAAGGGGTCGTTAGATAAGAGTTCGGGGTGTCACCACATCTACTGTGTGACAAACTACCTCTTTGAAACCTGGAAACTATAAAAATATTTAACACTGATAACAACCGGTCATACAGGTTTTACTGATATCTCAATGAAAACCTGCTAGTGATAAAGCATTAGGTTATTATTAAGCATTAAGCCAACTGCTCACTGGTCCTGTTTGAAAAAAGTTAATCTTCCTATAACTGTTTATTCACGGTTTAATACTAAAGGCTAAATATATAGCGAACATTTAATTGCACTTATAACATAATGATATAACATACATATTCAGTGTGACATAGTATCAGGATACAGAGATGCAAGTACTGAGATACAGAGATTGATTGAAGAAGTCTTACCATATCTGGATGTCCCTGTAGTGAGTAAATTGAAAGACAAAGGTAAGTTTAGAAGAGTTGAAGTAGACCTTAATTTGGTTAAAGAAATCAAACAGTTTGTTTTCTCTGCTTTTCCTTCAGCCACATACCTTCATAGCAAACTATTCAGAAAAAAAAGCTCTAACTTAGCACATACATGTATTTCATCAAGATGTGCAAAAATATGACTCACTTTTTTATTATCAAGTTGTTAACATATCTTTAAAAACCACCAACCAAGACACAATTGCTGCGGCAACATTTGTAATATAGCAACACAAATTAATATTTCCAACAATTAGAATTCAATGCTGGAGAGGTTATATGACACCAACTAATACAATTAAGGTCATTGTGTCCTGGGTGTCAAGTACTGGATATTTTCTAGTGTCTTATTGTTGAATACATTAGTTTTAGAATTTGCATTTATCCACAATGAATTCACACTTTATTCACAAATATCACAAAAATCTCCTCTTAATTTATTCACCTTTCATATACCTTTTTTCTCAGCTAATAATTATTAGTGTATGTAACCATAATATACAAATCTGTCAGTGTGTACTTTTCAATTCTAGATTCATAAACTTTTTTGAAAGATTTTGCTTTTAACTGGCCTCTCTAAGGCTCGAGGTTGAATACACCAACATGAATTGTTGTACCGATTTACTAGCCAGTGTTACCTTATTCTGCTTAATAATTCTTATTGTTAGCTGCTAAAAGCTGTGAGATTAATTTGAAAGTTTTCTTCTCAGATGAATTTTTTGTTAAGACATCAAAATGCAAGATGGTAAATGATTAATGATAGCTTTTAAATAAAATCTCATAATTTTCCTTTAAAAAAACTGTTTTTGTTTGGTTTTCTCCAGTTATATTACAATGATTTATTTAGGCATCAATAGCCAATCAGACTAGCTAGAACAAGTTGTTGTACACTGTTCACTAAGCAGTGTTAATTTATTTTATTTGACAATTATTACTGTCAACTTCAGGAGTATGTGAGATTGTTTAAAGTTGTCTTCTCTGTCCGATTTTTGCTCAAAAAATTAATTTCAAATGTGTAAATGATTATTGATAGCTTTTAAACAAAAATAAAATATAATTTCTTTAAATAAAAGCAGTTTTTTGTTTGGTTTTCTCTTTTATCAGGATGTTTTATTCAGGTATAAATACCAAATGCAATAGCTTTACGAAATAGTTGTACAATGCTCACAGACCAGCGTTACCTTAAAATATCTACATTTTTGTTTGTAGCTCGAAAATGCGAGATAAATTTGGAAATGGTATCTTCTGATGGTTTTCGGCTTAATGAGAAACTGACATTCGAGTCATGTAAGACTCTCCCTAAGTCCCTCAAACTCCTCCATACCATACCTTTACCTGACCGTCCTTATTCTGTAAAAGTTTCCAACTCTAAAATATTATCGAGCCTACAGAATAAAAAAACCGTCACTATTGATAGCAGTCACACTCTTGAGGGTCCATTTCTCACATTCAACAACTATCCTCGAGCAATGGAGGTCTACAGAGATAGACTGTATACAGCAGTTGCTGGAAATCATTGGACTATCTATGTACATGATCAGCAGGGAAAGCTGGTCAACTCCTGGAAGCATAGCGACTATGATGATTGGACAGGGCTAGCCATAACCTGTGATAAAATAGTTGCTCCTGACAGGAACAACAAGCTTCTCATCATCTACTCTCTGACCGGTGATAAAATCAAAGAGAGCTCATGTTCTCAGCTTAGCAAAGCTGAAGTCTCACTGTGTGCTGCAGGACTAAACAAGGTTGTTGTGTCAGACTACAGCTCATCCCAAGTCTTTATGGTAGACATAACCAGTGACCAGCTGCCTTGGTGTTGTAAAGATGTTAGTGGTCCGCAAGGAGTGACATGCTATGTAGAGAGATATGTGCTAGTGGCATGTGGTAGCGCCACTATAAGAGTGCTGGATAGTTCCACAGGTCGGTGACTATTAAATACCTAGACCAGTTCTGTCGAATGAGACTGAAATATTGTCTAAGTCTATTAACCTGACTGTGTAGATGAGCATATGTTACCTTTTCTAATATAGATACAAGTAACTAAATATTATAAGTAGTGGTACATTTAACTAAATGTACCACTACAATTATTGATGAAGACTAGCAAGGATAAATACGGTTGCTTTTTAAATAACCCGGTTATAACTACTTCAACTTCATTTGTTACATAAAATACATGCTAAAAATAAAACAATGGTAGTGTTTGGTGTATGTCATCAAAATTCAAGTTTTATAAAACAAAATTAAGAGCTGATTGGTTACCAATTTTATAAATAATAATGCACATTATACATCATACCAAATTAGAAAATTCAATCTCTTTTAGTTAAAAAAGCACTTATTTTAAAGCTGTTTTCTGATATTTCAATAAAAAGCTGGAATTCGATATATTTTCAACTAAAAGCACGCTAAATATGACTAACAGGGCTGTATTCAATTAACAATGTACAGCGGCAATTACTCACTAACATTTTAATTAAAATTTAAATTAAAATAGTCATTTTAGAAATAATGGTTCAAAACTGTGACAAATGCAAAAACTTCTAGTAAATAATCCACTAATTAAAGCAGGTTTTTGACACTCAACTAATCAAAATCGGTAAACTACTTTGCAAAAAATTGTTTCACTAATTCCTTTAATATTGCCTTTTTCAATATCAGTTTGGTACTTCATATTTTTTTGCAATTCACAACCTAATTTAAATAATATTCAATTCTTTACATTTAAATTTTCTTTGCTTAAATATACTGCAAACTATAAATGCTTGAAAGTTTAGTTTTGTTTATGTATTTGCTATAAATAGAACTGGTTAGTTGAAAAATAGTTGTATTAGATTGCTTGAGAAAACTAATATGATTTCCAAAATAAAATGAAAGAAGATACCAAGAAGTGATTTTAATATGTGGTAGGTAAATGTTTGTGAAATAATTAGTTTACTTTTAAAACAATTCAGATTTGAATAAAATATCATATTTTACATAATGATTAAAGTTTGATAAAACAGAACTGGTAAAAATGGCCTCTCTTTCGGGGTTTAATAAAGTAGGTAATGCTTTTGGTTTATATGTTTATTTGTGGGTAATAAAATATTGATAATTACTTTTATTAGACTTTTCATAATAGCAAAAAAACAAAATGAAAAAATTGCCAATAACCAGACTGCTATAAAATAAAATAATATTTATTTATTAAGCCAGCAACAAAAATTTGGAACAAAATGCTTATTTTAGCATCGAAACTAGCTCACAATATTACTTTTCATTCTCTTTTATCAACATTGATTCGATCACAATATCTGCCGCTTGTTTAATTGTTTATCAATAAAAATCAAAAGGATTTGTGAATAAAAAATATTTTAACAAAAACTCACACATTTGTATTGATTAGAATCTTTGACATTTTTTGGGTTTGTTGGTGACAATTCAGAGTACGCATGTTTTGTCATAGGTACAAAGGCAGATAAAGTATTTGGAACAGTCTTTTAAATGTTAGCTTTACCTCATTGTGCTGCTTGAGTCGCAGGGTGCCGCTCAGCAAGAGTTTGATTATGTTTAAGTGCCACCTGTTGAGACTATATCAGACTTTGTACCAAAGATCTTTGATTAGTGAGTAATTAATTAGTAGCCAGTCATGTTTGTATTTAATTGAAAAAAAAAAACAATTCTGCACACATTTGGCCAACAGCAAGGAATAATATATGCAAGAATAAATATGTTTACAGCTCAGGCTGAGCAGAGTTTTGGTTTGCAAAAACTGTTATTTTTGTTACAATTTCCTTTTAGTGATGACCAACCTTTTTAGACCTATCACAGCTACTACTACCAACTAATTTATTTGCGAATGTGTTCATCAACGAATAATTGAGTCTGCGAGATTGCATGAACAAACAATTATCATCAAATTCAACTTTAAGAATAATTTCATCTTGTAAGGTATATTACAATAAATACTACCATATAGTTTTTGAACCTTTCAGCTAGCATGGAAACCTATGGGAAAGTTAGCAGTGTGGGTAGAAAAATCGTCATAAATATACTATAATAACCAGTATTACAGGGATAATTATATTTTAACTTTTGTTCTACAGGTGAAATAGTCTCTGAACTGACAGACTCTAATATTGGACAAGAAGACAAGGTGGATCTGCAAATCTTCAAAGACAGACTACATGTAGCCAACTGGAGTGAAGCAAACATTGTAGTCTACCAACTACTGCCATAGCAACATTCCTCAATCGATCCCACCACTTGATGTACCTTCACTTCCCTCTCTGTTCACTACAGATGAGTCAGCTTTTCTACTATATGATCCACTACTAACACAACAGAACCAACCAACCAACTAATTCATTACATATTACTGATTCCTAATGACTAATAATACTCATAATGTGTCTGGCGTATTCTTAATATCAAGCATTTTTGTAATAAGCACTCATGTAGTGTATGGTTGCACATATAACAATTATAATATCAAAAATAATAACATTTAAAATCTAGCCAGCTTATGTTATATTTTACTGATGTCAGTGCTGAACTGTCTTTTGAAACAATTCAGAAAACAGCGCTTTTAGAAACTGCACAGATGATAAATGTTGTTTAAATACTTTGAATCTTCAGTTTATTGACAGAAACTTTGTTAGCTGTGTTCATCTTGACAGTTGTGAACAAAGAGAAGGTATTATGAAAAGGCTGTTGTAACAAAAAGCGGAAAGCTTTCAGAAAGCACAACGAGATAGCTCTTAAAACCATGAAGCTGCTATTATTACAATACTCCCACTCAGTTGCATGGTTGCACCAACAGACAGTTTGTGACACACAAAAAATACAATGAACGAAAAAGCAAAAATATAACAGTCTTGTGTTCAGTGGTCAGACAATTAACTTAAACCCAACATGTCTCTAAATTTGACAAATCGCTCACGTGGCAGCGGCTTCGTGAATATGTCAGTGATATTATCATTTGTCGAACAAAACTCGGTACAGACATCACTAGCTTCAATCGCCTCACGAACGTAGTGGCATTTTACATCTATGTGTTTTGTACGCTTGCCAGTTTTCTGACTGTTTGCGATCGCTGCAGCTGATTGATTATCTACAAAGATGATTGTAGAATTAAGTTGCGTGGTTCCAATATATGAGAATAGCTGACGTAACCACATGCACTCAACAACACCATCAAACAACGCAATATATTCTGATTCCGTAGTAGAGAGAGCAACGACTGACTGACGCTTGCTGGACCAGCTGATTGGACAACCAGCATTAATGAAGACTGCACCCGATTTCGAGTGCCGGTCAGCATCGCTCGCATAATCTGCATCTGTGTATCCAACCATTGGTTTACCTTGCTTGCTAAAATTCAAGCATAAATCCTTGGTGCCCTTCAGGTAGCGTATTACTCATTTGGCTGCGGTCAAGTGAGTCTGGGTGAAGCAAGCGTTGAACTTGGCTAAAGCTCCCACTGCTTCAGCAATATCTGGACGAGTAGATACGACAGCATATAGGAGACTTCCTACCATCGATTGATAGAGATTGGGATCTGCTAATTTGCTTCCATCCTTGTGACTCAGCTTTACATCATATGCTGCCGGAGTTGCGACAGGCTTACAGTTTTCCATGTTGAACTTTTGAATTATTTGTTGAATGTAAGGCTTCTGACTTAGACGCATAGAATTTTCTCCTCTCTCAATAAGTAATCCCAGACAATGATGAAGCGGTCCGAGATCCGTCATTTTGAAACGAGACGAGAGAGCCGGTTTTAATTTGGTCAACTGAGCACCAGTGTCTGACATTGTACGCAAGTCATCTACATAGACACCAATCATCACTTTCTGGTCGTTTTTCCAGTGAATATACATACAGTTGTCAGCGGAGGACTGCATGAAACCTAATGATTTAAGAAATTCATCTAATACCATGTTCCAACATTTAGGCGACTGTTTAAGTCCATACAGCGAGCGATTAAGTTTGCAGACTAAATTTTTTTACCCGGCACAACAAAACCCTCTGGCTGTTCCATATACACCTGTACATCTTCTGACAGTTTTTCATTCAAAAAAGCCGTTTGTAGATTCATTTGGTGTATCATCATATCTCTCTCAACAGCATCCGATAAGAGTGCTCGCAGAAATGTTCTGTGAATCACGAGGGCGTATGTTTCATCGTAATCCACCCCAGCCTTTTGTGCATATCCCTTCGCCACAAGTTGAGCTTTGAATCTACTTATAGACCCATCAGACGAGTGTTTAGCCTTGAAACTCTACTTAGAGCCAATCGCTTTGTGCTCGGGCGGAAGATCAACTAGTTCCCATGTACCATTGTTGATCAATGGTTGATACTCATCATTGCTGGCTTTGATCCAGGCATCACAATTTGTGCTAGCCTGTGCTTGCGACAAACTAAGAGGCTCCAAAATGCTGGTTGCTGAGCGAGCAGAGTGACCAAAGTTTGTGAAATCATCAATACCAAACCTAACAATGGGTTGAGTGGAACTTGGTGATCGCCTATGTGTAACCATCGGTGTTAGAGGAGCCTTTTCATTTTCTGATAGGTCAATATTCACCGCTTCAGAGTTTTCTACACTTGGCTTTGACGACTGATTTGGTAAACCGAGCTTGGTTTTATCAAAGGTGACATCACGTCTTACCTCTATTTTTCTAGTGATCGGATCGTAGAGTCTGTAGGCTTTAGAACTAAGGCTATACCCCACAAACACCATTGATTCTGCTTTCTCATCGAGTTTACGTCTCAGCTGATCGGGTATGTGAGCATGCTTCCCTGTGCTGACATAACCCTATATCTCCGGAATGTGAAATTGTTCAGCAGAGATGATTTAAGAGCGCTTGTTGTCTAGCCTTACCATATGGTTATAATAAAAAAAAATTTCTTACACTATGCTTGTATGGTTATCTCAAGTATAATTATCAAGTGAAATTTTGGTTTGAGTTAAACAATAGGGTAAACAATGGTATAATTGGTTTAGTGAGCTAATATTGTCATTTGTTGACTAAAGTTATGCAGACAAAACCCTTTACCTTGAGCTATAGGGCTTTGTCTGCAATTTATCACCTGCAATAATCCACATATTAGCATGTACGTTTAAACAAATATGTATTGAATTATTGATATATGGTTTAAAAGAGAGAAACATTGCGTAACACATATGGAGATCAGCCAAATATAATTATTATACCACACCGATTGTAAAACCTCGGTAACGCTATATAATAATTGAAGGACCACTTGCTAAACATATAGTTATATGGGTCTACTCAAAGTCAGTGACCAAGTCTACAGCATTGCTGACTACCAAATTTTTCCAAAATTGGTGACGGCTTGGTGGCATGTTTCTCAACCAGGTCCTTGACCAGTCCCTGCTTCTTCTGCTCGCTTACTCGCCAATGTGCTGACTGCGACAGTCCTTGGTCAGCCGAAAGTTTATACCGTGACTTTAGAAAGTCGAACTTCAGTCATGGAGTGCCATTTTCATGATTAAGTTTGTAAGAGAAGTTTCTGCTTCCTCTTACAAACTTTATCACACTAACTTCACTGAGCATTGGATGGCCAGCTGCTTGCAGCTTAGGTTGCGATTGGTGGCTCTTGTAATTAACAAACTGAGTAACCTCTGGCACTGTAACCTTAACTGAGGCTGCTGCCACACACTTTGTGAAGTCATCAAAGTCGTAAACATTTACAGCCTTCTTCATTCTGCCCTCCACCTCAGCGTGAACTGAGTTGGCGCTCATAAATGTGTGTCCTGCTTCAAGGTATTTCAGTGTGATGCTGCTGGATTCGGTTTCGTCAAAGTTTATGAAATTGGTGAGCACGGTAAACAGAGTCCAGTTTTTATTCTGACCTGCGCAGTTGTCCATGTAGTATGTGATGTGTTGATAGTCACGATCTTTTCATAGTGCAATGACAAACGCAGAAGCTATGTCTTGACACTTGAGACCAGCTATGCCTTCGTATCATGCAACACTCTCTGTTGGCCTGAGGTTAGTTTTGTATGCTCCAACAGGGGAAAATGTTTCGTGGAATGCAACTAGACGACGAGTAAAACATACAGTTTTCAGTCCAGGAATGCGTGGTAACATGATTACCTTTTGCAGGTCCACACTCCTAACAACTGATCTATCTGCCACGGATTTCCCGTCCGCTTCATATGCCTGTTGGGCTTGAGTATATGCTACTCTATGGGCAACAGTGTTGCAAGACCTACACGTCTCCAAGCAGGTGCCATCGACCTTGTTATGTTCCATGGGCTATACCTCATCACAGATTTCGCATTCCTCCATGCCCAGTGCGGCAAAGCTGATGTTTTTGCTGTGTACACGCCTCAGATAGGTGGCATAATGTACACTATTCTCAGGATGTTTTAAGATATAGTCACTCCACATTTCGTCTACAGTGAACTCATGTAGGAGATACAGGCGTTTGGGAGTGTGTGCCCTGCGGTAGTGAAAGATGCCAGGGTTGTATGAATCATTGTGATTGTCAATCAGCTGATGATCAGAAGCATGTGTGGGTCTATGCTTTCCACGCCGATCTTGTGCAGCGGTGAAGGAGTGGTCTGGAGTGGAGCTTAAGGTGTCGTGGACAATGCTGCTTTTTCTGCTATATCTTAATGTGGCGAGTAAGAACACCTTGCAGTTGTTGACTTTTTGTCCACTAGCATCGGTTAGCTTGTACTTGTTAAATATGTTTTGCTTTCGAGTAGATTCTGCTGATGCTTTGGTGTTACATTTATCCACAGACTGATATATAAAGTTTTTACGTTCATAATAGTTCAGCATCCAATATGCTATCTAGATGTTGATTCGACCTCTCTGTGGAATCTTGTCTATGCATTTGTCTTTGCAGGCACATGGCTCCCGCAAGGGATTCTTCTCAATATCATGCTGCCTCTTTGCCTCATCTGTCCTCCTACGTTTTGGTGTGGTGCCAATATCATTTTGGTTTCCTAAAACATAAACCATAAATTAATTAATGTCACTGGAACATACTAAAATATGGCAAGATAAATATGCTATATCATATTAATATAGGAACAAGTTTATCGCACAAAATATACTCGTGGTGGATGGATCGCAATGATGAAATAGGCATACCTGCTGCTGCTGCTGGAGTTCCGATATCAAGTGGTCTGGCTTCTCCATCCATTTGGATATGAGGAAATATATATTAAAAGTAGTACTTAGTTGTAAAGTTGAATATAGCTGTGAGTTGTATAGTTGAATATATCTGTGAACTCTTGCTGTTGGTTGACTAGCACTCACTGGTGAAATTAGTCTGCCAGCAAAACTTATATCACACAACTTCAGACAGTGTGATATGATTCCATGAAATCAGAATATATTACCATTCTGCAAATCCTATCCATGAAGCCTCACAGTCTAGTCATTAACAACAAGGCAAACTTATAGCGGCAAGAATTGCAAACAATTGAAGGCATAATGTTGTTGATTGTCTTTGTCTGCAGGTTGGACATCAATTAAACAGCACATTATGCAGACAAAGCCCTGTATTAGCTGATATAGGGTTATGTCCGCAGTTTATATTTTATTAGTGAGAGATATAGGGTTTATGAGGTGTAAAAAATGGCTTTCCTGTGGAAATATTTGAGAAACTTTTTTTTCCAGCATACATTGAGCAAGGAAAATGAGTTTGAGACTAAAAAATCAATTTTGAAAAATTGAAGAGATATAGGGTTATGTCAACATAGGGCAGCATAGGCTAAACATCCACAAATTTTCACGTGTCCAAGATCAGGTTTTCTGTTGTTCCATTTTTCATAAGGAGTTGTATTCCATTCAAGTGCTCGTGTGGAGAGGCGATTACGAATGTATACCACGGTCGATATTGCCTCTGCCCAGAATGACTTTGGAAGGTGAGATTCAGAAATTAACGAGCGAGCAGCTTCACAAACAGTACGATTAAATCTCGCAGCACAGCCGTTTTGTTGTGGAGAATAGTGAGTGGTGACTTGGTGATGTATACCTTGGGCTGAAAGGTAACTCTCAAACTCATTGGATGTATATTCTCCATCACCATCACTTCTAAGTGTACCTATAGTCTGACCAGTTTGATTTGTCACTAATGATTCATAAGTTCTAAACGCCTGGAGCACGCTAGATTTGTCACGTAAAATATATATCTGGACATGCCTACTAAAATTATTAATAAATAAAACAAAATACTTGCTACCACCTAAATATTCATTTTGCATAGGGCCACACACATCTGTATGTACCAATTCAAGAACCCTACTTGATTTAATGCCATGGTCAGTTGGAAATGGACGTCGATACATTTTACTTATCACGCAAGTTTCACAGACACCTATTTCGCCGGTAACATTACAATCAATTTCACATCAATGATTACTGTTTTTAAGGCTACTTACGTTTACATGAGCGAGACGTTGATGCCACAGTAGGGAGGAGGACACGGCAGCATTAGCAGTATAAATAGCTAACTTGACATCAAAATAATATAGCCTGTTTACTACAGATCCTGATGCTATCAACATCTTTCTTTGATTCTTAATCCAGCATCTCGAATGTCCAAACTGTACTATATATCCTTTTTGTGTAGCCGCTTTTACAGAAAATAGATTTCTGTGTAGGTCAGTTATGTGTAGTACATCATGAAGTGTAGCATGTCTAGTTTTATATCTATGAATTTTTATTTGCAGCTGAACAATACCTTTACCGACTACTTGAACTTGAGACCCATCGGCAACAACAACGTACTCAGGTGAATCTAGCTTTAAATAATCACAAAATAAAGCTTTATTTTTTGCCATGTGACTGGTAGCACCGCTGTCAATCAGCAATTTTTGAGAGTCAACATTTGTCTCCAATACAGTAAATGCCGATTCATCATCTTTGCTATTACATGTATCATCGTATGTAGATATTTTGGCCTGGTGTGGATTTGAGTTACTGTTTTAATATCCATGACCTCGTTCTCGGCCGCGACGCGATTCACGGCTCTGATTATAGTTGTTTTTAGGACAACCGTTTTGATAATGTTGTAAAACCCACAGATATAGCAGTCTTTGTATTGTTGCTGACTATGTTTAAAGCGGTTACTTGCTGACAGTAGAGCAGTGTCAGAGTTCGCTTTAGACTTGACACCACCAGAATCACTGGCTGGAGTCAGTGCTCTTTGTTCCTTTTTTTGTTCTTCATTAATCAGTGTTTGTGTGGCGAACTGTAAAGTTATATCGTCACCGCGAGCCTCGAGTGCAGTCACTACTGTTGAATAGCTTTCCGGGAGGCTTCCAAGTAGAGTCACCACCTGGTCTCCCTTGCTAATATTAGCATTAATAGCTGCAAGTTTATCAGTGATAGCTCTCATGTGACGTAGGTGGTCTTCAATTGATGAACCTTCGCTCATAACAGTCCTAAAGTACCGTTTCTTGAGAAATAATTTATTCGCCAGTGTATCACGTTCATAGTGAGCTCTGAGCTTGTTCCACGCAACTCCTGGGTCCTCACATTTACTGATGAGATAAATAAGACTATCACTCACAGAAAGCACCATGTGGGGAAAAAGCTTTGCTTGAGTTATTTTTGTACTCGGCTTTAGCGGCAGCATTAGCATCATCCTCCAGAGTAATGGTTCCATCCACATGTCCAAATAAGTCCTTAGCTATGAGTAGGTGTTTGAGTTTGAACTTCCATGTGGCATAGTTATCAGTGTTCAGCTTATCTATAGTCCAGCCTTTCTCATCCATAGTTCTTTGATAATATTTAATGGGTTGACTTTGCCCATAACCTGTTGTTTAAATACTTTGAATCTTTGGTTTATTGACAGAAACTTTATTAGCTGTGTTCATCTGTGAACAAAGAAAAGGTATTATGAAAAGGTTATTGTAACAAAAAGCAGAAAGCTTTTAGAAAGCACAACGAGATACCTCTTAAAACCAAGAAGCTGATATTATTGCAATAATAAAGAAGATCATTCAGTAAAAGAAATCTGTAAAGCGAAACAGTTTCAGTTTTAATCTAAAGCCTGGCCTTACTTGCCACCAACTACTTAGTTGTGAATTTTTTTTTAAATAATACTAATAATAATATGAGGAGTTCATTTCCAAAACCAGGTATTTCCGATTTTAGCATTTCTTACAAACAAGAAAATTTTGTATACTTCATATTGTTTAATATAATTGGCATAGTTTTTAGCTATTTCTCAAACAAAGGCAATGAAAGTTTATGCCAAAATGCTTAAGCCAAAAACCATGGTAAACAGCCAACAGATTTTTGCATTTCTTTTCAAAGGCAGTTATTTTCAGAAATAACTGCTTTTGACATGAAATAATCGGCAACTAGTGATTTAAACAATACGTCCTAAATAATAGCCTGACTTTAACCACAGCTTTCCATGAACTAATAATTAATGTGGTTATTAGTCTAATAAAACACTAAACACAGGAGAACAAGAGCAAGAGAACAAACATGAATATATAGAATAAGATACTAAACTTTGATAGCAAATTAATAAGGTGAAAGAAAGTTTAGATTTTTATGACATAATGTTCAACATAAAGTCTCTAACAGTCATTATCACTATTTCAATTAGCAGTTTTCGTACATCCTCAGCTTTTGCTGCCTTAACACAGGATCTAGTAGCTAGAACTGACGGCCAAAAGAGTATCCGCTATTTTTTTTGCTTGGGAGCAGTAGGCCCCTATGCTCTGCCATCGTACCAATATAAGCTTCTTTCATTACCAGCTTGCCATCTTTCAGCTGAATAACTTGGGCATCTAATATTATGAAGCTTCTATTAGACTTTACATAGCTTTTGACTTTTTTTTGAAGTAGTAAGCTATCAAATTGTCTTGTATCTTTAAAACAATGCCATGGTTTTCCAAGATCTTGTCATAGTCAGATGGCAACATTATTGTGTCATTTTGTCGGATTTCTTGTTCAATCTTTCCAAAAACACAGTCACCTAAAAGATAGCTGTGACCTCTCACAGAAAAGGTGTAATCTACATGTATTTTGAGGGGTGAAGAGGGTGATCGGCAATTAGCGAGTGCCAGAAACATAGACATCATGCACATGTTTTTGTTTTGACCAAAGCATGAATCGCTTGAAATTCGTAATTGGTTTACAATGTTCCAGTGATGTTTGAATGGTTCTGTAAAAGCGCGCCGCACAGCTGAAGAGATTATGTTAGAATCTTTGGAAACTTGATCTTATCTCTAGGTAAAAAACAGCACATTCTCCAAAGACTGTCGCGATTGTTTTTCCAGATGTAGCACAACAGCACAGACATACTGGTAGAGCTGCCTGCTGTACTAGGCTTGACAAACAGGTGTCTTTGGTAAAACAAGGTTTTCCATTACATCAAAGACAATAGTAATGCTATCATCAGTGGTGGCATTCAGCTTGTTATAAAATTATCTCGATTTACGCCTGTGAACAATCAATAAAGAAACATTAACAGTTTTATCCTCTGCTGACAAGGAGGAGTTTTTGATTTTCAATTTTAGCTGGGTGCAAGTTGCACACACATTAGTAGATGGACAGCCAAATTCAACGTTGAAGCTATAAGAAAACACTCCCGAAAAGTAACTAAACTTTATATACTGTTCCGATCATGATTCTCTGCCACAAAGATGTTGTAAAGCCGGCGAATGTTGTATTAAGAGCTGAGGTACTTTTGTTCAGGTGCACCTAAAACAGCACAGTGAAAGGTATAATCCATTCCTAATAGATTCTATACTAGAGATTTTCCACAAAGCAAAATAAATTGAAAAAAAGAAGGCAAAACTATAACCCATTCACTTTAATTTCACAAACCTTCTCTTCCATAGTGGCTGGCCTGACATGTCAGCTTAGATAAGAAGTCTACACACCATTGCTTCTGCTCTGCATATTTATGCTCTTGGCGAGCAACTCTTCTTAATTCTAGCTTGCTGTGACCATGTTTGGAGTAATACTTTGCAAGGTAAGTCACTCTAACTTTCTTCACAGTTAAAAGTACAATACAATCGCTACATGCTGGGTTTCTGTGTAGGTAGTCGAACACGCATACAAAAGCAAGATAAGGAAATTATTATTGCCGGGTAGCACAGCTAGTCTGATAATATTTACAGGACAGTTGATGGAGACAACAATCACATTCTTATTTTAGTCATTGTGAGGAATGCTTTATTTGGATTAACTATTGTTAAAGCTACTTTTCATATTCTGAAACTGCCAATTGTTTTTTAAATAACTTCAAAAAAGTTATAAAAACTGAATGCACAGTGAGAAAAACATTAAGTTGTAGATTTTGTCATTTCCTTTAAACATTCCTTGGTTACCGAGTTTGACCAAACCGTTATATTCAAACTTCTTTCGGTTTTTGCTAATCATATTTCAAATAGAGGTTTGAAGTTCTATTGTAACTGTTGTAATCTACTACATGAACGGCAATCGTTGTCTGTCTGTCTGTCTGCGTGCGTGCTTGATTGTGTGTCCGCTTTATAGAATACTGTACTTTTTGGACTATTACCCACTACTAGGTATCTAGGGCGTGTTAACGGAAATCTTGTGTTAGTACACGCCTCTATACATAACCTATTCATTATTGCCGTTTCCTCACAAAAATGATGTAATAATTGCAAATCTATGGCTTTCTTTTAGCTTCATGACATGCGATGCATTTTTGTCCTCGGCGTATTAGGGCTGATTCGTTTTCGGCAAAAAAATATCGACAATAGACTCTCTCAATATTAGAATTAGGCGATTAAATTTTATTAACTTCATGAAACACGATGCCGTTTTTGTGAAACTCTATTTCTGGCTTTTCTCAAAGTTCAATTGCTAAATCACTGTTAAGGTCACTACTTTTCACGCGGACAATTGTATTATCTCAAGTTGGAATAGCGTCTACATTTTCTCACCTTCGATCAGACAAAGACAATACAATATTTTATTTTTAAATGACATATCGTCGTACCGGTATCGTCGTATTCTGAGTTTTGATAAATAGCTGTTGGTGGAACCGTAACTTTTTTATACACACATTTCTATGTAAAAATTGTTATTGCTAATTCAACATATTCACAAATTTTATTTTGTTTTCTAAGTTCGTATTAATTGTATCATTACCGAATCATCTCATATTGTAATCGTAGCAAAACAGACTCAATTTAACTATTACTTGCTTATTATTTCACTGTTGCATCAACACCCTTTATAGTCGTTTTATTTGTAAAATTTATTTGACCTGCACGAAACATTTTCTCATTATATGAAGTTTAAAAGTTGTTTGACAAAGTAAGTTTAAAACCCTTTACAATTATTTTACATGTAGGTAAAATGGCAAATGTTGTTATACGTTAAATACAAATCACTTTTCTGTTGTTTCTTTTATTACCCGGGCAACGCTGGATTGTACAGCTAGATGTATTAGATTTTTGTATGGAAATACTGCGAAAACAAAATACCAACAGGGAATGTAGCCAGACCACAGGATAAGCATATAATTTGTACAAGCAGCAAGACACCCAAAGACATTAAAAGATTCAATAAGTAGAAAATGTCAAAAGCAGATTAGAAACTTCAAATTTGGAATAAATCAATCATAGAAGTTGCATCAACACCAGATGGAAAATATGCCAAAAAGAGGTCGAAGCAATTAAAACTACTAACCACCCTCATCAAAAAGCTACCAGAGAAACATTAGAGACGAGTCAAATGAGTCACATACAGATCTGCCACTCCTGTCAAACATGACTTAGACACCAGGAGTAAGTCTTGAGCTCCACCCTACATGTCAACATCACGTGCACCAGCTGAAGACATATGTAAACAAGATATCTTCACACGCCTGACAGAAAGCATTGAACCTTAACACTCAACCTTCACCCACAGGCTAGCCATCCCACATGCCAGACATCTAAAAGAGAGAACAGCTCCTATGACACAGCATCTCTCTATTCCCATCTCTATCTCCGGCTCTAGCTTGAGCTCTGGCTCTCTCTTTTCCCGAGTGCCTCCCTGGACGCTTTTCCATCTGCCTGCAGAGGAGCCTCTCTCTCTCTCTTCTCTACCAATGGAGCCTCTTTCTCCTTCACAGTTGAGCCTCCTCTACGCCACTATCTCAACTTCCGACACTCTACTTATGACCTCTCATGACTCTCGTTTGACTATCGAAACTAGCAGCCGCATGGACCGAGCCAAGCAAACACAGGCGACCGTTCGAATAAGGATGTAATTTTTATTAGCTTTTCTAATTGTTTTGTCATTAATATTATTGTTTTAGAATTTTGTTAGTTGTGTATTTTAATTGTTTGACTGATAGTATAACGAAATAACTTGTACTAGTAAATATCAGCATTACTTACAATAGCTTAACACATTCATTATACCTGAACCAGTAATAATCAAATTAGCACCCACAAGCTAAGTAAAAGTGCCCAAACTAAACATAGTCAAAATAGAATATAATGACAAGCAACTTTAACACTGATGTTCTGTGTGGATTCGGATTAGTTATACATAACATGATTTCTCCACAACCACACATAACAAGCTTACACATTTTTCTGTTTAAACCTAACCAGTTAATTTTTCGTAATTAATTTCACACTTTACAACAAACATTACTGTAAGATTTATCATGTAAGATTGCAAGTATCAGTTATTCTCCACACTCTTATATTTACACACATTTACATACTTTGAGAAATATATATATATATATATTTATATATATATTTATATATATATATATTTATATATATATATATATAAATTTAAATTCTCCTATTACATTTATAAACGTTTTATGACTTTTGAAGTTTATAATATAGGTTTTTTAAAGTTTGTTTCATCGCTGTTATTATTTCAACTTCCATTCTGTTAAACCTAAATTGAGTATCGTGTTTGAAGTTTAAACATTATTCATTTTCCTATCACTGTTATTATTACTTGATTAGTTTCCAATCTTTATTATTAATAATATTCTTTTATTGTTGGCAGACATTGTTTTAATAAAATTTCAACTACAAAATAATATGATATTCTGTCATATTTTTTAGTATCGTCATATTTAAAAAAATGATGGATAGTTTCTGGTGGGGTAGTAACCTTTTTATACCCACACACTTTTATGCAAGAAATGCTACTATTAATTCAACATATTCATGAATTTTATTTTGTTTTCTCAGTTTGTATTAATTGTATCATTGCCGTATCATCTTTAATTGTAATTGTTGCAAAACCGACTTAATTTAGCTATTACTTGCTTAATTATTATTTAAAATTTACATTTAATCCTTTTACGTTTGTTTTATTTTTTTTAATTTATTAGACCGGCAAAAAACCAATTCCTCATGATATGAAGTTTTAAAGTTACAGTTGTTTGACTAAGTTTGATAAACTTTACAGTTGTTTTCATTTTCTCTCAAATTATTTTAACTACACAAAAAACTTTTCTCATGATAAGTTACCTATCATGTTTTCTCATGTTAACTATGTAGTTTGAATGTTAGAATGACAAATGATGTTATATATGTTAAAAATACAAATATATTTTCTGTTCAAATACTTTTTTATTACTCGGGTAAAAGTACAGCTTATGCTGTAAAATGTTGCAAAAATACCTTACCGAAGATGTTTTCTCGCCTTGAAGCAGATTAAAATTTACATTATTCTATTTTAATGGAAAAAATTGTTTTGATCTCAAACTTGTAGAACTGATTATGTTTGAGAAGTGTGGTTCCACTATACATTATCAAAATATCTAGGTCACTGGAAGTTTTGAAATTTTAAATTTACATTGGTTTGAAAATTATTGCAAATCTTTTATTTACTTTTAAATCGGTTTTCTTGCACGAAACCTTTTCCTTATGATATGATGTTTGAAAGTTCTATGAAAAAGTCAGAAAACCTTTACAGTTGTTTTATTTTATCTCTTAATTTATTTCAAATACACAGAACACTTATTTCATGATATGTAGTTTAAAAGCTAGAATGGCAAGTGTTATTATATGTTAAATACAAATCAATTTTCTGTGCAAAAACCTTTTTTACTACCCAGCATCGCCGGATAGCAGAGCTAGGCTTGGGGTCGCGGCGTCCTTTAGGGATGCGTGGGAGACCTTTTTTGCCCCAAGTACAGCGAGAGTCTCCAGGCGCAGCTTTCCGGATGAAGGAGTTGGCGAGTGCAAGGCGATTGATTGCAAAGCGATTGAGTGCTAGGCGAACGATTCCAAGTGCGAGGCGATTGGTTGCAAGCTGATTACTTGCAAGGCAATTGAATGCGAGTGCGAAGCGATTGATTGCGAGGCGAGTGCAAAAGCGCGATTTTCAACTGCGAGGCGGGTAAAGACCTGTCAGCCAAGGTGGGGGCTCAGCGGCAGAAATGCGCAATTTTCAACTGCAATTATAGACGAGTATGAACGGATGCATGAATCTATACACATGAATCTAGAATATTTGCTAGATTTTACACGCATCTAGCTGTAAAACACATTGCAGATTTTCATTGTTTCAAACAACATTGACATGTATATGTGCATGCATACTCTGATCAGGACAACAATTTACAGTAGACTGCGTATTTGGAGTTGTTTTACAGTATGAAAGACAACTCTCGATAAACCCTATGCTGCACGTGAATCTATTCCTGTAGGCGGGTAATGCAGCTAGTTCGCTATAAATCAAAAACTAAAAATCAGCGCAAACAAAAGATGCTAAAAATTTTTAAAAGTCATTAATATGCTTTGAATAACCAAAGAAAAAAACATAACTAAAGCAAAACACCACAGAGCTATTTTTAGTTGGGAAAAAATATTTTATTGGAAAAGATAATGGTAGGTTATTAAAATTATTACTAATAGTGTTAGTAATAGATTGATGATGATAAACAAACAAATTGGCAAATAAATTTTAGCAATATATTTTATTAATGCTGATTAAAAGGTTATTATAAAATGAAGAAATTCTACTACTTTTAAAAAAAATATAAAAAAAATTTCCATAGGTACGATTACCAATATTTGATGTTTTTGCAATTGGTAAGCATTTTGTCTTATTATAATAGCCAAAGATTAATTTAAACTAACAGAAAGACGACTTTTAAATAATTGTAGGTTGCTCAAGAAGACAGAAATAAATATTACAAAACACTTTTGACTTTTTTTGCAAACAAAAGTCGTTTCTACAGTAATGGCTGCGTAAAGCAAATCAGTGGGAAATATTTGAAATATATTTAATTAGAGATTTATTAAAAGAAGCAATAGAAGAGATCACAAAACCATAAATATATTACAAATAGGTGAAAATGTTCGTTTTTTTAAATAAAACAGAGCTTTTAAAGTGAACTGAAACAGGCCGATGTCTATTCAGATACATCGTTTAGAAATTGTGTGCAAAAATATGGATACATTTGAAGCTAAAAAACAAAAAAAAATTAGTTTTTCGATTCAAAATATAATAGAATGATGAGAATAAATAGTGGAAATGAGTGAGCCAGTACCGAAACAACCAAAATCATCTGACACAAACGAGCTGATTCAAGTTATATTTATGAGAAATAATAACCGCTCCAACTTCGACCTGATTGTGATGAAACTATCTAGTCACTAAAATTAGAACGAAGTTTAGCTAAAAGTAGTTTGGTTTGTATATCTGAGACTCAAATGTCACCACAAAGGATATGATGATGAAGGAATAGAAAAAATTTCACTTTTTTGTTGAAATATTTAATTTAATTCTTTTTCGTTTTTTTTTCAAAAAAAATACACAAGCAACAATGTTTTATTTACTTCATTGTTATACAATAATTGCTACTTTAAATTATGATTCTGCTAAACTTCAAAAATATTTACTCCAATTCTTCAGATAACAACACATAAAACAAACAGTAATAGGAAAAGCACTCCAGCGCCAGATAGACTTTTTTGTTTTAGAATTATTTTTTGATAATGAAGAAAAACTTACAATGGTTTTAGATGATCTGTGCTAAACCAAAGCATTCAATGAAAGAGCAGAAATATTGCTGTGAAAACAAACACAATATTGCATATGATATAAATATGCTTGTTTTCTTGGAAACACAAATTTGAGAAAAATTCATTTGTTTTAATTACTTTGTTTTTGGTCTAGCTTTTCTAAAGCAACATTTATTTTTATCATACAAGGATTTCCTTACTTAAACCAAATATAGTTCAACCTGATCCAAAATCTGACTCGTGAGGCTTGTCATACTATCAACCTTAATAATCTGAACGATTGTCGTTCATATAGTTGTTACACCTGACAATCTCTCAGCATACTAGACTGCCTGAAAAATTTTTTTTATAAAAAAGTATGCCAGAGTGCTGTTGCTAAGTTCAAACCAACACAACTAATGTACACAAACATTACCTTAGACGAAAAGAAAGATTTGTCATAAACCTGTAGTTGTTGAGTTAATGATTTAACTTCATTTAGTAAGCTTATCCAGTTAAAAGTTGAATAAGTTGGTTATAACTAAAAAACAGTAGGTATTCCCATCTGAATTTTACATTTAAAATCTTGAGGATTATTGGCATTTTATGTAACTGGTACCTTAGTGTCAGTGACTAAGTGGTTTTGGTATGAAGAAGTACAGTTACCGTTGATTATTTTTCTGCTGGTTATCCAACTCTCATTCCAGACATATGGATTTAGGTTATTTTTAATAATATACCAGCACATTCTAAGGCTAGTTGTTTTATTGCTGATCCAGTACCAAATTTAAAGGTAGACAAGCATATGTCAGGGCAAGAAAATTAAAAAGTTTAAAAAGCAGAAAGCAGCAACCACGCTAGGATTGGCATCGTCGAAATTGTAATGCGAAAAAAAGTGGAAAAAACTGCCAAGCTAGGAATGCACCAGCATTGGAAGCTCTGACAGATAAGCGGGTTAAACTGTACAGATAGGATTGCATCAGTGATGAAAGTGCTGACAGGGCAGCATGAACAACTGCCAAGTTAGGACTGCATCCGTATTGGAAGCAATGCTATGACAACCAGCAAAAGAAACATGAAAAATGTGAGAGAATTAGCAATCTCTCCCCGCTGCTACAAACAACGTAGTAAATGATGTATTACTCCCATGTATCAGGCATAATAGCCATCTAACCTTTCAGCTGATGAGTGACATTAATCAGCTTGGTGGATGTATGACCATATATGATGTCACCACTACGTATGAAGGAGAACAATACATCACAAGAAGTACCAAAGGTTAATCTACAGATTCTACAAACAACTTTGCTGAGGGACAAGCACAAGCAAGGACATATATACATCGAACCGTCGACCAGTCAAAAACCAACTGAGTATTTATAACATTTACAAATATAGCTTATAACAGCATTTGTTATAGATAACATGATCTTGAAAATCATAGTATAACTATGAAATTATTTGAAAAAAAAAACAAAATGTATGTGATGAATACAGAATGTATAGCGTGAAGTATGACTATCTCTTTTTCCTTATGTAAGATAGTTAAGTATAACTGTCTTAGGATGATTGTTATAGCAAAATCCATTTTTTATGAATCAGTTATTGACCGTTTTAAGGTTATGGTCAATCTTGTACAAATTGTTCACTTAGTTTAACTCATGGGTGTATACAGTTTTCATGGAATCCCATAAGATGTCAGCTTTCAAAGCATCAGATATCAAATGTAAAAAAAATGATGGCTGAAATAGAAGACATTAGAATTAGTCATACTTTAGCATGGCAAAACATCATTACAATCACCTAACCCGTTATTTCATTTGCATGAATAAAAGGCGAGTATGGTTTGCTAATTTACATGATATATCAACAGATACGCTGAATAAAGTTCCCTTAATGCTCTTCTACTTTTACTTGCCAGCTATATATAGTCATGTACATGTATGCCTACTTAAAGTAGACTAACCAATAGTGTTTATATTTGCATAGCTGATATAGCTGATGTTATATTATACGGAAATAACCTTCATTTGAGTATTTTATTTTGGAGTGACTGACATGAAGTAGCACATCTACTATATAAACGGCAATCGTTGTCTGTCTGTCCGCCTTATAGAGCGGTCTTTCCTTTTATCGTCGTACGAATTTCGGTCGTACGAAGCGAACTGAATTAATATGTGTAGTAACGGTAAATAAATTATAGAGCGGTCTTTCTTTTTCCATTCGGTCGAACGAAGCCAACCGTATTAATATGAGTACTAATTATCGTAATTTCGTAATATGGACTATTAGCCGCTACTTTTCTCTGACGATTTGAGCCAAACGGCTTATATAAAGGTGTGGCGATTCTGTTGTTTTTTTTTCATCGCTCGAGCGCATTAACCGAAATCCCCGATTAGCACATTTTTTAAACGGCAAATTTTCTGCCGTGTTCAAAAACACCTTTCCTGAGTTCTGCGACCTATACAAAGGTGTCTATACTGCTATACAAATGTTCTATTCATTAAATAAAATAAATTAACGAGTAGTTATTTACATGCAATTAATATTTACTGCCAACGTGTACCGAGAAGGTCTCGTAAACGTTTGTTTCTTTGAGCCCCTGGAAAAACGCGTTTCTCACCTACTAAATTTCCACATCAAAAAGGTAAGTGTTTCTTATACGATGTTGTAT
This sequence comes from Watersipora subatra, assembly GCF_963576615.1. Taxonomy (NCBI): domain Eukaryota; kingdom Metazoa; phylum Bryozoa; class Gymnolaemata; order Cheilostomatida; family Watersiporidae; genus Watersipora; species Watersipora subatra. The sequence continues at coordinate 951,796 of NC_088712.1, forward strand.
TGTCCATGAATTGCCACATCTCCACTACTTAATAATGTTGGATTTGCCGCTGTTCGTGATAGTGGGTCATGTTCATTTCCTTCAGCAGCCGAGTTACTAATTTTTTCCAGCTACGAGTAGGCCTACTGTAACTTACTATTACAGAACTTTCACGAGTACTCCGAGGGTTGCGAAACGCTATTGGGAAAAAAAAGAGAGCAGCTGCTATCGGCTTACTGTCACCCTGCATCAGCCATGACCAGCTATACGTCGCCTGCTCAAAAGTAGGCACACGCCGAAAACTGTTTCTTCATACGCCCAGCAGAAAAACCAAAAATGTTGTCTATCCGCAAGTGTTGCGTTGAACTAAGGGAGAGAGAGAGAGAAAGGGAGAGAGAGAGAGGGAGAGCGAGGAGGAGAGGGGGGGGGAGAGAGAGAGAGGGAGAGAAGGGGAGAGAGAGGGAGAGCGAGGAGAAAAGGGGGGGGGAGAGAGGGAGAGGGGGAAGAGGGAGGGAGAGGGAGAGAGGGAGGGAGAGAGGGGAAAGAGGGAGAGAAGGAGAGAGAGAGGGAGAGCGAGGAGGAGAGGGGGGGAGAGAGAGGGAGAGAAAGGGAAAGAAAGAGGGAGGGAGAGAGGGGAGAAAGAGAGGGAGAGAAGGGAAGAAAGAGGGAGAGCGAGGAGGAGAGGGGGAGGAGAGAGAGGGGAAAGAGGGAGGGAGAGAGAGGGGAGAGACAGAGAGAGGGGAAAGAGGGAGGGAGGGAGAGAGAGGGAGGGAGAGAAGGGGACAGCGAGGAGGAAAGGGGGAGAGGGGGGAGAGAGAGAGGGAGAGGGGGGAGGGAGAGAGAGAGGGGAGAGAGGGGGAGAGACGGAGAGAGGGAGAGAAGGAGAGAGAGAGGGAGGGCGAGGAGGAGAGGGGGGAGAGAGAGGGAGAGAAAGAGGGAGAAGAGGGAGGGAGAGAGAGGGGGGAGAGAGGGAGAGGGGAGAGACGGAGAGAGGGGAAAGAGGGAGAGAAGGAGAGAGAGAGGGAGAGCGAGGAGGAGAAAGGGAGAGAAAGAGGGAGAAGAGGGAGGGAGAGAGAGAGAGAGGGGAGAGAGGGAGAGGGGAGAGACGGAGAGAGGGGGAGAGGGAGATAAAGGAAAGAGGGAGAGAGGGAGAGATGGAGAGAGGGAGATGTAACTGCATATTTGGAGTTGTTTTACGGTATGAAAGCCAACTCTCAATATACCTTATGCTGCCCGTGAATCTGCTCCTGTAGACGGGTAATGCAGCTAGTCTATAATAAAACGCAGCAGCTGAAGAACTCCTATTTTTATTTTAAAATCCTTTAAATATGTTGTGTACAAGAGCTTATAATGTAAAATAAAGAACTGAACTGACTTGATATTCTGAAATGTTTGTCACAGCATCTTCTGAAAACATCGCGGACACTAAGATAAAAAATTTTAAATCAAAACTTAGCGCTAAAAGAGGTTACATAGTTTTAAGATGTCGACTTTCAGTTCAAAAGGTTAACTGATGAGTGCTGATTACCAACAGCGTTTGATCCATAAAGGAGATAAATACTTTTTAAATACTATGTCAAAATACAACAACTTTTATTCTCTTAAAATACATCATTCGTGTAAAAAGTGTGACTGTACTTGCAAGCTTAAGACACCGCTAGCAGTTAAGTCAGTGCTATTGATTTATACCCTAGTGCTTATGTAATTAACCAATGCAAATCACCCTTTTTGTAAGTCCAGTTTTGAATAGTGTCTTTTCATGGGTTATCATTAGTAACACCTTTTCAATGGCCTGTATTAGTTTCCGTTTAAGTTGAATGATCCAATGGCCCCAGCAAGTACCATTGAAGTTGTGAAGCATCTCACTCTATTCTGGATCTTCATCAGGTTAATCGGTTAAAGCACATAAATAACATAATTTTTTTATTGTGTATTTCAATACATCAGAGTTTTTGCTTTCGAATGAGCTATTGTTTGCCATGGTGAGACAGACATTGGTTGGTGTTTATAGGATTTCCCTAAAGCTCTATCACAGAAACGTTTACTGGCATAGGCTCGGAAATTGTGACCTCACAATTTTCATAAGCGGTGTTGTGTGCTCTTACCGCCTATGTTATTGCTTACTGCTTATATTTATCAACTACGATAATGACGCTAGTGTCAGGCGAAGAAAGGACCACTCTAGATAATCAATGAAGATGACAAAGGAATCAGTGTCATTAGTTCTCCATGTACAGATTATTTCCATGATAAATAACTCAGATTCCAAGCACCATACTATGTTTTCTTGATGATATTATGCACTAGCTCTCTCATTTTATTGTGATGTTGCGGGTAACGACTGAGACTAATTAGTTTCAATCATTGCATGATCTCCCGAAAGTCCAATTAACATATAGTCCTAGGGCCACACAACCTCAGGTCACATTTTAATCGATGTTATTTCATTACCTTTATCAATGACAGTACATTTATTGAAGCAAACTTAATTAACCCAGAACATGTGTTTGTATTGGTCGGGCGTTAGCACATCCAAGGTATTGTTGGTTATCTAGAACCCTAGTTTATTATTAGCGCTCTCTGGGTATAACAGCAGCGATTGTCACAGAAACTCACAGCCTCAATGGCAGCGAAAGGGATCGACTACCTAAGGCTAAATAATAATTGTGACATCACATTTTGAAAACCTGAACCAAGTGTTTTTTTATTGCAGGACATACTTTTGACACCCTGTTTTTCATAGTTTTATTATTCTTTGTGTATTGAATGTAAGCTCATTCAAAAGCCAAGACTCTGATGTATTGAAAAATATAATAAAAAATTATGTAATTTATGTGCTTTAAGAGTTGTCTTCATAAGCTGACCTTGAAATCACCGTTTGCTAAATTTTTTTCTTTAATCAATATTACCATGCTAGAATAAAAAGAAGCTTCATGAATCTTAAATTCTTAACAATGGCTTACAAATCGCTAGTACTATATCAGCATGCCATTGCTGTTTCTACTGAGGTTTTTTCATCATGGAAATTGGTAGCACAATATTTTAAATGTTGGCCTCTAGCAGACAATGTTTAGGAACTGTATGGGCAACAAAATAGTTCATGAGAGGCTTGGTATGGCATGGCTAAAACAATACCACAAATAACAACACTAATAATACACTGGCTGGAACCGTCATTTTCTATACAGATAAATTAAATTGTACAGATACAGTAAATTAAAACTAACATTTGCTAATATTTTAATTCAACCACCAATGATGCATAGGACAATAATATTTAAGAGTATCAGCCTAACACAACAAGTTACTATTTTCCCTACATAGAGAAACCCATTACATTACATCCATATGCGCTGGAAAACTTCATGTGCAGATAGTTGGAATGACTGCATGTATATAAAGTTTTATTTTATTTAGATTGTATTTGTATGATATATTTTAAACAAACTTATAGGAAACTTTTTATTAGGTATTGAATCTGGTAGTTCATTATGAACAGTAAGACTTCTTTTGTTGATAGTGACACTTATATTGACAATTACTAATACTAAGACAAGCATAAGTAAGAGTTATCCAACTTTAATTGTACAATAAATATGAGTGAAGATAACCCTTGCATCTAGAGCATTAGCATGACCAGTAAGGCAACTTTTGACTTGTTTGCTAATACAACTTCCATGAAAGAAACCAAACAGAATAGTTACATTACCATTAGAGCGAATGTTTCTGCACTTGAATTAATTTTTTGCTAATAATTTCGGCGCGTCCTCAATTGCATATATTTTAAATTGATTAATTTTGATTGTGAAATATTGAGCCCAATTCTACAGTTATTAAGACTAAATAATCATACTTCAAGATGCAATCGTGTTGCTCTATGAGACTTCCATCTCAAAGCCCAATTTCCTATATAAAAGAACTAAAAAAAAATTAATTTTTACCATACAATGAAAAAACCGTCTAAAACGAATATAGCAATGAAAAATGTAATTTTAATTGTTATATTTTAGTAACTACACTAAGAACGTAACAAATACCCATTTAGTTGTTATAATCTGCAACAAAAGGTAACATCACTTCTCATATTATTCAATAGAGTTTTACTGAAAGAGACCTGAGAGCAACGCGTTCAGGTCACCAAAGCTTTTGACCTCGTATGATAAAAACTTTAAAACTAACTTCAATGGATTTAGTTGGGTAAACACATACATGAAGTTAAGTTGTAATATTTCACATACATATTTGGCCAATGATCTCAATGATCAATATTGCATTGATCATTTAGAACAGTCATGTATGCTTGTATCACAAATATTAATCAAATCTCAAGAAAAAATTGCTAAAAAGTCATCTCATATCTCCAGTGTCCTATATGTTAGGACAGTTATATGTTAAGAATTGATTGTGTATATGTGTCATGAGAACTACACTGAATATCGATCTGAGTACTGGTGACACAAATTACAGTAATCAACAAAATTTATAGAAACAAAATGATCATGCATAACTGTAGAGAAGTTTGACAAGGACTGGCGAGTCGGACCCTACAAGCACCAGCATAGCCTAGCTAAGTCTGTTCATCACAGTAGATGACTCAGCCACCAGTCACCAGCCACCAATGAGCCAAATCAACACGCCAAAAGAGACATATGAAAAATTGCTGGAATTGATAAAGTAAAAGCAATGGCTTGGTCAATGTGGTTGACACAAGAAAAAAAATGCTCACACAATTTGAAAGATCCTGGTAAAGTTTTAGCATATGCTTCAGCGCACAGTTGGTTATCGTCACGAGAATGCTGATGGGATCAGCTAGCAAAGCTTCAAAGACTGTTGACAATGTGAGCTTATTGCGTTAAGAGACGGTGGACCAACTTATAGATAACTTGTCATGGAAGACCAGCACTTTTTTAAAAGACTTAATGGAAGCTTGTCCAGCGTGCCTGGATTTGACAGAACGGTATGTGAAGCGCCCCTTTGTATTGGCCCATTCACTGCTAAAGTAGCCAAAAAAGTTGAGGCCAACCTCAGACTGTATGTCCGCATGGTTGAAAACTCATAGAGACTCCAACAGGAAGCTATATCAGATAGAAGCTGCTGGTCATGAACAGTGGCCATTATGTAGAATGACGTTACATAATCTGGTCAGCTGACTGGGGAGCAGCTGGATCAGCCGGCAAAAAAACTTTGACAGCTGCTCCAAATTTTGCCCATTACTCAAACTATGATTTAGCAGATAACTCCAGGCTTGAACTTCTCCTCATAGCCAGCCATGGTGATGCTCAGTTGCCTACCGACTATAAGACATACAACATTCTGACAACCTCACACCCTCGCTTTTGGTGTGGTAGGTGAGATAATTAGCCAACTGTGAGTGACCTAGGCCTAGCCATGGATGACAGCCACAGTAACTAAACTAATGAAGAGCTTTAAAGTCTGGTAGATGGCAAAACACAGTGAAACCATCAAAGCTGGTGGCAGGCATCGACTCTATGACAAACACCTTTGGCCAAAAGTTAGTCATAAACCTGGTTGAGACTGATGCTAAAGACACCGGGAAAGCCTAATTATATCCTAGTAATCAAAAACGATTTTAAAATATGTCAAGATGACTTAACCCTTCTGGAGGTCACATCTCATACGGTATGTTTCTTGTCAGCATTATCTAATATTTTCTGTAAAGGCTAACTGGGCATAGATCAACACATATGCGACGTTTGAAGGCCTTACCTCACATTTTGCAGGAGCTTATGATGTCAAAAATATTTGGTCATTTTACTAAGTATACAATATTCTGAAGTCTGTCTATCTCGTCTGTTTTTGGTTTTTAACATCTAGAAAACACTGTTCTAAAAGAGTTCTATAAAAACGTTTTGGTCCATTAGCTTAGTGTTTCTAAATACTATATATTTGAAAAATCAAATTCCACATTTTCTAAAGTAATTTCTGTCTGCTAGAAGCGAGATTCATGATTAAATGTAATCACATAACAATTACCTAAAATGACTGTTTGTCATGAGTTTGTTAGTTGCTGAGAACTACAGTCATGTGCAAAAGTATAGAGCCGCCCTGTGAACTGCGTGAACTCACCGTTCAATTTCAAAAACAGTAAAGAGAGCAATTTCAAATATAACAAACCGAGGTATCATTGGTGTAATATCCTAAAGGTCATGACACACTCACTCAAATAAGTTTAGTATTTAATAATAATAAGAAGAGAGTACAACTAATTATCATAATTCAATCTCTTGAAGCCATTGTTTCAAAATATTTGAAGTTTTGCAGTCTCTGTGTATCTAAGGATATAAAAGTAAGAATTTTTACTATTCTGTACATTCGTTGTACAATATTCTCATTAGTAACACCCTCACTATAAAAACTATTGCAGCAAAGCGAGCAAACATTATTTTGCCTTCATAAAAAAGGAGTTTCTATGCGAGAAATTGCTAAAAAAGTTTGTTGTTAAAAAAAAGTGTCTGGTGTCATTCAAAGATTCCACGAGACTGGCAGGACGGAAGAAAAACCACGCTGATTGCCCAAAAAACATAACTTCAGTGCGGATTTCCTTGACAGACCATAAAAAGTCTAGGAGTGAACTAATCATAGACTGGCAGGTCACAAGCAATATTAAGTGCAACCACCTACCATTAGAAGATGCCTAATTGCTGCCATGTTGAAGGCCTGTAAAGCAGGAAAGAAGCCAATGGTGACAGAAAAACAACGGCACAATTGATTAAAGTGGGCATTTCAGCACAAGAAATTGAGTGTGCACTAGTAGAAGAGAGCGATTTTCTCTGACGAAACTGTCTTTTCTGTTACTAACCACTCTGGTTTGCAGTATGTTAGAAGAAAACTAGGAGAAGCTTTCAAGCCGTGGTGTATTACTCCAACGGTAAAGCACGCAACATCAGTGATGGTTTTGTTGGTGTATGGCGGCATCAGGGGTTGGACGGATCAACTTTGTACTTGGCAAGAAGAACAAAGGAAAATATATCAAAATCAATATAAGGTGTTACCAAGTTCTATGGCATTGTTTGGTAAAGGTTCTACTGACTGGTTGTTCCATGATGACAGCGCTCTCTGCCACTGTGTCAAGAAAGTCAAAAAATGAATGCAACAAGAGAGAGTGCACAGTGCCATAGCCAGCTCAGAGCCTAGATCTGAATCCCTTGGAAACTGTGTGGTAGCATATAACAGCTATAACTAAACAAGACTTAGCCAATACTAAAAAAGAGCTGATAGAGGGCCTTGTGAGAGCTTGGCACAACATAATTGGGCCATCATAACCTGAAAAGTTGGTTGCATCAATGCCCAACAGCTGTGGTCTTGTCACAGAGAACAAAGGCTGACCAATCAAGTACACAGACTACCACACTACAGTGAAATCACCTCTACATTTTTATAAAAAATATTTATACTACCAACATACTTTTTCAGGGCCACCAACCTGTTTAAAAAGTTGTTCACATTTGAAAATTATTTAGTAGATTGCATAAATCCATACATTAAACACTAGAAGGCAGTCTGTTGGTTTAATTATCAAATTAGCAAGTTATTAATTATAATAATCAGATAGAGGACACTCTCAGCATTAAAATGATACTAATATATTTGCTGTGGCTTTATTCAAAGCTGAGTAACAACAGCTTGAAGTTTAAAACTGTAAATACTTTAGGGGCGGCTCCATACTTTGGCACATGACTGTACTTTGTTATGGCTAGTACGTAATAAAAATAAAACTAGCATAAAACCTAAAAATAAATTACCATGAAATAAAAATTATCAGAAAATGTTAAGAATAAAATTTAAGACAAACGTTTCGATTTTTGTTTGTGTGATATAATCAATGTTTTGTTGCAGTTTTACTGTGTATGCATAAAGGCTTCTTTCTTTTTTGTACGGGCTATATACTAGACCAAGTTAATCAAAGAATTACTTTCATTATAATATATTGGTATGATACCGGTTTTTTATTGTTTTGATGAGTTTCGTCGAAGGTTCTCAACCTTTTTCACTCAGTTCCCTTTTAGGCCTCTTAAAAAATCTGATTCCCCAACACTTAAAAAATCAGAACTGAATCATTTTACTATTATATCTTAGAAACTTTTCTAATGATTTCTTTCTATCTCGGTTTTGCAAAGATCAAAGAAGGTCAAATTGACGGGAAAACAGAGGTTTTGTTCAATTAAAAACGGGCTTGTACTTTTCACCCCGTCTTCTATTCTGGTGTTTAATCAGATGTGACAATTTTTTAAAAATAGCAATCAGTTAGAGGTCTCATGGTATTCTTAAGTCACTCTGTTATACGCCATAAATTAACTCTGATTGCAGAACACATATGAATAGCTTAGCCATATGTACATAAGGCTTTCTGAAAGGTTTGAGACACTCGATGTTAAATTCATCACGCAATCAGATAAGGGTAAAAACAGACTTCTATTTTGTGTAACATAGAAGTAGCTGTCTCCTATTTAACCCCTTTCGAGCTCCCAAACATTTTTGTACTGCCAAAATTTTAATTTAGTTGACCTGGACCTCCCAACAACCTACCCTTCATACCACATCATGCGCGATTTACTTCTTAGGGTATGCATCTACAATTGTGTGTAATTTCTTATACGTAGTGCTTTAAAAAATGTGGTTGTTATTGCTGAACAATATCTCTTTATCTTACATGTTTACTAGGCATGATGCCACACTATGTCGTACTTTAAACGTATGCTAATGTTATATTTGTGCCGTAGGAAAGATGAACAGACTGACATTTACTCAAGATACTGATAGTTATTAGATCGAGATCCTTGCTCCAGGAAACGTGGCAAAGATTTTCTACAAATTCAAAATCTCTAGTGTCCTAATCCTTTAGAAGCTACTCATCTTTTTTCATAGTTACATTTACACCATATCTCAGACTATTTGCATTTCTTTCCTATTTTTGTTATAATTTGAATATTTTGTATCTTATGGAAAGATTTCTGTTGCGAGCTACATTTACTCTTCTTTGCTCTACATTGGATTACCAACAACCCTCTTCTCTTGCAATGATGATTAAATATCTCAAATTACTTCAACTAAATAATGATATTTCATCTTACAGATACATTTACCTGCTGACTCTACTATTTTAGGCAATATTGAAAAGGCAGCGGTGAAATCACTGTTGTCACTGCATAGTTTTAAATTGTCTGTGATATGTTATACATCTAAGTGCAAGTGAATAATTGTGTACACGCAACACATTTATATATAAGGTTACATAGAAAAAATCAAAATCCATGACAGATTAGTTACAACTGAACAGTAATGGATGGCTGAGAAGAAAATCAGAAAGACATCGAAAGCTAAAGATTTTGTTAGCCAATCAGTGTTAGAATAGCAAAATGTAAAAGTCTTGATTTGTGATACTCTTGAGATGGAAGAGAGATTGTCAAATTGTATTCAATACCTAAAAAGAGATCTTTAATTCTCTGGAATAGAATATTTTTTCCGCTGAAATCAACAGACTTGTTACTAGGGTTCCTTCATATCCATACATTGTGTTTTACATTTACACATTAGACAAGACTGTCAGTGTAGTACTGCACACACTAAAGATGAATTCTACAGAACAACTGTGATGAAGGAAAGCATTATTAGTTAAAATTGGGAGCTAAGAAGGGTTAATCTTTGGCATTCAGCACCTAATACAAACTACTTTATTGAATATTTTGTCACATTGTGTCAGGAAAATTTAAACCCGGCTGAATAAATAGGAGAGCTCGTAGCTTTTGGTCATGAGTGTGATTGTCTGAGTTATGTTCATTGGAATTCTTTCATTTTTGGGTGTTCTATAATTTCTTCTGTCCAGGGTTGGAAAAGTTTACAGGAAACTAAAAAAGCTGGCCAGGCCAGAGATAATGAATGTTGCATAAATTAACCACTCTGGTAAGTGCTCTGTCAACTTCAGACAGGTGCTATAAATGGTGCTGCCTTACATTGTTAAATACACTTCTTCCCTTTCAATCAGCCATTATACAGTTGACATAACTTGATAAGGGCCACAGAGTCAGTTTATATTAACATTCCGAACTGGTAATATAATCAGTCACAGTTAGTATTAACTCTAGGTAATAATTACATTAAGTAGAAGATAAGCTGCTGACGTTAGCAGGGCAGTTAAGTGTGGATAAGAGCAAATTTAGGTAAAATGCCAATGTAGGTAGTCTCAAAAAATCTGTTAGCTACAAACAGCAATCTTAAACCAACTAAATTGAAATAATATAGCGACGCAACAACCAATAATTTCATGTTCTTATGTAGCATACTGAACAGACATATTTCTGTCTGTACTGACAGTATTGATAGCTGTCAAGTGTTAAGGATTTTTAACATTTAGTTGAGACTTTTGCATAAGAACGTTTGATAAAATTGTTTGAATAGATCACATTATGGACCACAGATACCTAATTGGACTGTAAAGATGTTTGGCAATACCTTTTCGCAAAAATGCTTTAAGAACAACATTTATTTGTAGACCATATACTCAATTGGTAAACAGGCACTTACTGTTAGTAAAACTGACCATGCTAACAAAAAACTAGCACAGAAAGTTTTGACATAGTTGAAGAGTCAACCCTCTAGTAGTAAACACAATCTAGGTTTAATTACTAACTCATTTCTCAACTTCTCAACTAACCTTTAATAATCCTAACCTTCCTTGCGGGATGAAATCGACTCACTGTAACCCTGCTTTTGACCTCACCAGGTGATTAAAAAGTGAGACTGGAAAAGCTGAATATTTAAACTCATTCTCCTACGGAATTTAGCTGTATAAATAGTCGCTGGAAAGTAACAGCTGGTAAAATACCAACTGAACTAAAAACATTTTAGTTCAAACATTGGACACTCAACAGCAATGAGAGTGGTATGGGAATTTTTATTTAGACACTTTTACTGGTTATTTCACGTTTGTAGTTAGTGCAGCCTAAAATCACTTGTGAGAGATATTTCTCACCTATTTACATTTGCTTGGTATGCTACACATAGGAGCTCAGACTGAAAAAAGCCTTGGTATCGTCTGCACTCTTTATTAACCGATATGTCCTTTATTTTTTCGTAAGGGTTATTAGGCTTCCAAGGTTAGCAAAGGTTTTCACACACATGTATGTGTACAATGTACTATTCTACCTACTAGTTCTCCCACAGGCAAGGACACGGTAAATATACCCTGAAATAACTCCTGATATGTACAAAGTGTGGAACCAATCAGCAGTAATATTTGACCATGGATGTAAATACAACAAAGCTGCTATAACTTCTAATTTATTCTAGATGTTTAAGTAAATACGCATTGAGACACAGAAAAATTTCTGTAAATAATTGATACATAATGCTTGCAATAAACCTTTTGAGATGTTATATCATCTGGTGCAACTTTTGGAACCCTCAATTGTGTTTAAATTTCTTAAGCTGAATGCATACTTTCATTTTATGAATGTATTGAAAAAACATTGTTGAAAAGAATTTGTTATTGTCTCATATGTTACTATTTTGATCAGCATATTATCTAGCAAATGATTGTAATACAACGTTGAGACTTTAATAGTTTGTATTGCCAATAAACATTCAGAAAATGCACAGGTCAACATGGTCTTGCGCCATCGATACGGTGATCACTTCTCCTATGCTTTCCAGTCTAAACAATCCCTCTATACCATATTTTGCATAAAATTTTAATCTTTTTGAGGGCCAGCCTTTTCACAAAAGTTTGTCCTACATGTACTAGTACTACTTGAACTAGTCCTACTTATACTCCAACTAGCACTGTCCCATGTACTTTAATGTTGTATAAAAGCTTATTGCACAAATCTATACATTTGCCATTTATATGCTTGCCATAGATTTAACTGAAAAACTGGATTTTTAATGCATATTAAAAAAGGTTAATGCTCCCAGTCTATATAAATACCTTGGTACTATCTAATTCTATGTAATGAATCTAAAAAGGTAAAAGTTGCATGCTATTAAATCAACTTTTAAAAATATGTATTTGAAAACAAGTGACATAAACATGCAAGGTTCATCTTAGACACCGGAACCAAAATCATAATTAGCATTGATTGCTTGGCTGTGACTCCTTGTTGCACTCCGATTGTTGTTTTAATTTACTCATTTTAGCTGTTTCTGGTTGTTCAAAGCTTTCTAAAGTATCATTTGACTTGAAATATGTTGTGTTCCTTATTCCAGTACTGAGTTTACAATGAATTGGTAAGAGACATCAGAACTATATATATATATATATATATATATATATATATATATATATATATATATATATACATATAAAAATTGTTTCCTCACCCAGGATACCCCGTATGGGTGGTAAATTCTGCTCTAACTCGGGTCTCCTACCAGAGACCTGGGAGTTTGAGCACTCGCCTCAAGATCTTAGCTGTTCCCAATAGCGCACTTTTCTGCAACTCACCTGAGTTGATTGTTGTTGGTATTTGGGCAAGCCAAATTTTATGCGCCGGTGTTATTGCGCCCAGTGCCCCAATGACTACTGGGATTACAGTTGTTCTTACATTCCAGCATTTTTCAATTTCTTCTCCAAGAGGGAGATATTTCTCTACCTTTTCTTTTTCTTTGCTGGCTATATTGTAGTCATTGGGTACTGCTATATCTATTATAGTAGCCCTCTTGTTCTCCTTGTCTACCACCACTATATCTGGTTGGTTTGCTAGGACATGCTTGTCAGTTTGGATGTAGAAGTCCCAGAGGATCTTAGCGCGGTCATTTTCATTCACCTTACCAGGAGCTTCCCACCAGTGTTGTGGTTTATTAAGGCCATACTCATCACATAGATTTCTATACACAATACCTGCGACATGATTATGCCGCTCAGTGTATGCGTTCCCTGCTAGCTGCCTGCATCCACTGATGATGTGTTGGATGGTCTCAGGTGCATCTTTGCCCAGTCTGCATCTAGGATCGTCTCTAGTGTGATAGATTTTCGTTTGGAGTTGCCTTGTTGGGAGCGCTTGCTCCTGGGCTGCCATGATTAGCGACTCTGTATTGGCCGTTAGGTTTCCTTTGTTCAGCCACATATATGTCTGGTGAAGATCGCCAACCTTAGATATTTGTTGGTGATAAGCACCATGAAGAGGTTTCGTGTGCCAGTCAATTTCCTCATCATCAGGGCGTAGGTCTGTTGTAAGAGCAGCCGATTGAAATTCAGCTAGCAACTTATCTGAAATGGCCATGGAGGCTGCATATGCTTTGATGCTTTGCTCCTCCTCTTTCACTGTCTGCTGTACACTTTTGAGTCCCCTACCGCCATCTTTCCTATCAAGATACAATCTAGTAGTATCAGATTTTGGGTGGAGTGCTCCATGCATGGTCAGCAGTTTACGAGTTGCTATATCTGTTTCTTTGATGGCTTCCTCAGTCCACTTTATTATGCCTGCTGGATATCTTATTACTGGCAGTGCGTAGGTATTTATTGCTGTGATTTGGTTCTTGGTATTGAGCTGGCTCCGTAAGACCTGCCGAAGGCGTTTCTTGTATTCGGTAATGGCTTTGTGACATATCTCGGCTTCGTGGTTGATGTTGCTTTGCATAAACCCCAAGTACTTGTACCCTTCTTCTATATCTTTGATGGTACCATTTGGTATTCTTAGGCCATCTGTGAGCATAGAGTGGCCTTTCTTAAGAATTAGCCTTCCACATTTCTCAATACCGAAGGTCATTCCGATGTCCTTGCTGTATACCTGAGTGAGGTGTATTAGCGAATCAATGTCCCTTTCTTTGTTAGCGTACAGCTTGATGTCATCCATGTAGAAGAGGTGGTTTATCTTGGTGCCACTCTTAAACTGGTACCCATATTGAGTCTCCTCCAGCATATTGCTTAGAGGGTTTAGGCATATGCAGAAGAGCAGCGGTGATAAGGAGTCACCTTGATAGATGCCTCGCTTAATTTTTACACTCGCCAGCTTTTTGCCATTAGCCTCCAGTTCCGTCTTCCATTTGGTCATTGACATCTTGATGAATGCCACAAGAGCAGGGTGAACATTGTACATACTGAGGCACTCAAGTATCCAACTATGGGGAATTGAGTCATAGGCCTTTTTGTAGTCAATCCAAGCCATGGCAAGATTGGTTTGCCTTCTTCTGCTGTCTTGACAGACCGTCCGATCCACCAGTAACTGATGTTTAGCTCCTCGGGTGTTGCGCCCAATTCCTTTCTGAGCACTGGTCATATAGTGACTCATGTGCTCTTCCAGTTTGTCTGCAACTATTCCTGAGAGCAGTTTCCAAGTGGTGGGCAACCACGTTATTGGTCAATAGTTTTTGGGAATCGGCCCCTGCTTTGGATCTTTTATCAGAAGTACAGTTCGTCCTTTGGTCAGCCATTCTGGATGGTCACCTTCTTCTATTAGGCATTCCATCTGCTTAGCCATTCTAGTGTGAAATGATGTCAATTTCTTTAACCAGAAGGCTTGAATCATGTCATGGCCAGGTGCTGCCCAGTTCTTCATACGCTGCACTCTGCACTTGATGTCCTCTTTGCTGATGGTGAGTCCTTGCTGAGCCACAGTGTGTTGATGGTTCTCTTTAAGCCTCTACAACCAATTTGCAGTGGTGTTATGAGTAGTCTCTTTCTCCCAGATGTCCTTCCAGAACTTTGAAGTGCTAGAACTGCAGAGGCTCAGACATTGGCCTCTGCAGTTCACCTTTGAACTGGGAATATACTCTAGATGGGTTATTGATGAACAGTTTGTTCATTCTCTTGTTATCCCGCTCTTTGGTGTACCGCTTCAGTCGTGCCGAGAGTGCTACTAGCTGCTGTTTGGCAGATTCTAGAGCTTCTATTGTGGCTTCCCTTTTTGGACGCTCCAAACTGTGGTTAGATCTCTCACTGAGCCTACTAACTTTCTAGCGCAAGTCCTTGATCTTATTTTGTAGCCTCAGCTGCCAGGATGGAATGGCTTGAAGCCTTGTTGGCATTGGCTTAATATCCATCTCCTCCAAGATGACGGTTGCTGTACTGTAGATTAAGGCATTAGTCTCACTGATTGATCCAGTTGAGATCGACTCCAATGCCATGTTAATGTCTTCTAACAGCTTCTTAGGTATGGCCTTGCTAACTCTTCGTAGTGGTACCCTGCTTCCATAATCATTAGCAGCTGACATCTTGTTGATGATATTTTCCGCAAGCTCTCTCACCCTTGGGTCAAGGTCCAAGTGCATGTCTTCTTCAACCCGCGAGTCATCACATGATTGTGTATGCGTGACAGTTGATATGCACTCCTCGTTGGTTGAGGTTACTTGGATGAACTGTTCTCTAATTTCATCTACCTCAAGTTCCGATATGAGGTGCCGCCTGATTATGTTACTCCTCTGAGCTACAAGTTGCTTAGCGGTTAGTGGCAATTCAGGGCGCATGTTTATCCACAGCTGCCGCATCCTTCCCATATAGCCCCACTTTTGAGGTTCACTCATAAAGTAGCACTGCATGAGGTCCGTGTTATCAGTCCGAGTCCATTTCATCCGTTTTGAACCAGTAGCCCATTTTTCACTGCTTTGTCTTGGTTCAGCTACAGGCAGCGCGGACCTTGTTTGACCGGGCGACGTCCGAGCCGGCATGGCTTTGGTTATTGCACTCATCATAGAGGTTGTAGACGTTATACAAGCAAGGGTCTTGTCCAAGGACCACCAGAAAAGTGCAGTTGTTGGGGTTTGAACCGAGGACCTAATGATCACGGTCCCGATACCTTACCAACTGCGCTATCTGTCCTGTCTATATATAGACAGGACAGATATATATATATATCTGATATATATATATATATATATATATATGTATATATATATATATGTATATATATATATACATATATATATATACATATATATATATACATATATATGTATATATATATATATATATATATATATATATATATATATATATATATATATATATATATATATATATATATATATATATGTTTGTGTGTAGATAGCTGTTAGCAAATGTAGTAACCTTTAATTATACATTAAACAAGTAAAAATAATCTGTAATTCTTCCATAAATAACCAGCTATATATAATAATATAGCCAGTATCATTTGCCATGTAATGCACTGGCTATCCATTGTAATGTCCCAACAAAATCCTTTTTGGCATTGCTGGGCAAGTCAAGGTTTTTCTGTCATTTTCGATGGTTCCGAGTGTTTGAGGTGATACGACGGTGGGATGTCAACAATACTTGATCACAGTTAAAACTCTCAGAAAAGAATAATTATAGAATGTTGTGACTAGTACGTCTAGCTATTTTTGCTACAGTTCATAACAGCTATTGTGTTCAAATGTCAGCATTACCTGCCTCAATGCTGTTGATGTCTTTGTAACCGTACACATCATAATAACCCTTTCACTGGAAATAAGCATTCTAACCAAAAACTAAAATTGTCCATTTATTCTGAAACATGCTGATAGAACATCCTGAACCTAAAAAAAATGCAAAAGCTAGAGTGGGACTTTGTACTTTTTGATGATATAAATTAAAAATTTTTGCATGTACAGTCATTAGTAAAGAAAAAAAGGCACCTGATAATTTTTATGCTTGGAAAGATAGAAGTGCATGTCTTAATTAGCCGCATAGATGAGTAAGGATACATGTATAAACCAAACTCAGGGCACACTCATGTAATCGCTTGAGTGATTCTTGTGTGCTAAAGATACCAATATAACTTATCATTCACAGTTATAACAGCCACTAATGTCATGTTGTCTCTATATCATTAAGGGCAGCATGTCAGTTTCTGTTGTGACAGTATTTTATCTGTAGAAATAGTTAAGCTTCTTACTTTATTATTTGGAGAGTTGTTTATATAATTAATATAACTAATCTATTAATTTATTTAAATTAATAGAATAAATATATGTGGCAAGTTTTTACTGCATACATGTAGTTATATGCTTCTGAAAATGTTTAATGAATAGCACTTAGCAATAGCCAAAAAAGAGCCAAAGTTTAGTTCAGTAGGGTTAAAACAGCCAAATGCAATAGTTTCGTATTAGAACAAATCATTTGGTCAACTAATGTTAGTATATTTTCCACTTAGAGTTTTATTGATAAGACTAATAAACATAACATAAAGTATTGAGGGTATGATAAATCTGAGTCCATACAGATCAGCTCATAAGCCCTCATGAAATGTGTATATAAAAACAACTTCAAAACTTTGTTAATTGTTCATAGTTAATTTTTTGCGTCAGACTGGTTTTAATTATCTTCTAATAATTCTAGTCTGAAATAATCTTAAAGATTGTCCCCTTTTTATCAGAACATCAAATTTTTGCACAATATTAATTTTCAATGGGATGTCAAGGTTAACAGCAGCTATGATATGACGCTGTCAATATATATTATAATCAATCATCGAGACGGAGACATTTTATACGCTCGTGGAATCTGATGCAAATTGAAACATGATAGCTTAATTGGGGCTTGCTATAAAACATACTAGTATGTAACCTATAAACAAAATAGCCAACAGAAGACTAAGAGAGGTTTAATTGCGCAGTCTATTTTGTTCCTGTTCAAGCAGTTTCATTTCGTCACACGAGCACTAGTGAGAAGATGATAGAGTTGACATAGCTAGGTACTTGTGGGTTCACAGATCAAGATCAGCCATTTTTATACGATTACCCGTGACACAGCTTTATGTGAACATTAGCTGCTGAGCCTAGCGCCACAAGTGTGTTGCTGCCCAGCATTTTCATCGAGTCTCGCATTCAATTTGAGAACCAGGCTTGAATGCACAGCATCCTTCCAAACAGGCATCATATGTTTACATAACTTGATAAGGTTGCTTGATTCAGTAAATATAAACATTTCATTTTTGTGTGACATTAGTGTTGCTTTTTGAGTAGTATCTACTTTAAGTAAGAGTTCAGCTCCAGTAAAAAACAGACTCAAGAACTTTTTGAACCTTTAGCCTATAAAAACTGTGTTTAACTGTAGTTAGCCTAAAAGATTCGCAAATGTTTTTTTGGCAGGGATACTATAGAATGAGTGATGGTCCTGCCATAGGTCATTGGGGAGCAACTCCATGAGCATTCATTTCTATAGGACTGATGAAAAGAGGCGGTGATCAATATGATGTTTATAACTAAAGAACTTGTAGGACAGTTGTTGATATAGAAAAGAAAATCTGCGTGCAATGAACAAAATTTAATTAATTTATTTTCACTGCTCGCTTGTTTGAAGAATTTTATTATGTTCATGATTGCATGTCAGAATAATTTAAGCATCTGTTCCAATAAAGTATTAGTTGTTCAAGTCATTTAAATAACTTGTTTCCTTTTTGTTGATACGTTTTCTCCAGGTAAGATTTTGTAATTGGTCTTTGTAATCAGTCTTTTGTAATTAGTAATTTTCCATTACCAAAATATGTTTCACTGTTTTTTTACGAGTTCTCTTCCCAGTACATGTAAACTTTTGCAGAGTACTTGTTAATGTTTAGATTGTTATACTTTAATGGCTCGTTTTGACTCAATAATTTTTTACTTTCATAAATGTGAACTTTTTTTAGAAAGTCAGCAGTCATCGAGGCGATGCGATTGATTGGTTCAAATGATAATTGCCAATCTCTCAACCGATCGCTTATGCCATAGGCATGTAAATATTGCCACAATTAGTTTAGGCAAATCAAATTTGTTTTTGTTTTTGAATGACATACGTGATATTATTATAGCAAAATTATACTAGAACAAAACTGTTGGAGAAACTTCCTTACTAACAATTATTAAAAGACTAATGTCAAGTTTGGATACGACAATTAGATAACTAAAATGTTATTGTTCTTACAAGATCTGTGTATTTTTCCTGTTGGTTTCAGCAGGTTGTATTGTTGACAGTGTTGGGCTCAGCACACTCTGTTAGTTTCAGCAGAACACAATTGAAAAGTCTAGCTCCCTCTGGTTGGTTTCAGCAGGTTGTATTGTTGGAAGTGTTGGGTTCAGCAAACTTTGTTGGTTTCATCAGAGCACAAGTGAAGGGTTTAGCTTCCTCTGGTTGGTTTCAGCAGGTTGTATTGTTGGCAGTGTTGGGTTCAGCGCACACTGTCGGTCTCAGCAGAGCACAAGTGAGTTGGGTTCAGCTTCCTCCTGTGGGGTTCAGCAAGTTGTACTGTCGGCAAAATCTTGGTCCCACAGAGATATGCATGAATGAAGGGTTGTCTCCCCCCATTCTTACAAACTTTCTTTGTAATACAGAAGATACCCCAGCAATTTGCCTCAACACTCAAACAATGACATTCCACATTGAGCGAGACCCCTAGTTCTAAGATACATGTAGTTTAATGAACCAGCTTATATCACAGCCTCATGGCCGCTCAAATAGTTCTAAGGTCTTATAGACAGGCTACTAGCTAGCATAGACCTATTTTTAGATAAATGTATTAAACCTTATATTTTAAACCGTTTCTAAGCGTTTTAATCGTTTTTATTTATTATAATAACTATTTTTATTGTAACGAAATCTCAAAAAATTGATGGGACTTGCTTGTTGGATGGTCAGGGATGAATTTGATGCAAATGAAAAATTATATAATACTTACTCTTATTTTTTAGTTTACTTTGACTCATGCAATGATGATAAAAACTGGTTCAATATATACGATTCTACTGTAATTTATTATCCAAGTTTTTAAAGTTGAAAAATTTCTATGGTTTTGCCCGAACAACTGTAAAATAATGTTTTTTATTTGGGGGTAGTTGCTGCAAATTGCTAGACTAATTGACTAGTGTTTTACGACACGCCATTGTACTATGAGCACTTTTACATAAGTTTAATAAAAGTTTAAAAACTTTATATGTCTTTGAACAAACTACCTAGGATTACTGACACACATCGACCATGAAAGGCAGGTCTCAAAGGGTTAAACTGGCTACCCAAATTTGCTGTTACTATATTATACATACCTGTAAGTACCTGTCTGTCTACATGTGAAATAGTGCATATTTATAATTAATTCATTATACAATACTGAAACCCATGACGAATTGAATAAAAGTAAGGAGTTACACTTGATTGGCCCAGACAATAATCATAGAAGCCTAGTCAATGCCACAGATTTGTTCAACCAAAATAAAGAAAAATACCAAGATGACATAATTTTTTAATTTCTAGTTGTATTATTCTCAAACAGAGTTTAAAAATCCAAGTTAAAAACAGTTGAAATGATATATTTTTAAATATATTCAACTTTTATCACTTATGTTAAAAAGTCTGTTGTTATGTGACTTCTATATCGATTGACTGTGTTCACATTCAAGCTTTAGCAATGAGAGTGAAATTGTGTAGTTACATTTATCAGAATCAAAACTTCATGGTGATCAATCTAGACCTTTACATGGAGACTCACACTTGAGGTCATAGTGACACATGACCTTTAGTATAAGCCTGATGGCTTGCATCACATATATTACCATATTTAGCCATTAGGATAGAATGTTTTGCTACCAGACAAAAAATCAACCTTGTAAACCGTAATTAAAAACTGCATTGAATGGTAACATTTACACTAGCAGTGATATCTTTGGTCTGGTGTTTCAACTGATGCCTATATGATACATGTGTACATTCTGATTTTTTGTTTAGTTCGAGTTTAAAAATGATCGGCTTTCTGTCCTATAGTACAATCTCTAGCTTTTAGTGGCGAGTCATTCAAATTCACTCACTCAATTTTGAATAGATGAATTTAAAATTCATTCAAATATGAATTAGTTCTTATTTTATTGATTCATTCCTTCTGCCTTGAATCTCCCAGATTTAAAGCAGGTGTAAATCATTCACCTTTGCTTTGAAAGAAGATTCATTCCATATCTTTCATTCATTTGATTTATACCCCAGAAATAAAAAAGCTTGGTTTCCATATCAGCTGGGAGTGCCCAGCAATAACCTCTCACAGCAAAGCACTTGTGGCGCTCGACCTTTTATGCTCATATAATGTTCCGTTGCTGATGATTGCATAACAATGGTAACTTTTCATGCCTACCAAAAGTGTGGACTGTACCCTGTACAGAGCATTTCAATAAAGTCCTGCCTACAAATGCTTTAAAAAAGTCAACAGTGTGGAGCTTTTGTGTTGGCTGCTGGCAATTGCTGACGGCAGCTGGCACATATGCTCACATTTCACAGCAGGCAGCCCTGCAAAACTGCCACCAATGTTTGCTGCCTGGATGGGAACAAGGCAAAATGTTTAGCTTTCTATCCAAATATTTGTAATATGTTTATGTGATGTAACTTGATAAGGTTGCTTGACTCAGTATAGATTAACATACAACTTTTCCATTATAACCAGCTGACACCAGTGTTGCACTCTGATTAATATTTATTTTAGAAGGGTGATAAGCTTCCATCAATAGACAAGCTAAAAAGGTAACATATTATAAGGAACTGGAGCTTGTCATCATCAACCTGTGCTAGTCTGTTTTGCTCAATTTTCAACTTGTTGATTAATAAAATTATGGTCAAAAATAAAAAAACACACAAAAACTATGAAGTTGAAAGCATAAATATAATGTCAAGTGCAGCACCTTCAAATTACATAATGTTTTGTGTGTGTGTATGTGCATGTGTACATGTAGTTGAATTATAAAAGAAGGTAACGGATAGTGTTATTAAAAAAACTATTTAGTAGCTTCTCAATTAAAAAACCAATTCACCATTATTCTTATTTGTGATGTTACTTATGTTTATGACTATTGCTTGTGACTTTCTCCTTAGCCAGCATTAAAATTGAAAAATCTCTTTTATTCGCTCAGCCAATAACCTAAACAAGGGGAGGTCGTGGCAATTCATCAGCTAACTCACGCAATGGCCGTTCAGATCGGGCCGTCACTAGCCTTAGGGTAGTTGACTACATATCTGAATCAAATTACAATGTATATCACAATTTCGTAATTGCTGAACAGTTTTAATGTGATACAGACAGCATACTAGTTGGTGATATAATAGAAATACCGCCAATATTTTATGATTTCTATGCAGCATAATCAGCAGCACACTGGTTTCTGTAGTAACCATATTTTCATATCAATATAAATAAGTGTTCCTTTTTCTCTTGGGAGAGTTAGTTGATAAAAAATGTAGCATGTGTATTGTAACCAGTTGGAACTGCATAATGGTCTGCTCATAAAATTTTCATTGAAAAGAATTATGAAAAAACAAAACAGAAATTTACTTCTGCTGGTTCACATTGGCCTTTTTACTCCAACGCTTATTAACAATAAGTTGGTCAAAAAGTGTATTGAGGGTGTGACAACTCTGACTCCTCGCAGAACAGCCCTAAAGCAGAAAAAACTTGTTGGCCAAAAGAGCTTCAATTTTTTTCCATAACTCAGAGCTAACGTTTTGTATAGCATTGGACTAAATGAACTTTGTAAGTTTATTAGTGTATGAGCAGTTCAAACTGTTGTCTTTTGTGTATCGCATTGTATTTTTGTGCCATGCTAACTGCCTTAGAGATGACAAAATTAACCACATAATTTAGATAAGGCTGTCAAAATGCAATGTTATCAATTTTTGACTGCAGGAAAAACTATATACTTTCTGGGACTGATATAATTAGACATGTGAATGCTCAAGCGTTGATTGCTAGTAAGAAGAAGCATAAGTAAGTAACCTTAACCAAAATAGCCAATAAGAGTCGAATCAAAGTTTCAATGTGCAGTAGGGGTTGTTAATTCTTAATCAGTTTCATTTCATCTCCAAACTACTTGTGAGAAGGTGATAAGATTAATACAGCTAGTTACTGGTGGGTTTACAGAGCTTTAATTTCATTTTAAATTTTTCACCAAACCTTGTGTGGAATATTATGCAATTATCCGAGGCTTTTCACTGGTTAGCCGGTAAGGCAAGGGCTGGCTATCTTGAGAAGCCAGGGCTATGGAAAAGCTGGTTTTTTCATGAAAAGCACCAGCTTAAAGCAAGGAAAAGCTGGGGGACTAACAGGTCTCGCTATAAAAGCAGGCGTTAAACAGATGCTTGGCAGACGGCTCAGTAGAGAGCAAGTGAGCTGATCATCTGTATTGCCCTGCTACTACTGACCAGCAATTTGCGCTGTGGAAATTCGGACTTGAGAGTCCATTGGGTAGCAGTGAGGCTGCTGATTTGGTTGACTACGGGTTGGCAGGGTTGTACTGCCGTGAGATTGGTGACAACATTCTGCTGTGGGCATGTATCAATGTGGTTGTGAAGGCTGGTGACAAAGGGGAGGTTGGTGTGTCATCGAGCAGCTTGGTGCTGCGCAGTAATATCCTCGTTATATTGCTAACAAGCTATTTCGGCCTTGGTCAGGGCTTTTGAAGCCGAGTAGCCAACTTAGTTGGTGGCCATACCTGAGGGTATGGAGTCGGGGAGCGAGGGCACTGGTCCTCCCCTGAGGGCCAGGAGGGCCCGAAACCAGCGCCTGCTGATGCTGGTAATTCAGGAGTAGGTGCACGGGCAACTGCTTCGATGCGGTTAGATGCTGGTGTTTTGGCCAGTAATCTCAATCAAGCTCGGGGTCCGATTTTGGATCGGCTAAGCCGGCAGTTGCCCTGGTTCACCGGCGATGGGCCAGTGAAGGTGTATGCATGGATCGCTGACTATGAGCGACTCTGTGCTCTAGAAAGTGTTGCGACGGTGGAACTCCTACCATATATGCTGCAAGGCGGGGCTGCCCGGCTATATAGCCGTATGATGGTGGGAGAGGCCTCCAGCTGGGAGGTCGTTGAGGCTGCACTGGTAGCCGAGTATGCCATGCCTCGACAGGAAGCATGGCGACCGTTTGTCAACTGTCAGTTTGGTGCTGGCGAGACAGTGGACGTTTATTTGGATCGTTTGGAGTGATTTGGGAAGAGACTGGGGATGTCATCAGATGATCTTGGCTTTCGAGTCAAGTTTTACGAGGGGCTCTCATCTTCCGTTTACGAGTGGGCCATTGCGCATGATTTTGGGTCTGTGCAAGATTGCTTGGTTCGCGGAGAGCTGCGGAAGCTCGCTCACATAGAGACTCGAAAAGAGGTCTCGCTGCTGTTTCTAAGCAGCAGAGAAGCTGTTCCTGCTGTTTTCGGTGTGGTGGAAATCACCGTGTAAAAGCCTGTCAACAGAACAGACTCGGGCGTAAGAGCGCCGCAGGAAAGAAGTCAGAGGCTTCTGCCAACAGAGGTTGCTTTAGGTGTGACAGCGCTGAGCACCTCGTCACTAGCTGTCCTAGACAGCGAGCCCGCGATTACTTAGCTGCCGGGTCTGCCAGTGGTGGATCGGGTTTTCACGAGAAGGGCACAGACAGGGCGGCGCATCCTCTTCGATGTAAACGGAGTAGCACGCATTGGTACATGCGTGCGATCGGACAGTTTGGTACTGTCTGGGGCAACTGGTAGGGCTATGTGCAGTAGTCGTATGCCAGTTGTTCGAGCTGTTCTTAACGGTCGTTGTTTCATGTGTCTCGTAGACACAGGAAGCGAGCGGACATTGGTGAGTCCGCGGGTGGTGGTGGGGCTTCCTATTAGGCCAGGCCAGCCTTTGTTAACGGCCGATGGCAAATTTCTCACATGAGAGGCCGATGTCAAGTTATTATTGGTTTGCATGAACACTGCTTTCGTGTCATCGCACCAGTAATAAGTGAGTTAAGGAATCTCGGGGTCGACTGCCTTCTTGGCGGTGATGCCATCGATCATATGGGTGGTGTCACTGTTGGGAGAGGTGTAGATTCGAAATACAGTGTCCTGTGGGGGAAACCTCATCGTGAACGATGCTGCGGAGTTTCTCGAAACGAGCCCACGTTTAGTGCAGCCAGCAAGGCTGGGGATGACTCTGGGCCATCAACCTGTGGCAGTACAGGCCTTCTGCGGGTTGAGGACCCAGATTTTAATGCCGAGTTTGCCAAAGGTCACTGGACTGTTAGTTGGCGATGGTCTGGAGAGCTGACTAACGGGATTCAGACCAGGATTACTGAGTATAAATGTACTCAGGCACCTCAGGTGCGGGAGCGCTATTGCGCCGATCTAGAAAGCTGGATCTCGAAAGGCTGGCTGAAGCGGTGGCATGGGCCTGTAGAAGGCATCATTCTACTGCTGGCAGTGGTTCAGCCGACGAAAGACAAAGTGCTCCCAGTCATGGATTATCATGAGCTGAATGCATTTGTCGAGTGTCATACTGGTGATGACGTGGTGGCGGTGTGCGCTGATAAGATTAGGAAATGGCCGCAGCTGCAGGGCGAGCTGAAGGTGGTGGATCTTAAGTCCGCATACCTGCAGATCCACATTTCCAAGGACTTGTGGAAGTACCAGGTCGGGAGGTACAAGGGTGTGCACTATGCCTTAACTTAACTGGGTTTTGGCCTGTCATGTGCACCAAGGATCATGACCTCAATCCTTAAAAAAGTTCTGTCATTGGACGAACGTGTTCATCGTAGTACTGATCACTATATTGATGACATAGTGGTTCAGGAGTTCGTACTGAGTGCTCAAGGATTGAGAGACCACTTGGCTAGGTATGGGCTCAAGACAAAGGAGCCTGAAGCTTTAGATGGAGGCCGGTTTCTTGGTGTTGCTTTGCAGAAAGATTCCAGCGGGCATCTGCATTTGTCGAGGAGAACAGCTTTTTCTGAGTACAATTTGGAGCTGTCAGTGCTCTCGAAAAAAGAGCTGTTTTCGATATGTGGCCAACTGCTTGGCCACTACCCTGTGGCAGGGTGGCTGCACCCGCAGTGCAGTTTTTTAAAACGACTGGGCTGCAGTGAAACTTGGGACTCTCCTGTCGGAAAGACAGTCAGCAGTCTGGCTGGTCAGCTCTTGGCAAGAGCCCGCCGCGAGGACCCAGTCAAAGGAGTTTGGAGGATGAACCCTCGTGGTTTTGTTACAGTGTGGACTGATGCAAGCTCTCTTGGCATGGGTGTGGCCTTGGAGGTTGATGGCAACATTGTGGAGGATGCCTCATGGCTTCGAAAGGAGTCTGACCATCAGCACATCAATGTTGCCGAGTTGGAGGCGGTTGGTCGGGGGTTCAATTTGGTAATTGCGTGGGGGTTCAAAACTTTCACGTTGGCCATTGATTCACTTACAGTTGTTAACTGGTTGACCAACACCAATGATGGACGAAACCGCGTTCGAACAAAGGTGTTGCGGAGATGCTTGTGAAGCGTCGTTTGGGGGTGATCCGTGACACTATTATAGCCAAGTATGGACTTGCAGTGTCTGCTCACTTTGTTTCTACCGTAGATAATAAAATTGATCAGATGACCAGGGTACCAAAGCGTTGGCTAGAGTACCGAGAGGCTGACTGTGATGCAGCTGAGGTGTCAGCTGCGATTGTCAGCGGTGAAAGTCTCGAAGACGCCATTTGGGCAGCACAATTGCCGCATCATTTGGGGGTTGACAGGACGCTTTACCTTGCATGACGGATTCGTAAATATCTGTCACGGAAACAGGTAAGGACCACCTTGGCTGGGTGCGAGGCATGCCAGCGCATTGACCCTGCATTGCGGGGCGAGAGTATTGTGGCCATCGGAGATTTGGCCGTAGAAGAGAACTGGTGCCGAGTTGCTATTGATGTGACTCATTATGGTGACAGTCCTTTTCTGTCAATGGTGGACTGTGGCCCGTCGCGGTTTGCTATCTGGCTTAGCTGCAAACTGAGTCTGCAGCTCAGATAGTGACTCAGCTGTGTAGCACCATGGTTGAGCACGGGCCGTGTAATGAGTTGTTGCTGGACAACTCAGCGGCGTTCAAGTCAGCAGCTGTTCATCAGTTTGCAGACAGGTGGGGAATTTCTCTTTGTTTTCGAGCCGCCTACGCCCCTGGCGGTAATGGAATAGTTGAGAAAAATCATCGGACAATCAAGAAGATTGCCAAAAGGGAAGGGATCACCCTGGAGAAGGCGACTTTTTGGTATAATGTAATGCCTCGGAAGGAAATGAAGGAGACCTCTGTTCCTTCGAATGTGCTATTTCGATACCAATGGCAAGTGCCCTTTGTTATCAACAGTAAGACATCTGAGGAAGATGTTTCTCGAGAGCTGTTTTAATGTGGGTGATAAAGTGTGGGTGAAACCGTACCCCCATCTTGCACAAAACAGTAGACGCTAGGTCAGGTTACCAGCGTCGTCTTTAAGCACACAATGCGTGTGGATGACATGCCTAGGCATGTAAGGGATGTCAGGTGACGGCGCTATGGTAATGACATAGGTACTGACCATGTCAGCCATGAACATGTCAGTGACATTTGACCTAGATCATTGGGTCTAGGTGGCAACCACTTTCCGGAGATGGATGCCGTCAATATGCCGCCGGTGGAGCTGGTTATTGACCCTGTACTGCTTGTTGGGCCTGTAAGTGAGGCCGATGAGGAGGCGGCAGAAAATCGGGGAGGTGACGGAGTGCAGCTGCCAGCTGAGGAAGTCAAACCCGAGGCTAATGCAGACAGGCCAAACGGTCGAAGCGGCCAGACTGCCTGAGCAGCCTGAACCGCCTAGACAGTCGCAGCGTTTGCGACGGCGTCCTGCGTATTTAGACGACTATGAGTGCTAGTCACTCAAGACCAAGGCATCTTTTTTGTGAGCTTTGTAAGAAGCTAGGGGAGATGTGGAATTTTATGTAAATATCCGAGGCTTTTCACTGATTAGCCGGTAATGCAAGGGCTGGCTATCTTGAGAAGCCAGGGCTATGGAAAAGCTGGCTTTTCACGAAAAGCACCAGCTTAAGCAAGGAAATGCTGGGGGACTAACAGGTCTCGCTATATAAGCAGGCGTTAAGCAGATGCTTGGCAGACGGCTCAGTGGAGAGAAAGTGAGCTAATCATCTGTATTGCCGTGCTACTACTGACCAGCAATTTTCGCTGTGGAGATTTGACTTTGAGAGTCTATCGGGTAGCAGTGAGGCTGCTGATTTGGTTGCCTACGGGTTGCCAGATTTGTATTGCCGTGAAATCGGTGACAGAATTCTGCTGTGGGCGTGTATCGCCGTGGTGGTGAAGGCTGGTGGCAAAGGAGAGGTTGGTGTGTCATCGGAGCAGCTTGGTGCTGCACAGCAATATCCTCGTTATATTGCTAACACCTTAATATGTTTTATCAAAGAGATGTGTGGGGTTTGGATGTATTAGCTGTGCATCCTTTGAGCATTTTTCAAGTTTGTGATTTAATCTGCAACATGACTAGTCTTATGATTAACGCTAACTGCTTACCATATTGCTCTCTTTATTGACTATTGATCAGTTCTCATGCTAAAAGTGATTAGAGCGAACAAGTACCCTTTTTATGCTTAAGATTTCATCAGGTATAGGCACATTATACTGTTATCAATTTTAAATCTTTTGGAAATATTATCCTCACTTCTAAACTATCCAAAATGGGTTCAGGTCTAAATTTTAAATAATTCTACTAAACACAATGAAAATTCAATATCTAGGGACTCTTTTACAAAACTAACCTAGCCTGAACCTGTCTCGCTTGTGTGCCTACATTCTAGATCAACATTTATTTTAAAACAATGTGGTAACTTTGTCTTTTTATTGTCTGAACTCCAGAAGTTTAATGTTTAGCGTCTGGTGTTCCATTTTTGATGCATTTTTTAAACACAAACATGTTGGTCTTTAGTGACTAGCCATTATGGATGACTCAATCTCAATCTCATTTATCCATCTTATTCAGTTTATTTACTATATGATTCATTTTCTATTGACCTAGAATACTGGGCATCACACAAACAAACCTTAACTATGATTAAACATATTTTGATCTTTTTGATATTGAAAAGCTTACAGCTAAAATTGAAACTGTTACATTTGAAACTGTCACAATTGTACAAGTTATGGTTGTTAAAAATTAGGCAATTCTATTTTCTTTATTAGCTATTTGAAGTGGTTTCAGAGAGAGTTGAAGAAAACAAATTGAAATTAGCCATAAGGTATTCTTAGCAGGTTATCTACTCCATTCAGATAATTCAGTTTATGACTCATTTTCTGATGACATCAAAAAATTCGCTTCAAACCAAAAAGTATTTATTTGTAATCAATCATATTTTGATCTGTTTGATATTTAAAACCAAATAGCTAACATTGAAACTGCTAATATTAGAACTGTTATAAACATTGCAATTCAACTAATTCTATATCCTTTATTTGCAATATAAAATTCTTCAAAAAAGGGATGTTAAAAAATTAGTTGAAAAGATGTCACAAGCAGTTTTTAGTGAATACTCTGTTTTTATAGCTTTTATCAACCATCTCATTGCTGGGCGACTGCTATATCAATAAACGATGCTCTACATAAAAGTCACAGAAGCAAAACTGGTATTGTAATGCTATATTTATTAGAATCAGAGCAACATGGTAGTCCAACTAGTATAACCTATGACCTTTATTATAAGTCTGGTAGCTTCAATTCTATATATTCCCATCCTAGCCATTAGGGTTAGACAGCTTTACTACCAAACACAAATCAACTTGGTAAAACGTGATTGAATATCGCATAAAATGGCAACACTGGAACTAGATTTGACAGTTTCTGACAGGTGCTATAACTGTTATCTATGTTTCACATATTCTTCTTTTTTATGGACTGACTTGCATGGCAAAACAATTTCAGGTGCTCCGCTCTCACACACTGTTCTTCTCTTTTTTAATTGTGTAGACTTCTGCAGCAAAATGCAGTACTTCCCTTCCAAACAGCCATCAAATAGTTTACATATCTGGCAGCTGATAAATTTAATACAATAAGTTTTTGGTACTGAATTCTGCTAGATAGTTGTCTGTTCATAATAATCTTTTGAAGCAATAATTAGTATTAGATTTACAAAAAATGAAAGACTTTCAATTTCCATTCATTTCCAAATTCCATTTGACTTTAAATTAAAATTAAGGTTTTTGCAGGTTTAGCAATAGCAATTTTGGTGTAACTCTGAGGGCAGTTTTTTGCCGTACTTTTGTATTAAAAAAATCACTGGATCCATTATTCTTATTCTATTACTTACAAGTCATTTCACTGATAATAAACATCCCATGAAGTATTGAGATTGTGATATCTCTCAGTCTTTGCAGAGTCTTTGCTCTCGAGTCATCACCAAATTTGTTGATGAAAACAGCTTCAAAACCTCTTTCATTGCTTCGCGTTAAAGTTTAGTAGGCCTATCAAATTTATTCGAGTCATTATTGTAAGCGTGCTGCCCTGAGACAATTTTAAGAAGCATTCTTTTTTTCACCACACCGTAATATTTTTGTACAATATTTGCTGTCTACAAGATGTCATAATTAACAGTATAAATTTGAGGAGGGCGTCATAATGCAGTGTTATTATCCTTCTAAACAGAGGCGTATTATACACTAGTAGAGACTGATGTACCCTAGGATACTTATGTATTCGCATCATCTAACCTTTGCGTTTTCGCGGAGTCATCATCTGGCAAAAAGTTCATGTGCGAAACTAAACTATCAGAACGAACGAGTGAAAACGCGAAATTAAATAGCTTTGTTAATTGATAGTCCAAGAAACAAATGGCAGCAAGCGATCAAATTGCATTATCGACGCCGCCCACACCATTCTAACTGCAGTTCACAATTACAAACTAGTCCAAAATTGAATTTTATTTCTTATCAGTGAACCAGGCCCGTATTCCCTGGGGTGGCTGGCCGGCTGAGCCATCCCAACTTTTTAGGAATTTCCGCGGCTAAGTACAGCCAAACTCGGATAACTTGCCCTTGGATAAAAGGTAAAATTTCATCTCAAACACAATGTTAACTCAAACGGATTTGTTTGGTCCGATCCTACGCAATGACCAATTGCTTCAGATAATTCGACCTCAACATCATTTATTCGAAAAGTTATTTGCCCAACGGCTATGGAGACGGTTTTTATCGCTGTAGAATATCAGTTTATTCGAAGCCATCGAGACAAACATCAACTTTATAGTAGTTCTTAAGCATCATTATTATCACCATAAGTGGCAAAATATTCTTGTTAACGACCTTTATAAAGGTTTGCAAAATATCAAGTTTTACCAAACATCCGCTTGGCCATGTCATGTCCCATCGAAAGCATGTAAACTTCTGTATGAACTTAAACTAAAATTGGCAAAATTGATCTTTGTTAAAACGCTCAAAAGAAAAATATGCCCTTTTCTGAGCGTTTTAACTGAGGTCAAATTTTGCCTATTTTAATTTAAAAATGACTCGTCAGTCACATCACCTAAAACAAACCAAATCTGAAAAAAAAAGAAAAATGTTGATACTTTCCAATAACATTTTTTAAAACTTCACACAAGAGGCTCGGCTGAGGCCCTACATAAGAAAAACCTATTGTGGGCTTATACTACCCATCTCAACACCCCAGGTGTTCATAACTAGTCGCCTAACATTAGCCGCCCCAACTTGCAACCAGTGAATACAAGCCTGCGGTGAACTGAACCTGAGAAATATAATTATGTTTGTGCTACTGCATTTATTTTCAGATCACTCTATTTTCGCACTCATCCGAGCTGCGAAATTAAGTTGCATCAAAATTTTACTCTGTATGCTACTCACAAAACTAAATACTAGCAAAATATAAGTGTCCTATGGTAAACAGACACGTGATAGCTCAAGTGTTGGTCGCTAGTAAGAAGAGGCACTAGTGAATATCCCTGACATAAATAGCCAATGGGAGACTAGGAGAGAGCTACCTACTCAGTTGACTTCCTTGTTGGCTATGAATTAAAATAATCTGGCAAGCAACGGCGTGAGCAAACATATGACTTGCTTATGCTTGTTGTCAAAAAATCAAGTCAAAAATAAAGTTCATAAATTGGTTAAAATGATGTGAATGCAAAATTGGCTGTAAACAAATTAGTAGCAAAATAAACCACGAACAATACTATGTACTAATACAATACTATGAACAAAGATTAATGACGAGATTAAACTGTATGTGATGGTCTACCACCATTTTGGAGGGTAATAAGAGGTGTGTCATCAACTCTTTATTTATTATTTTTATAATTATTAATATTTTACTATTATTGTAAAAGCTTTTCTTCACAGTCATGTGATGGTAGGTGAAAGGTTTTAGTTCATGTTGAGTCCGGGTCCTAACAAAAGGCCAAATGATTCAACATTTTCCTCAATTCCACAAAGAGAGGACCTTCCTCATTATTAATATTATTATTGCTATTATTCTTATTATGATTATGTCAGTTACATATAAATGGTTATACTTGTCAGTCATAAACGTATAACAACTCTGTAACTCTATTTCCTCACTCTGATTTTATAAATTGCAGAAATTGTAAGTAATTCCATTGCATATACAATTTGTTTAAGATATAATAAGGTCAGACTATTGTAATAAAAGTTTACTGTTTCAAATACTTTCACTTCATGTAACGTTGTTTTATTTGTGTATCATAACAGAAAAAGTAAAAACAATTTTTCTGAGCGGCAATCATACATGTGCGACCAACAATCTATCCCATGCACCAGCAGGACACTTTGTAAAACTTCCGGATAATTGTTGGCAAATTATAATTATCTGTGTTTTGGCGCACATGAGTTTTTTGCACAACACACCAAGCTGCCAGGGTACTCATAGTTATAGATATTAGATATTAGATATGTATATGCAAGGGTTATCCAACTTTTTTTAGATATTGTTAGAGTGAACATAACCCATACATCAAATGTACCCTATACCTAGTAAGGCAACTGTAAAACATGAAATGGTTAGTTGCACTGTCTGTTTAGAAGGACTGTCTATGTTATTTTATTGAGTAGTCGATAACCTTCGTTTTGCGTACATGTGTGGGAAACAGAATGTGCAGAGTTTAAGGGTCATGTCTTTGGTAATGTTTAACTGAACAACAACTGTCTAAGATTTATTATTGTTTTATAGTTGAGACATAAACATGGCTGATATGAATCAAGTTGAACCTCAAACCATAGTGTGTGGTTTTTGTCTGAGGAAAGATATGGCTCTTCCAGATCCTAGACAGTTACCATGTACTCATGTACACTGCCTTGATTGCCTGACTGGGATCTTGAATGAGAACCATATCCTCATTTGTCCGCTGGAAACGTGTGGGTGAGTTTTATTTGAGAAAATTGTCCACTCTAAGACAATCATTATATGAGTTTGGCAAAAAATAACTACAACTTTGACATATAACTTACTATTTTAAATTTGAAAACATGCATGCGAATTACATGTAGTATTAAATTTTTCTCTAACCTCGATACATTCTGCCTGCAACTTTATAATAAAATAAACCTACAATAACTTTCTACAATAAAGTTGTAAAAGGTAATTTGTGACTTGCATATATTACATTTTTGAAACATATTAAGCTAACAACATACATTCATATTTTGTAAAATGTGTTTTAATAATGTCTAAATGAGCAGTATTCATATTGTATCCACATTCATTTTCCACTCATCTGATTTCCACTCATTGGTAACTCTATAAACTCCTTTCACTTTAGAAACTGTAGTGAATAATTTAGTATATCTAGTGTTAATTTATTAGTGTTCAAGTGAATATGAGCCACAATATTTTTGTAACATCCGGTGGTCTCAGAATAGCGCTGCAAAAAAGAGTTGACTCATATTTCTCTTAGTCTCCGTAGACTATGTAAAGTATAAAAAATTTCCCTACAGTTACACAAAAAATGATATGTTCATCTGATCACCAATACCGTATATGAGGGATAAGATATATATGGAACCACACAGTATAGAATTACGCTGCGTTGTAGGGCTGCATGCATCTTGTTATGATGAACAGTGGGTGTGGCTTGGTGGTTGGTGTGGCTTTTTGTCGACTATGGTGCACGGTGTTTGTTGTGAAAGTTTAGCTATGCAATTTAGCGAGTGTTGCAGTGTGATATTCAGATGTAGATTTAAACACTGATTTTAAAGATATGTTCAATCAGACATAATGTTTTCTTTCTTTCATACTTATCTGCTATTTTTATCTCATACAGTTCATATTGATTCTTCGACCACACAGATATGGTAAATATTCGCTAGTAACTGTTTTCATAATTTGAACTTAATCTTGTTGTAACCATTTTTATTGTTTGTTTAAGCATCATTATCTTAATTTATCCCAGTTTTGCTAAGTTTTAAATTTCAACTTTTTCCTTTTGCTGCTCACTAGTAGGAGAAAAACTCTATTGACTGAGAGCTTTCAATTCGAAATCGTTGCACCATTTTGAAAGATCATTTTGAAATGACAACGATAGAGTGTTCAAACCATTAATAAGCTCAGCAAAGTGAGGACTGATTTCTGGCAAATGCAAGTAATAATTATATTTTCAGTTTTGATTAAGTATTGATTCTACTATATGTTTTCAGATAGTTTTCTGAACAGTTTTTTAAGTGTTTTCTGTATTCTGTTATTGACTATAGTAAAAAAAAATTCTATATTAAGGTAAATTGTAGTTGACTGTGCTATGGAATCAAATAAAAAGATCATGTATAAACCCACAATGAAAAGTTTGCAGCCACTATCGGCATAATGCTGATGTGGGCGGTCTGAATGTCTGCATTTTCAACTGAATGTATGTGTGGGTGTGATTTTGCCTGCCCGTTTTTGCGTGCAAGTTATCTGCTTATCTTTTGCATGTTTTTGTGGATGCATTTTAAAGTGTTTTCTGTACATGTTCTTTGCTTGTGCATTTGTGTGTCTGCTATGTCTGCGCAAGACTCATGATTGTTATGTGGATATTTTGTTTGTGCATTTTGGATGGATTTTTCTGTGTGTGTTTAAGTGTTCACGTATTATGCATGAGTTTATTTGTGTCATTTGTGTAGGTTTTTGATGATTATATTTGTCGTTCATAATTTTAGTTCGCATTGCGCATGTGTATTACATGTACATGTATGCATGGTCCACGAGTGTATGTACATGTGTATGTGAGTGTTAATGCATAAGTTGTGCATGTGTGGATATGTGTTACGTATGTTACGATATGTGATTTATGCATTTTCTGTTTTTTTACTGTATTTGTGCTAGAGTTTTTGTTTATTGCGTTTTGAAAGTACGTGCTTTTGGTGTGATGTTTATATGTTGTTTGCAAGTTGTTTGGGTGCGTCAATGGCAATGCAGTTTTCAGGTATGGCTGTCTGTGTGGCTAGATGTGGGCATCTATTCTATTAGGTCTATGTGTGCTGAGGTGGTTGCATTAGTGTGACCGGTTATATTTGACGGTGCTCAAACTCTCTTTCTGTTTCTAATAGTTTATTTGCATATATTTGCAAGTATTTGTGCATGAATACCTTACTAACTACCGCATTCTCCTTTTTTGGTTAGCAAAAACAGATTGATTTAGCAAACCAAAAAGGCTTGCCGCTTGAACCTTTCACTCAAATATTAGGAAAACGCGGGTTTGCCAAGAACAAAATCAGCCATTGGTTTGGCTGATACTAAGAAAACTAGCCACCTGTTGGGTAGATAACTACAGGCCTCTTTGAATTCTAAGCAGACTACCCTGCAGTAGTGCAACAGAGCATAGAAATTCATTTCAGCGGTCGAGGTGATTGTTGATTCCAATTTTATGGGAGCGTATTTTACGGCACAACTCATTTATTCACAAATTGATTGTTTATATTCAGACCAACCGATAGTTTAAGTAGAGCACTAAAGGCTCACGTTTGATTCTTTACAATGACAGCAGCAACTGGATATCTTTCATGTAGCTCTCCAAAAGCAAGCGAAGCCCTAATGAATTCTGCACAACTGCTTTTAAAGTGGTTGGAGAGAAAAATCACAAAATAATGGGTAACCTGAGACAAAGCCTTCTGCAGACAGGTACGGATTGAACAGTGCTTAGTGGTAGTGCTTTAACCCCTTGAAAAAAGCTCACAAAAAAGGAAGCCGGCTTGGCTAACCGGATTGCTCTGAGTAGAAAGAGGAACACTGAACGTTTGGCCTAGGTTTTAGTGAAGCTGATAATGCTGCTTCGAACCTTGATTCCAACTCAGCAGTAACCAAAACTTAAATTTAAAGATACTGAAAACATGGACTACTTCATATTATACTTTCGAGAAGTAGCAGGAGTAACACAGTGGACCGAGGTTGCCACGCATTTATGCGTCAGGAAGATGCTAAAGGAGGTACTAAATGTGGCATAGCCAATCGGTTTGAAGCTGATTTTGTCACACCTAAAGCCCACTTTGGCCTATCTCTTGGTCAATCAGAGACAAAATGGAGCACATTGCTAAAAACTTTCCAACCATCTAAGGCCTCATGTCATTATGATGGCATAATTGGTACAAAAAGCCTGTGGTGGTCAGTTGAACTACCATAAGGCAAACATATCACAAAAACCACTTGGCCAAACCGATTCCTACTGACTATATTCACTCCCATGTTGGCTGATGTGGAGCAAACTAATACAGAGTTTTTCTTGATGAAATATTGGGCGCTCAAAAAACACTTGTCAGGTTCGTTGAACAGGGCCATTCAGTCGGATAGCACTAGTAACAACTTATTTCAAACCCTTCCTGCACTTGTGTTCAA
The DNA here is from genome assembly GCF_963576615.1 of Watersipora subatra. Taxonomy (NCBI): domain Eukaryota; kingdom Metazoa; phylum Bryozoa; class Gymnolaemata; order Cheilostomatida; family Watersiporidae; genus Watersipora; species Watersipora subatra. Next base: position 988,292 of record NC_088712.1, read on the forward strand.
ACAGTTTGCAAAACGGGTTTTATAGCTGTATTAGAAATATCATGGCACCAATGAAAGAGTATTGGCTGCATCCGTCTGTGATGGGGCTGCGGAGGAAAATATTTGGTTTGACGGGACTGCCCAAACACAACGTTTTTAAACTGGAAAACTCTACCAAAGCACCAGCTACTAGCTAAAAATATTTCTGTCACTCATAACTTTAGCAAAAAGCGTACTGGTCAGCTGGCCGAACCATTTAAACCATAATAAATGCCAGCCTACAGGATGTCTAGGATCAACGATGAGGCGGAGAAAGAAAAGATCTGTAGCCACCCACAGCTACTATGAGTTTCCAGAGACTAAGCTCGAGGCCTCCTGAACTCTACCAATATCAAAAACAGCCAGAGCGGACCACCTCTTGCGATACTTTCAAGAGTATAATTAACCGAAAGAAATACCAAGAAAGCTAAATCAGCAGCAAGCTAGAAACCTACTGTCAAAGCCGAAGGATCTGCTTGCACTGCTCTCAGTTTCTAGACCAACGAGCATACAGGAAATAATAAGTGCTCAATTAAAACCCATAGCGGTTTGAGATGAACATGGTGCAGAACTGATTAGGATACGGGCTGTAGAATTCTGTTTTTTTTAGTAGAATAGCTACTACCCCCTCCCAGAAAATCAAGAGATAAAAACAATCCAACCTTTTATCGACACTAAGTGTATCAAACATGTTTCTCTGTTAGGTTTTTGACCACTTTTTCTGGTCCTTCCAAGATTGAATAAATAAAAAAGCTTGCCTTTACTTGATGGTAGATGAAAATTAAATTTTACTTTTTGGCCTAATCAGGCAGCCTGTGCAACTTTTGTATGCAAAAGTCGAATAAGTTGTTTTGGTGAGGCATAACAGCAAAATTTTTACTTTGAAAATGTATTTATTTGTGGTTCATCAGTGTTCTATGAGGTTTAGTCAGCCCTTATATTTATGGACTGAATGAGAGTGATTTACACAAATAGACATTTGCAGCAGCTGGCGAACCCGCAGGTAGTGATAGACAACAGCCCTTAAGTGCGGGATATTGACTCGGATTTACTAATTTTTATGACAAAAAAGTTGTTGCCTTTGAGTGCTTTGCTATCTTGAACTGGCCTGAGCTGATGGTCGGTGTGCTCACCAACTGCTTTATCATTGCCGAGGTGCTTCTGGTACTCTGTGCCAACACAAGAGCTGAGAAAACAAAAGGCGGTCACAGAACCTATAGTCTATTGGCTGATGACAGAAGGCTAATGACAGTTTTGACGCCCTACTGGTTATGAATTCATCAGTACATTGAATTTTGTCAATTACTACTGTTGATTGTCCTCGGATCTAATGCAAAGGAGGAGTCAGCTTATGTGACCGATTTGGGCTGCCCAAAATCGAAAGTCTTTACCTTTAGGCCAAGCACTGCTAAATGCTAATAGTGGAGATACTCTTACATGTAAATAACTTACTATTGGTAATCAAGATCGCACAACAGATCAGCGACTACTTGAACCATTTGCTGTTTTTGAAGTGGTAGCCCGCAGAAGGTATTGACAACAGGGAAGAGAGAAGTTGACCCAAAATTGGCCAAAGCCTTCTATGGGCAATGAGGAGTAGCTTAAATAAGAACTTGAGGTGCTATAGGTGAACGGCTGATGCAGCCGTACGCAATTGACATATGATCAGCCTTTATCATGTATCAGGCAATCTCCACGCGAAAAGGGCTGATTGGGAGCAACTGTAGAAATGAGTGTTCCAAAAAAATACAAGATCTAGCAATCAGAATCAAACTTATAACCACTGCTGATTTACTTAGTACTGGCTGTGAGGATTGGTGACCATGATGAGACTGAGAAATTTGGTCTAGATTTCCGAAGTGTGCCAATTTGTGAAAAACATTATGAGGAGAATATTCAGAAAAAAAGCAGATTTTGTGGGCCAACCATCATGCCAAAATTGGTCTTTTTGGATTTGGTGCCTTTTGTCAATGGTTTGTGGTGATGACCAACCTGTTTGCCAGGTTAAAAAATTTTTTAACTCTTCCAGACGGCAATATGCCAGTAGTAGTTTTTGCAAATGTTGAAAGAGTGTTCTACATGTACTACGTAGGGTCAATGCCCAAAGATTTCACACACCAGGGAGCACAGTTAAAGAGCAGCTCATGGCATAATTCTGAAACCTATGGTACACGAGAACTGCAAAACATAGTAGAAAACAGGGCTAATGCGGAATAGGAGAAATAAAACATATTGTTTATTGCAATGAAGGAAACCACAAATATGCATGTGCATCGACAATTATAGATGTGACTGCCAGATCATGTACGCTACAAAATGTCTTTCCCTGAGTGTAACCTGATACACGAACACATAAAATACATGCAAAAGAGACTGAGAGACGCTCATAGCACACTACTTGGGGCCCAAGTAACAATCTGACAAGAGTAATGAGAAGAACCACTTTTTGATGATTTTGGTATTGGCAGTTGATGGCGAAAAATAACTGGTACAACAGAGACAACCAAAATCTGCAAAATGAAATTGTGAGACTTTACCTGGTAATAAAAGCTTTGTCCAACTACATGCATCTGATAAAGCAACAGGAACAGGCCTTCTTCTACAGTGAGTGATGAATGCAAATCTTCAAGAGTTGCTCTGAGAAACTGGCATGAGCTCTAGCTGCAGCGAAGCCAAAAAAGGACCTTAACACGAAATGAGCTACTATGACGCAAAATAACCTAGAGTACTGTTGAGAAAGAGGATACAATTGCCAAATGTTCAAAACCCAAATGAGCTGCTGCCAAAATATAAAACACCTAAAAAAATTAGCTGTGGCAACGCAAATAGCAGCTAAACAAGAAACTCCCAACGTCCTTATACCTCCATTTTATCCTTGACCTCAGACAGGAAAATCACCTTCAGCTAAAAAGCAGCTGAACATTTTGCCTAACAGTGCAACTCAATATTTGTATTATCATTGAGCCAAAGTGCGTGTAAGATAAAAAGAGCAATCCTGTGTTATTTTGATAGAGTATTGTATCGATACCAAAAAAGCGCCAAACTCAGCAAAAGTTTTGAGAAAAATATTTTCCTTTACTGACTACCATCGACCACCAAACTCACAGAGCGCTTTACAATTTTATGTGGCCAACTTTGCAGGCTGCTTTTTTACTTTTGACATCGGACACCCCAGCAACCAGTTAGGCTCAATGATTTGCATGAGGAGGTGCTTCACTAGTGATGATTCTTGTAGTCAGAGGAGAAAAATCGGTTTCCAAAAGAATTGTCTCCTTAACTCAGAAGATAAATTGGAGAATTTGTCTAAAATCATAGCTTCAGCTAATTTGAATGAGACAGTAATACTTCCACCACAAAAGAGGAAAATAGAAACGTACAACGAACAATGATGTGTGGGTTCAGCAGTATCACTCAACTTGTTTCAAAAGTAGGATATGCTTAAGTCAAACCACACTAGGCCAGCGTTGAATCCCAGTCCAATCTGACAAACATTGTGCATTACCAGGGGAGGGCATTGGAAGTAAAAGTCAATGATTGAGCCTGCCTATGTTTGCAGGTTGAGTTCGCACTATTTGAGATTTGCAAAGGCTGTGGCTTGCTGTAAAAAGTAGAACCAGTCAATCCAATTACAGCCGAATTTAATGGAGTCAATCTAGAGACTTGCAAATCACCGGTTTCAGCTCAAGAGAAACCAGCATTTGCAAGAAAAATGCTTGCCCAGTCACTCAAGGTTCTACAAAGGCTGAACTAGTTAAAAGGATCAGGTCACCTGCAGCATTGCAGCACCTAAACGCGGCAGCTACAGGTAGCCATGGTCAATGCCCAATCACCCAAGCAACCCATCATGAGAACAAAAAAGTTATTTACTTCAAGCATCCTGAGAAGAATTGACAGCTACACTAAAAAGTGACAAGATCAGTAAAACCTGTTTTGATATGAGACAAGCAATCAGTGAGGCAATATCGCCTTTGACCCTTCTGTCTTTGACTGTGTTTGTGTGTTCCTGCATCTGGCCACATGTATCAAGTGACCAGGTAATGCAGGACAAAAAGGACGTGAGGGCAGTTGATGTAAATATGTTCTGTACCGACTAGCCTGACTGCATTGAAGCAAGTTACCGTTTCTCTAAAGCCAGAGTCTGAATTTTCAGATAAATTCCGATCCCTTGTTGGTGATCACAGCTTGCAGTTAGGTTGGTTGGTCACAAAGGACAGGCGCATAGTCAAAGCTTTAGAAAAAGGACGCTATCATACAAGCTTGGGTGAAACCAAGCAATCATTTGCTAAAGAGTCAAGCATTTTAGGCATAAAATTTTTGTTCAGATTTTTCGGGTGTCGACTGACTAGTTGCATCTTCTGAGATAGAGAGCAGAAAGGGCGGGCCAGCAGTTAACCAACAGTTTCCTTTAGGAGGCAGTGGCCAAAGTCATGTTCGGCATTGTATATGATCTAAGACTAAGAAGGTTTGAGCTCTCAGGATAAGACATCTCGCATGAGAGGCAGTGAGAAAGCAAAACCTAAAAAGCAGAGTTCAGTTGCACCAAGTTAAGGTTAATTAGTCACAGCTTTTAGATGCAGATTAAACCCTCTAAGGCATTTTATGATGAGGCATTGGAGATGCTAGCTGACCTTTGCTTCAGCTAAGGATTTTGCACAGTAAAGCGCCTTACGAAGTTAAAAAACTGCTCGAGCTAACCAGGCCCAAAAAGAGTGGATTGGGTTGATGAAAAAAAAGGTAACCCTAGAGCATGACTGGCCAGCCACTAGCCAGGACTGAGATGACTAGCCCGTTACTGGCTCAAAACCAGAAGAACCAGATGACCTTGGATAAAGCAGAGAGAGCTTACCAACATCATGGAGAAACCATCTGGCAACAGCACATCATAGTCAAAACAACACAGTAAAAGATTGATCATTATTTGCACATATTGGAACAAAGAAATTACCTATCTAAAATATACTGTTTAGTCAATAACTAAGCGACTTGTTCCAAATAGAACAGTGACGGTTCACAGCAGAGCATTTACGACAGAAATTATTCTGTATAATCAATTGTAACTTTTTTTGTAGAAGAAGCTAACTTTACATAGAAGGCTACTTCATTGCGACTATGACGATGTTTTAAACACCCCAACAAAATTATTTGTTTACAGAAAAGTTTTTGAAGTTTCCCTAAATGACTTGCCAGCTTATGATGTTACTAAGGCTAAGCCAAGATCATGCGATGTTTGCACAGACAGTGGAGAAAAGCATGGAAAAGCTGTAGTCTATTGTGTTCCCTGCGATAAAGTTTTCTGTGCCAATCATGACCAGGTAAAACCAAAATAAAATCTAACCGTTTTAGTTGCTACTCATCTTGCAATGCATCAGAAAACCTAAGCCTGTAAATAATGCATTATCTAGTTCTGATTATTTTAAAAACCAGGCAGGTTATAAGATTAAGCGATAAAATTATGGAATAGGACTTCACTTCATAACTGGAGAGGGAAGTTTTAAGATAGCAATAAAAAATAAATTTTTGAAGGCCTTCCTAAGAAAGTTCTTACAAACATTTCACATGCTTTTGGCTATTGTCAAAATAATTTCTGTAGGGCTTTTATATCTTTTTCAGAACTTTGTTACCATAGATGAACTTTGTTTTGATTAAATTTGGTATTGAGAAATGCAGTAAGAAACCTTTGTTTTACTTTCTATGTTTAGACAGGTAAACCTAACTGAACAATAATTTTTTTCTGGAAGGGTATTTTATTGATGCTTTAGAGCTACATGCTCTACATGCTACAAGCTGTATGAAGAAATTGGTTTCCAAATCAGTTTAATTTAGTTGTAACTAACAACTGACGGTTAATGGAGACTTATAAGTATCCATTATAAGCCACTTATAATCCACTTATAATCCAGTCATAATCCAGTTATAATCCAGTTATAATCTAGTTATAATCCAGTTATAATCCAGTTAAAATCCAGTTAAAATCCAGTTATAATCCAGTTATAATACATTATATTCAGTATACATGATTTATGAAGGCTGGTGTGGCCCACTTAGTCTGAAGTCAAATAACAACATACTCTCTCTGTATGGACTGATGTACTTATTAAAAAATATTCTTTTTTAAAGTTGTGCTCTCTTGACAGTGTAGTGAACAATCAGTTTCTTGTTACCTTCAAACATCCTTGAATACAGCTTCACAAAGATTACTGGAAGGAGTTTGGTACTTTACACAAGACCATCAACATGGAGCAGTACGAGCTGCAGAAAAACAGTCAAGGCAGAGTCTGTGTAGATCATGATAACAAGTCTCTCACTATTGGCTGTAGAAAGTGTTTAAAGATGGTCTGTAATGAGTGTCTTTCTTCTGTGGGAATCTGTTCAGATGGTATGTTACACCTCTATAATTCTGATGTCACACTTGGCAATTTTGAAGCTTTAATAGTGTATAGCAATGAACTGAAAAGTCTGATTATTAATTAAGGATGGAAGCTCATATCCCGGTTTTTAGAGAGCTAAAAAGCTGTCTGTGATGATGTAAACATCTGTTAAATTTGCTTTTGAGCTCGCATATATATATATATATATATATATATATATATATATATATATATATATATATATACATATATATATATATATATATATATATATATATACATATATATATATATATATATCTATATATATATGTATATACTTCTCAAAGTGGGTTTTCTGTCTTCTGTCGTCGTATGTAGATATGTTATACATACGACGACTGTACTATTTATACTGGACTATATGTACTGTATAGACTCTACTACATACTGCACTGATTAATACAGACTGTTATATATCGTATGTTCTGTACGATATCCGGCTATACATCTTAAAATTTTGAAATGAAGAATCCATACCGAAAAAGATTTGATCTTGGAGCCACCCATTTGCAAGTCGAACGCCGTACCCATTAGGCAAATAAGATTGAGTTGCTATGTTGCCGATATCAGCAATTATATGAAAGCAAATACCCAACGGCTTTACGCACGATGTGATGTCATAGCATAAAGTCGGCTCACATTCATAAGCGTACTCAAATTTTCCATTGGCAATGTGGCAAGCTAACAGCAAGCAACTCTCATTACTTTTCATTGTTTATAAGATAGCAATTTTTCACATGATATGCAATCTGAAAGTTATAATGGCAAAAGTTATATGTTAAATAAAAACCAGTTTTCTGTCGAAAGGCGTTTCTATTATTTAGGTGATTCCAGGTAGCACCGCAGGTTTACCCTATAATGACTATATAGGTTCTGACCAGATAGAACACATTATTTTAGTGTACACAACAAATCATCCAACAAATCATTAATAAATCATAACACCTAAACTGAACTGTAAATATATTCTGCAGCATCAATGACAAGAAATACAAATCCAATACATGATGTTTACTATCTGTGTTTAACAGAAGGGCCCCACCAGATGATGTCTCTTGAAGAGCTGGTGGTTCAATTAAATGATGAACTCAACAAACTGAAGAGAGGAATCATAGAGAAGAAAGAGGGTTTAGAGAAAATTTTCAAGTCAACATCTAAAGTCCTGGCTGAATATGACGAAGAAACAGATGAGATGTTGAAGAAGATTCACAAAAACAGAGATGAACAGGTTACTTATGCAAATCATGTTACCTTTTTAAACAAGTTGAAATACTATCTTTGAAGCTGATAATAAAGGACAAATTAAAGCACAAAGTTTGGCCATATCATAACAATCAACCGTAGAAATAGTTTCAATGCGTATTTAATTTTGATGTAAAGCAATAAAAAGCAGCTTAATTTTTGGACTTTGGAAAGAAATGAAAAAATTATGATGGATCGGAAGATTTTTAGTTTACCTATTACTTTCTCAAAGCAGTATCAGTACAAACACTATTGAAGTCAATGAGAAAGTTTACAACTATACAAGTAAGTTATAATATATCATAGCCTTTTCCTCCTCCTACAGTACTCCTCCTCCTCTATCTTTTCACAGCTTGACTACGTTCTTGTTTTCATGTGTCTGTTGGTTATCAGTATCTCAGTTGCTTTTCCTCTAGATCACATACAAGTGATTGGCATCTGTGTTAGTTTGTTGGTAAACCTTCTTGTAATGACAATGTTGGTTTTTTCGTAAATTAGAAAAGTACTATATTTACCTGAAGACCTGTTAATTATATGAATATAATATTAACATAATACAAATATAATTAATAACTTTATAGTAAGGACCTATGTTGGTATATTTCTGCAACTTATCATGACCCCATTTATAATATATAATGCATTGAGAATGTATTGTATTATTTTAATTTTATTCAGTCAGCTGGGAGTTTTGTGTTGTAGCTAGTTAGCTGTTCTTCTGTATTTGTTGTCTTAGGGTAAAGAACCGAAGAAATTAATCAACCTATCGGGTTACTTGAACAAGGGAAAGTTGTATAAGTCTAAGTTGAAACACTATTTCACATATAGAAAAAGAGTCTTAGACTGAAATATCAGCGACTAGAAGCAAAGTTTATAGAAGCAAGACTGAAAACTAAGATTTTGATCACAGACTACCTAGATAAAGTGCTGTCCAAGTGGAATCAGCTGATGAATTTCTCTCGCAATACTGACTCAAAGACTCAGTATGCTCATGATGTAAGTTGGACCATCAGATCTAATATTATTATATTATATGTAATATTATCTGGAACATGGCTATAATTTGCTGTTCAGGTTAGATAAAGATTTCTCTCAAAAACCTTGTAAGATTCTCTGAGTAATTTAAAACCAAAATAGAACATGGTCTAGACCGAGCTTTATTAAACTTAGGCATAATGATAGCTATAGTATTTTATTATAGAAATGCTCAAATCATTTTGAAATGATTCCTACCGGTTTTACTGATAGTTCCACGATAGCTTATCAGTATTAAAACATAAGGCTATTATTAAGTATTAAGCAAACCATTCACCGTTCATCGTTCGCCGTTCATCGTTTATCGTGCATCGTTCACCGTTCACCGCTCATCGTTTACCGTTCACCAATCGCCATCTGAAAAAGAACATCGATCTTGCTATAATTGTTATTCACTGTTAGATACTTAATATTCCCAATATTCACGATATTTATACATATAAATCTATCTATAAATATATATATATCTATAAATATATATATATCTATATATATTAATATATATCTGTATAGATATGCATATATATATATATATATATATATATATATATATATATATATATATATATATATATATATATATATATATATATATATATATATATATACATATTTGAAAAATTATTGCGAAAAAAAGTAAACTTTTAGTATTTGCGCTACAAATTTGTTTCGCGCGAAGCACTCATCAGATGTGATTGTACTAAAATGAAAAGCTTTACCGAATGTGCCAAAATATCAGAAAAGGGCTCGCTGTGTTAGCCATGTACATGTAATTTAGTGCTAAGTGTAACCGAGAAGATAACTCCTAGCATGTATGCAATTAGAAGTCAATTCATTTCTTTTATTTAATGTGCCTAAGTGTGGTTTGCATATTATGAAGGATATTTCTAGTAAACATAATTTGCATTGTTTTGTTTTGTTTGTATGTGGTTGTGCTTGAGCTAATATTTTCTATGTTATTCTGTATGTTGAGTTGCTGTCTTTCAACTTCCAAATGTGCTTGCTCAATTCTGTGTGGTGTTGTTTGTTTTTGTGGTTAAACGAGGCTTTATGGTTGCTGTATCTAGTTTTTAAATTTGGCTGAGCAAAGTGCTATGTAGGTCCCTACGTGGTTGTTTGTATTGTTGCTCATTGTTGCTTGATATATCACATTTTTGGCTCTTCATTTTCCTTCCAAAGGACAGTTGTTCTTTTGTGTGCAGTTGCAACTTTTTTCGTTGTCTTCTCTTTGTAGTGTACTGGTTTTATTAAGGGTTTTGTTGCTTGCATCAATGATTGTTTTTATGTTTGGCATTACTGAGTAGCTCAGTTTTAAGGTTTGTCTATTAATTATTGCTTAGAGTGGGTGTTTCTTTAGGAAGCATGCTGTAACTGCTGAAGAATGTTTGTCCAATATTGGTTGCAACATTGGCGCTGAGTGGTGGTTTGTACCATGTGATTTTTTTTTGTCTGTTACATTTTTTAGATTTTTCCATGTTGGTTTCATATTGTAGTTTGCTGTTGTATCCACTCTTGTGGAGTGCTTCTTGGTATGGTTGCACTGTGCTGTTAAATTGTTGTTCTTATGAACAACAATTGTTGTTAAATTGTTGTCAATTGTTGTTCTGATGTGTGCTTTGCATGAAACAAATTTGTAGCGCAAATGCCAAAAGTTTACTTTTTTTACAATAATTCTTCAAATATTTCATACTCCACTAATTATCTTTTAGGTTTTTAGTGTAGAGTTCTTATTTTATATGCTTTTGCGCTTGCTTTTAGTTAATAGATATATATATATTTATATATATATATATATACATATATATACATGTATATATCTATAACACATATGTAAATAATATATAGATATTATATATGCATATAGATACTTATCCCAATATTAAACACGAACAATGCGATTATTTGGAGATTTATGATAAATGCATATATGCGCACACAACTCCCGAAAAATTAGCTGTTAATGGCTGTGACCAAACCTTTGTACCGAAATCTCATCACCAACTCTAACCATTTTTTGTGTAGAGTCGTTTAAGTATAATAATAATACAAAACACATCTACACCTATTTGAATATTTTACCAAGTCTTTGAAAGGTTACTGCAAAATCTTAAAACTAACCCACCTGCTCGGAATATACATAAATAAACAGATTAATTTGGCCTAAAATCAAAATAAGAACTTGACAAGCCTATTTTAATCAAAATGAAGACCCGCCAACAAAACGCTGATAAGGCCGTGTGACAAAGAGTAGAACTATTAAGTTGTGCGCATTTCATGAGAAAAACTTGCACATTTCACCAGTCTACGACATTATCCAATTGCCAAATGTTTTATGTAATTAACTTATAAGTATTGAAAAGTAATCGTTTCTGTTTTGCTGATTCTTCTGGACTCTAACAATTTGGACACTTATAATGAGTACTTTGGTATTCCAACTGATGTCCAAAGCAGTGAAGGTGAAGGAAATGACTATGATATTTTTGTAACAATTCCCTTTCTTTTTTAATGATTTCTAACGATACAATATATAATTAATGTAGAAGTACTAAAAAGTAATCATTTCTTTTTGCCGGTTCTACTAGACTCTGACATTTTGGACACTTATAATGAGTACTTTGGTATTCAAACTGATGTCCATATCAGTGAAAGTAAAGGAAATTATAAATATATTCTTTTGGCGATTCTTTTAAGATTATCACAGTATTTAATTGCAAGAATAGTTATTTGATTTCACAAGATTATTATAATATTTAGTTATAAGAATTCAAATTCTCAAGATTGAAGTATATAGTGTCAATGCAATATGGTACTGTTATTATTTTTTTTTAATTCTGTTGATGTTACTGTGGCTGTGCCCAATATTGTGGTACCAAATATCGTGGTGCCCAATATTGTGGTACGCAATATCGTGGTACCCAATATCGTGGTACCCAATATCGTGGTACCCAATATCGTGGTACCCAATATCGTGGTACCCAATATCGTGGTACCCAATATCGTGGTACCCAATATCGTGGTACCCAATATCGTGGTACCCAATATCGTGGTACCCAATATCGTGGTACCCAGTATCTTGGTACTCAATATCGTGGTACCCAATATCGTGGCACTTAATATCGTGGTACCCAATATCGTGGTACCCAATATCGTGGTACCCAATATCGTGGTACCCAATATCGTGGTACCCAATATCGTGGTACCCAATATTGCGATACCCAATATCGTGGTACCCAATATTGTGGTACCCAATATCGTGGTACCCAATATTGCTGTACGCAATATTGTGGTACCCAGTATCGTGGTACCCAATATCTGGGTACCCAACATCGTGGTACCCAATATCGTGGTACCCAATATCGTGGTACCCAATATCGTGGTACCCAATATCGTGGTACCCAATATCTCGATACCCAATATCGTGGTACCCAATATCGTGGTACCGTTTTCAACATCTGCAAAATTAAATAATAGGCCAAAATTTTCTTATAAATATACATCTATTTCTATGGCAACCAGCTAAAATTCATTAGATTTTTAAATTCAGAATAATTTTTTATATATACACAGAAATCTAAATAAATATCACAACTTTTTGATATTGGTTGCTAAAACCAATAATATATGGCCCCTCCCCGCCTTGTGTATATTAAACAGCAGCTTGCCATTTTACTTGTAATATTGCACTTATCCTGTTGTAGGGAGAAATATATACATATAATATTTTCCAGTCATTATTGCTGTTTGTTGTACAAAATAACCGCCAGCACATTACAGCTACCATTGCAGCTACCATTGCAGTTCTCCTATTGCACTGCAGTGCCATTTGACTGCTAATATTGCATTTTTCAACCGAAAGTACTCTTTCTTTTTCCATTATCACTTTGATCGAGAGCTGTTTGACATGGGAATTTTTAGTCTACATTTTATCCAACAATAGATTGTACTTATAATATAATGATCTGACTAATCACCATTTGAAGAAAGCAATCAATCTTCCTATAATTGTTTATTTACTGTTTAATACTTACTGTTCCATATTTTAGCCAACAATAACTTGTACTTATATTATAATGATCTAACTTGCATATTTAGTGCGACGTGGTGTCAGGATACAGAAACACAAGAACTGAGTTGCAGAGATTGGTAGAAATAGTGTTACCATCTTTGGAGATCTCTGAAGTGAGTAAATTGAGAGAAAAAGGTAGGTTTAGCGCATTTGGTGTAGACATTAATTTTGTTAAGAAGTACTAACCATTTATTTTCTTTCCTTTCTTCGTAATCACACAATTTTATAGTTCACCAAATTTTATTGTTTATAAGCAGCCACTATCTATAACTCAATCTCCAAACATATAAAGTCTTTATAAGTTACGGGTAAATGCAGGGTAAAAGCCACACTTTCTTTTATTTTGGTTTATTTATTACAATTAACTTAAGCTAGCAACACAAATAAATTGCCAAGTTTACTGTCTCTAAATGTTGCACATGAACGTGTTAACTGCCATCATGGCAATTGAACAATGAGTGTGGTAGCTTTTGCGAAATATGGGGAAGAGTGTGAGAAGTGGAGGGTTAGCTGTGTTACACCTTCAACAAATCACTATTGAGTAAACAACGTTTAAATCAGTGAGCACTTTTTGTAAACAAAAAATGTTACATATTAGCTGTGCAGTCAGCTTTCTTTTTGCTGTGCTATAATCGCATAATTGTCTAATAACCCATAGCTATGGGCTTGCTAACTAAGTCAGTTCCTTTATGTGCTTCTTACCTGTTAGCGGTGTTTTCTGTGATACAAGACTTATCGTGATAATACAATACAACAACTACAATACAACAACTGGTGTCAGGAACGAACATTGTGGACTCACAGCCAGCATTTTTCTATTGTCTTGCTATGGATCCTAACATAAAAGCTTTGATCGATGCTATGTAGAAACAGCAACAACAGTTCAAGCAGCAAAACGCTGATCTACAGAAGCAGTTTATCTCCTTGTTTGAAGCTACCAAGAGTGATAGTGCTGCATCAGTACCAGTAGCTGTCGCCATACCAAAGTTTGAAGCATACGACAGGGGTAAAGAAAAATGGAACCAGTACCTTCAACGTTTCAATCAGCACTTTAATGTGTATCGGGTGGTAGATGACAGTCAGAAACGAGCATGCTTACTATATTGGATAGGAGCTGAGACATACGACTTGTTGACTAACTTATTTGGCGCAGAGGATATTACAAGCAAGTCATTTACTGAGTTGTCGGAGAAACTTAATGAACACTTTGCAGATACCATACATGTTCAGGCAGCAAGATTTGAATTTTCTCAATGTAAAATGAAGACTGTTCAGTCCTATGTTGATTGGGCTGCAGAACTTTGTGGACTCGCACGGCACTGTGCTTTCACGTGCAAAAGCACAGGCTGTGGCACTAGTTATGTTGATGAACAAATTCGTGACATAATCATTAAAGAGACGCCACATGCTGATGTACGTCGCCAGTGTCTACTTGATGCTGATCCCTCTCTTAATGATGTTTTTAAGAAGGCTACAGCATTCATCAAGACAACGGAGACCGATAAAATTCTCAAGGGGGAGACAACTTCTCCAGCTATTGAAGACACAGTAAACAAAATGTCAGGTCAGTACAAACAAAGATCACGATGAGGTCAACAAACCATTGGAAAGCAACAAGCTAATGCACAGAACACAGGTATGTTGAAGTCTTGCCCTAGCTGTTACATTAAACATGACAGAAAAAATTGTCCCTGCAGAGCATTTGTCTGCAGGAAATGTGAGGTCAAAGGTCACATTGAGGCTGTCTGCATGGCTAAGACAGCAGCACAAAGTCAGACAGAACAGTCTGCTAGGACAGTTGAAAACTTTGTGTTTAGTGTGCTCACTGATGCAAGTGAACCTTATCATTCAGTACATGCAGTTTCAGATAATCTTTTCCAACGAGTCAATAGAAAGGTTTGGATTAAAATTGTTGTCAATGGTCATGATGCAATGTTGCAATGGGACACAGGGGCTACTTGCTCTATAGTTGATTTGCAAGGCTACAAAAGTCTTGGATCACCCACCCCCTCTTACCTGTCAGTACCCATCTTAAAGCATATGGGCAGAGTGAGTTACAGATTAAAGGACAATGTTCAGTTAGTGTGAAGGTAGGAGATGTGGAAAAACATAATCTCAAACTTCTTGTTGTAAACACAACACAAGGCTCAAACCTTTTTGGTCTAGATTGGAGTGACAAATTCGGTTTCTCTCAGCAGGGGCTAGCTATATTGACACAGGGTAGTTGTGATGTTAACTGCACTGTCACAGGAAGTAACCCTATTGGATTTAGGAACAAAATCGCGGCACTCTCCTCTAAGTACTCTGATGTCTTCAAGACAGGTCTTGGCCGATGTAAAAAGGTAAAAGTACCAGTACGCTTGAATCCAGGAAGCACACCAAGCTTTTCTAAACCTCGTGTAGTGCCATTCTCTAGACGCCAAGCTGTAAAAGAAGAGCTAGATCGATTAGTTAAAGCTGGTGTTTTGGAACATGTGGACTTTAGTGATTATGCTGCTCCAATAGTAGCAGTTTCCAAACCAAATGGAAGAGTGCGTATATGCGGTGATTTCAAGATGTTGAACCAACAAATATCAATTGATCAACACCCATTACCAAGCCTTGAAGAGTTGCTAGAGAAGTTGAGAGGCGGGGTACACTTTTCCAAAATAGACCTGGCAGATGCCTACTTGCAACTAGAGTTAGATGATAATGCAAAGAAGTTGTGTGTCATCAACACTCAATGTGGTTTGTTTCGCTACAACAGGATGTGTTTTGGATCGGCATCAAGCCCTGCACAGTTTCAGCAAAGCATGGACTCAATGATTGCTGACTTACCTGGAGTTGCAGCATACTTGGATGATCTGATTGTCACTGGTAGCAGTGAGAGTGAGCACTGGTCTAACCTCGACAAACTCTTAGCTAGACTACAGGAGTATGGGCTCCGCATACAAAGAGAGAAATGCGAGTTCTTTAAGAATGCTGTTGAACACCTAGGTCACATAATAGACAAGAATGGCAAGACTCCCTCGAATTCTGCAATAGAGGCTATTGAACAGCTTCCACAACCACAGAACTTACAACAGCTACAGGCGCTTTTGGGCAAGATCAACTATCATGGCTCATACATTGCTGACCTGTCTAGCAAAGCAGCCCCCTCTACAAGTTTCTTCGTGAAAATGTCGAGTTTGACTGGACTGACGAGTGTGACAAGGCCTTCCATAATCTTAAAGAAAGTGTCATCAAGGCTACCAAACTTACCCATTTTGACTAGAGTAAACCGCTGGTTCTAGCAACAGACGCATCTAACTATGGAATTGGGGCAGTACTCCTACAAGAGGAAAATGGAGTTGAAAGACCACTAGCACATGCATCAAAGACATTGAGCGTGCACCAAAAGAATTACTCACAGATAGAGAAAGAAGTGCTTTCTATCATCTATGGAGTGACTAAGTTAATACAGTATCTATATGGGAGACGTTTCACGCTCATTACTGATCATAAACCCCTGGTTGCCATGTTTTCACCAGAAAAGAATATCCCCGTTTTAACAGCTCAGCGACTGCAGAGATGGGCCCTCACACTGATGGCTTATCAGTATGACATCAGGTACAAACCTACAGCACAGCACGGCAATGCAGATGGCTTGTTCAGGTTACCTATAAGGGCAGACCCAAAGTTTGACCATGATGAAGAGAAGGAGAGCATTGAGGTCTCACACACTATACAAGAGGAGCTCGATCATGGTCCCCTTGACGATGAGGCTGTTAAATAAGAAACCATGAAAGACAGATCACTACAGATAGTGAAAGAGTGGATACTGAATGGCCTTTGGCCCAGTAAGCTTACAGCTAGCTATAAACATTTGCGGCCATATTGGAATATGAGGAAGTCTCTTTTTGTTCATGGGGAGGCTGTGCTTTTGCAACGTGATGGCACTACTAGAATTGTCATTCCACAGGCTCTGAAGAGTAAAGTGTTAGACTTGCTGCATACATCACACTAGGGTGTAGAAAGAGTAAAACAGCTTGCTCGTCGATACGCATGGTGGCCTAGCATCAATGCAGACATAGAACAGCTAATCAAAGCTTGTGAACCTTGCCGAATCTGTGCTAATGACCCAGCCAAGACTTACCAAAGTTGGCCGTCTACCTAACTACCATGAGAACGAATTCATTTGGATTATGCGGGACCTTTTAAAGGTCAGATGTGGTTGGTTTGTGTAGATGCACATTCCCGATATCCGTACGTTGCTATGCTAGATGTAGGAAAAACTACTTCTAAGGACACAATTGGCGTGCTACGACAGATCTTTGTACATGAAGGTCTTCCTCGGACTATTGTTACAGATAACGGCCCACAATTCGTGCCAAATGAATTTGACCAGTTCTGCACCATGCATGGCATTAAACATATAACATCTCCCGCATTTCATCCTGCATTGAATGGAGAAGCGGAGAGATTTGTCCAGACTCTTAAGCAATCTGTAGAGAAGAACTGTGCAGGAAGGGAGAAAATCAAGACTGCCCTACAACTGTTTTTAACCACTTACAGATGTTTGCCTCATCCCTCTTTGAACTGGAAATCGCCTGCTGAAGTTCTACATGGACGACCGCCGAGAAATACTCTGACCTTGCTGAAACCAATTCAGAACAGGAAAACTCTTTTACCAGGTCAAGCATCTTCTACATCATCACGGTATGAAGTAGACTCTTTGGTTTATGGAAGGAACTATAGCTCTTGACCTAAGTGGATACCTGGAACGATAATTAACAAGCTGGGTAACATACTGTATGCTGTGCGAACAGACCGTGGTGTATGGAGACGACATGCCAATCAACTACAAGCTAGACTTCAAGTTGATGATACATCGACCAATGACAATATCATCACAGCTTCAAATGATCTTAACATCCAACTTGCCCAATCTGTACCTGATGAGAGGCCAGTACAAAGTCACAGATATCCTACTCGTAATAGAAGACGACCTGATTACTATGACAGTTCTAAGTTCTAACAAGGTCATGACTAACCATAAACTCAGAATAGTGAGGGAGATGTGTTACATATTAGCTGTGCAGTCAGCTTTCTTTTAGCTGTGCTATAATCGCATAATTGTCTAATAACCCATAGCTATGGGCTTGCTAACTAAGTCAGTTCCTTTATGTGCTTCTTACCTGTTAGCTGTGTTTTCTGTGATACAAGACTTATCGTGATAATACAATACAACAACTACAATACAACAAAAAGTGCTCACTTTTTCTTTCAACAAAAATGGCAAAACTAGAATTCAGGATTTCAATCTCAAGTTGTGAGTGTAGCTTTAAAACTCATCAACCAAAATGCTGCAGCACATTGTGCCATGAAATAATTGCCCAAAAATTGGAATCCATTGCGAGAAAGGTTGTATAACGATAGACACAACCATTGACCTCATGGCAGACCCAAACTCAACCACTGGATATTTTCTAGTGTCTGATGAGTGAGTAACATTCTTTGGCACTCACACATTTCTGCAGTAAATTCAAATTTCATTAACTATTATCATCCTAGAAACTGAAATTATAATTTATTGTTTAGGTAGTTTTTTATATGGTCATGCTAAAACGTTTTTGGTGTAAGTAACCAAAAAACACTTATTTAACAGTATGTACTCTGAACAAGGTGAGAAGTCTATGAATACAGTTTATAGGCTATTTATAAACTGTGGGCCGAACAATTAATCGATATTTTAGTTTCACCTTAGTTTCTCGCCTCCAAAGATTTACTGTATTTTATGTAATAGCTCAACTTCTGTAAACTATTATTAGAATATCGTTCAGATATTTTATTCAAAATTGCAGCTGAAAAAAGGTAATTTTCAATTCTGAACTGATTACCTTTTTTGAAAAAAATATGCTTTTGTCTGGTTTCTTTAGAGCTCAAAACTGATAATATAAACAGATGAACACAGAAATAATGGAATATTTGTACACGATTCAGTAACATGTGTTACATTATTCTAATCCATAATTGTTGTTGTTAGCTGATACAAAATGTGAGAGTAATTTAGAAGTTATCTTCTTTGACAAAGTCTTTGTTTTAACATTAAAGTTCAAAATGGTAAACAATTAACAATAATTTTAAAATGAAATTTTTTTTTCTTCAATTGAAACTAGTTTTAGTTGGTTTTTATCTAGTTTTATTACATTTAGTCATTTAGCATCACTGACCAGCATCAGCTTATAAAATCTATCTTATTGTTTGTAGCTTGCAAATGGGCCATAAATTTGGAAATCGTCTCATCTGATGGTTTTCTGCTTAACAACCAGCTGACACAAGATCCATCTAAACCCCTCCCTAACTCCCTCAAACTCCTTCACACTATCCCTTTGCCTGAAAGTCCTTACTCGGTAAAAGTCTGTAACTCTAAAATATTTGCAAGCCTTTATAATAAAACAATAGTCAAAATTGGAAAGAGTCACCGTCTTAAAGGTCCATTTCTCACATTCAAAAGTTATCCCCATGCGATAGAGGTCTACAAAGACAGACTCTATACAGTCGTCGGTTGGAGTCGTTGGAATATCTATGTACATGATCAGCACGGAAAGCTAGTTAATTTCTGGAACCATAGTGACTGTGATGCATTTACAGGACTGACCATAACCTCTGATAGAGTTGTCGCTCCTGACAGGAATAAAAGGCTTCTCATCATCTACTCTCTGTCAGGTGATAAAATCAAAGAGATCTCCTGCCCTCAGCTTAGCAAGGCTAAAGTCTCACTGTGTGCTGCAGGGTTAAATAAGGTTGTTGTGTCAGACTACAGCTCATCCCAAATCTTCATGGTGGACATATCTAGTGACCAGATGCTCTGGAGTTGTAAGGATGTGAGCAAACCTCAGGGACTGACATGCTACGAAGAAAGATATGTGCTGGTGGCAGCATATGAAAGCCCCACCTTAAGAGTGCTGAATAGCTCTACAGGTTGGTGACTATTAAATACATAAACTAATTGTGGTGAAAGGGACTAAAACATAGTCTTAAAGTCTTTAATCTTTACTGTCTAGAGGAGTGTATGTTAAATTTTTTAATATGAATACAGGCGACTGGATATTATAAAAATCGCTGTTTGAACAAAATGTACCACTAAATTTTTAGAAGACCATTACCACCTGTAGTACTTACGAACACAGTGACTCTGTGTTGATGCTCAGTGCTGTAGTAGTGAAGTTATTTTAGCAAAGTTCAATTACCTGAGTTCAAATCCTAGGTGAAGCAACATTCTTTCTAACAATTTCAGTATGGCTACAAGCTGACATGGTTCAAATTTTAGTAAACAATAATCTACATGTACAGTTCATCTCATTTCAAATACAATGACCCAACCATGTTTTGCTGAATTTTATTTAGAGGATTTTAAAGTTTGGTCAAATGTACACCACAGTAATAAAATAACAAGATTTTCTGGTCTGAACACCAACTCCTAAACAGCTGTAAATATTTATATTACACAGAACCACCACTACCGTAAAACCTGCATTTAATATTCACCTCTATTTGAGCGCCACCATCAGAAAAGGCAGCAAAACAAAGATCACTCTTTGACACAAACTATTTCTATTTTGCTACCACTTCTATTCGAACACAGCTATCGGATGTTTTTGATACTTTTGAATCCACAATAGAAAGAAATCAGTAAAACGTGTTTCAAAATCCATACTAACAAAGGTTAGGTTACCTCAATAACAATTAATTAATTCACTTTTTTGCATCTAAGTCCGTTTTCCACCTCTGAAATCTAATAGTTTTTTTCTAATTCTTAGAATGCAACACTGAACAAATAATCACTTGTAGTTACTGTATTGGGCTAGTACAGTTTTTACCACTTTTCTGAGACTTTACTGTTAAAACAATTTTTTTTGCATACATGATGCAATCTGTGCTAATGCGTATCAAGCAAACATTTGAAGCTATTTTGGTTTCTTTCGGTTTTATTTTGTTGGCATGGGAAGTTTATCGTGCAACTTGTGATAGTTATGCTCTGCTAAAAATTGTTTCAATGCTAAAATCAACTCACTAAGCTATGAAAAAGAGCATTTAAGGTCAAAAGATGCTGTGAAACATTCAAAAGTAAAAAAAATAATGCATGTATCCGATGAAGACAATAATTAGATTGTAACTGGCCGAGCAAACAATACTATAATTATAGTTTTAAAAATGGTGATTTTGGTTTCATGATGTTATCTGCTGTTTTCAATGTACTAGAATTGTGGTTTGTTTATGTGACTTGTGGATTGATATATTCAAAGTTGTATAGCCTTTGATAGATTATTATTATTATTCAACTTATATATTTTAGTATTTATAGTATATTATTGCACATCATGATTGCAAAAACATGAACTCGGCCAGCAATGGATCGTCGCTTGTAACTCTTCGTCTATTGCAAATAAAAAGCCAGTTTTTGTCGCAAACTGTAGCAACAACATCAATGAGTGCAAGCAGCTTTTTATGGATTTTTTTTAAACACGGTTGAAAAGAAAAACTGCTTTCAAATTTAGAACAAAATAACAAACTTGAAAGCTCCAACAACTTGCAACACGGGCCGTAAGATCAACCATAGGTTACTTGCAACTAATAAATATCTTCTGGTTGTGACATGTATTGGCTTTCCAGTGCAATTTTTTTTAAATCGACACCAAATTGGATGTGAATTAGAAAATTCCTTATATTTAATTGTTTCCTCTTGCTCCACCAGAAGGAGAGTGAAAAATACAGGTGACATTATATATGCTGGTAGCATACCTTAACTTCTTTAAGAAGGTTGAAATATATCACCTCATCCTTTATTTAAGTGCTATCTTTAACAAAAAGCCAATCTAAAAAGTGTTGAATATTAAAGACCATAAAGATCAAAACATATTTTACAGTATTAATGGTCTAATGTGCTTTTACGTAACAAATTTTTTCTTTACGAAACTCTCTATGAATCTAATTTATTTATTTAGTAAAAGTTCCACTGTATTTAGCAATTATTATTAAGAAAACCCTTTCTCATCATAAAGTTACACAACATATAATGCACACACATTTTTTTACTCACCTCAAAAATCTTTTGAATCGTTGATAGAGAAAACCCTGTGTTTTAAGCAGTAGGCATAAATATCCTCAGATGAAAAGTGTTTTACTAAATGATTACAATCTGTAATAAAGAAACCAGTAGCACTATGCAATTTTTTTTATTCATATAATTATATTAAACCATTTGTAAAAACAATTTCTAGTTTTTCGATTTTTAGATAGCAGATAAAGTGTTTTAAATAGTATTTTATTCATTTTCATTAATGTGTTACCTGAACTAAACTGTAAACATTTCCCTCTTTAAAACTTTTAATAAGAAGTTCAGTAGTAGGCATAAATATCTTTACATTAAATTTTGTTCTAGATGATTATAAACTGTAATACCGAAACCATTGTTTATTTACTACCTACAACTTTATTATTATGCCATGATCTTTAGCAATTTGTAAATTTTTTCTAGTTTTTCTCTTTCAGGAATGAGCAGAAAAAGTGTTTAAATTTTATTGTTAAAAATTTTTATTTATTTTCTTCAAAATATTGGTACTACCTGAAATTCAAGGTGGACTTTTCCTTCTTTAGAACATCCAATAAGTTTTTAGTTGATGGAGGAGTAAGATTGTTCTGAAGAGATGCACACTTACAACGAGTATGCATAAGTATGATAATATAATAAATATCAGAGTACATGTATTTTCTGTATATCTAACATAGCAATATATTTGAAATATGATAATCATAGTACTGTTAGTGGAGTTTATACGTTAGACAAGGGAAATCAGAAATGTACTATCATATGCATGACACATTTTATTCTGCAGGTAAAATAGTCCCTCAGCTGACAGACTTTACCATTGGAAAAGGAAACAAGTATGGTCTGCACATTTCAGGAGACAGACTATTTGTAGCCAACTTCAGTAAAGAGAATATAGCAGTCTACCAGCTACTACAATAGCAGCAGTCTTCAACCAATCACACCTCTTTAACTAAACTTACATCCATTCATACCTAATATGAACCAATCAGCTTCTCTAATAGATAATCATCTTCTAACACAGCTACAACAACTTCCACAGTGTTTAGCAGACTGAGTTGCCTAACTAGACCGTCAGTTATCTCCTTCTGACTAATCAAACTGACTCATAGACTGAGAGTTTAACGCAAGCAGCTTTAAAAAACCTTATCACTTATCTGCTATTTTATTGATTTTATTGATTTATTGTTAATAAATCTGGTTTCTTTTGTATCCAGCATATTTTTATAATCCCAAGTCGTTTGTTCTACAATTACAAGCTATTTTGCGGAGTTTCAATTTAAAACCAGTATTTGAAGTTTAAAAAAATCTTCCACGTTAGGCTTTACTCTGTTTCCTTGATTTGTGGCAAGCGAAATACTCATGCAGAGCTTTTTTGAGAGTTGCTATCATTGGTTGTTGCCCTGTGATGAGGTTTGGCATTCTTTTAATGTGAGAGAGTAAACCCTTTTTGTTATCACTTAACCTGAAAGGTTGAAAATAAAATGCTAACACCAAACATACTGAGGCCCTCCATGATTGCTTGGTCTGACCTGAGTTTTGATACAAATTGGAAAGAAAGTGAGCTGATAGAGCAGCAAGGGAGCTGGCCAAGGACCTGTCACCGTGCATACAAGTGACCTGTGATTCCAATACCAACCCGAAACAATTACTTCGACAATCTTGCCAGAAAAGTATTCTAGCTCAGTGTTCCAAGTTCTCATGTGGTTTCTTGAAAAATTAAATTCCATTTTGGTCATTTCGGTTAGATTCATTGTTGCGAAAATCCATGAATGAGGCAGCATGTCATACATTTTTTAATAGTCATTCTAGCGTAATGCTTGGTTAGTATTTCTTCTTTTTAAGTCAAGTAACATTGTCGATTCTACCATAAAATGGCCTTCAGTGTCCTTTGCATTTTAGTGACAGCCTTTTGTTTTTCTTCAATAACATTTTATCTACGCTTGCACGGTTTCTCAGCTAATTACTTGTAAAAGTTTCCACATAAGTGGTAGGCATGTGATAAATCGGTAGTTTGCAGCCAATGTCTTTTTAGCTAGGTCTTTCACAATCAATGATATTGTTTCTAATGTCATCTAGTTTGACACATTTCTTTCTTCAAAAAATTTCTGTCTAACAGTTCAGGCAAATAGTTTAAACTGTTAGGCTGAATTTCAACTGATATAATATACTCATAAATGTCAGAATATCTAGATAATGATTTGCTGTTGAAGTGGAGTCAGTTGAGAATTTTCCATCGTAATGCTGAGTCGTAATGCTGAGCAATGCTGCCTCCACTTCCTTTGGAGGCAGCATTGCTCCTACTAGAAAAACTTCCTGTCATCAGGAACAATCACAGAAAGGATCCGACGGCCATGGACTGATGCTGATAAAATAAACATAGGCTAAACATACATAACAAACAAACATACATACATAACATAAACATAACTGAAACATAGGCTGATTAACTGTGTACCTTAATTTCGTACCTGTAAATTGGTCTACGCTTCAAACAGTCTACGTTTATTACAGAAACCTTGAGATAAATAATTTTGAATAATTATTCCTATAATTAAATCTTATAATAATTTTATAAATTTGAATAATCATTCTTATAATTAGATATTTTTGCAAGAAATTAAAAACAGAAATTTAACATCATTCCAGATCTTAAATATGATGATAAGTTAGCTCAAACACCAGCTGAGAAAGCTATGTTTCTAAATTCCTTTTTTGAGTCTGTCTTTGTCAAAGATGATGGCCAATCACCTGAAATGAAATCAGTGGATATACCTAAAGATAAAACCGACTTGATAATTTTTAGAGAAGGATTATTTGACCTGTTGCGAAATCTAGAGGAAAGTAAAACTGTGGGACCTGATTATTTGTCTAGTAAAGTCTTAAAACTGTTTTCTCGCATTATAGCTCCATGCCTTACGGAGATTTTTCAATACTCCTTAAACAGTTACACAATACCATCAATCTGGAAAGTTGCTAGGGTCATACCTATTTATAAAAAAAGGAAGTAAAGAATTACCCACTAACTACAGACCAGTGTCTTTGACTTGCATTACTTGTCGAACATATTGTATCTTCTTAAATTCATGATCATCTAAACACATATAATATCTTGCACGATAGTCAGCATGAAATTTGGAAGTGGAAGATCTTGGGATTCCCAGCTAGTTTAAACAATTAACGATCTTGCTTCTAATCTGGATAATAGAGTTATTACAGATGTAATCATATCAGATTTTTCTAAGGCATTTGATACTGTAAATCATCGTAAACTTTTAATCAAACTAAACTATTACGGTATAAATGAAAAACTTATTTTTGGATTGAGAATTTTTTATCGAACCGAAGGCAATTTGTTTCCGTGGAAGATGCCAACTCTCCATTTTGTCCAATTAACTCAGGAGTGCCCCAAAGGTCAGTTATGGGACCCCTTCTTTTTTATTGTAAGTTAATGACTTGCCAGACATTTTGCTGACGATACTCTTTTATTTAATTCTCGTGTCAACAAAGCGGTATTGCAACAAGACCTTAGGGTACTCCATAAGTATTCTAATGAGTGGCAATTGACTTTTAATGTTTCTAAATGTGCTGTTCTTTCAGTAAAAGAATCGAATTCAAAAGCAAGTCATTTTTTATGTGACCACCGTTTAGACAATGTTGATTCACATCCATATCTTGGCATTGAGTTGCAAAATAACCTGAAAAGGGAAATTCACTATGTAAAAATAATAAGCAAAGCTAATAGAACATTACGTATGCTAAGGAAAGTTTTAAAACATGCTGACACAAAAGCTCGGCAGATTGCTTACTTTTCTTTGATGAAGCCACTTTTAGAGTACGGTTGCACAGTATGGGACCCGTTTATGAAAAAAGATATCAAAAGATTTGATAAAATACAGAACACCGCTTTAAGGTTCATTTTTAAACTGAAGGGGCAAGTCAGTTTTACAGAAATACATGTAAGAGCAAATACAGGGATCGAGAGTTTAGCTAAACGGCGAAAAGATATTAGGTGTGCATTTTATTTAAAAGCAGTGGAAAGGAACTTTACGGTCCCTGATTTTAAAAATGCTATCAAGCACCACAAAAATCGATAGAAAGCAGGTCTGTTTGTGCCAACAATCCGGACAAATGCGTTTTTTAATTCTTTTTGGCTGAGAACAACTCGAGATCTGAGAGGTTTTTAGTAAAGAATTTTTGTAATAAAATAGTTCCCACGCCTTTTCTTCTTTCTAGAAGGGTGTAGTGGGAAAATTTTAGATTAGATTAGGAAAAATATTAGAAATCTTCGGCAATTAGACAATGCTATAGACGGGTGAAATTTGCACGTTTTCTCGTGAAATTTGCCCTGCCTAATAGTTCTATAATCTGTTACTCGGTTTTATTGACCAACCGCTGTTTGGTCTTAATTTTGATTAAAACAGCTTGTCAAGTTTGTTATTGCAAATTTAGGCCAAATTAATCTGTCTATTTGTGTATAATCTGATTAGATGGGTAAGATTTATGATATTGTCTACAAATAATAAAGACTTGGTAACATACTTAAATAGGTTTGTATATGTTTTGTATCGTTATTATACTTAAATGACTCTATTGAAAGATGGTTAAAGTTGTTGATGAGATTTTGGTACAAGGGTTTGCGACGGTGTTGTATAATATTTTTCGTGAGTTGTGTGCACATGCATTTATCATAAATCTCCCAAACAATCATTCCGCTCATGTTTGGTCTTTGGAAAAATAAAACTGTTTTATTTTTTAATTGTTAAACAAAATTATCAGTTCTAAGAACTGGGAACTAAGAACTGCAGAGTAATAAGATACAACACCATTAAGAAATTTGGATTGCTTCTTTTAATAATTACTTTCAGTAAATTAACTTTTCCATCTTTTCAATATTGTAGATACATTTAATTAAAAACAACAAAACAACTTAGCTTACTCTAGCCTTCTAAATTAATCACTTTTTTATAATTGAAGTTGGGGAGATCATTTTATGAAATCATTAATTATATCATTGATAAGATTACTGTTTAATCATAGTTAATCGTAGTTATTTTAATAGTTCAACTACTGAAAGTTTTTAGAACAAAATTCCCTTTTGGTTATTTTGTATTGACACAATTAAAAACTGTTTATAAAGTATTAAATCAAAACAATTCAGATCCAGATAACTATTACGACTATTCCTTAACATAACTGTTCTAAAGAGCGAGAAGAGCATAACTTTTAACTAATTTAGTTATTCTCACCTTTGAGAAGCACAAAGAGTTTCATAAGGAGTTTGGTGGTTCACACAAAACTGGAACATGGAACAGTTTGAGCTACAGAGAAGTAGTCAGCAAGGCAGAGCCTGTGTATATCATGATGACAAGCCATTCAGCATTGGCTGTAGAAAGTGTCTAAAGACTATTTGCAGTGGATGTCGTTCTTCAGCAGAAAAATGTTCAAGTGGTAAGGGACTAGAATGTTGCATGGAGCTGCTCGTTGAATAATCATGAAACTTTTTGAAACTATATGTAAAAGTTCATGCTTGATTTATCAAAAGGAAGCATAAAAAGAAAAGCAATATAAATGTGGAATGAAAATTTGCTTCCACATTTTAGTTTGCTCTTAAGGCTGTAGATGATGGAAACAAAGTTGACAATAGATTTGGCAAAATAAAACTTTCAAGAGTTATTCATAGTCAATACTTGGTATACGATCATTTTAATACTTATATTAAGTTAGTAATAACTAGAAATTTAAAAATAACCTGAGGAAAAAATATATGAATAAAAAGGATATAATTAAAATAAGGGACTCAGGTGTTTGGCATTTTACCTGAATAAGTTAACTCAGGAGAAAGAGAAGAAAAGGAATAGTAAAATACTTACTTATAGGGGTAACGGGGTCACAGCGGCCGTTTTTGACTTTATTCAAAATTTGCTTGCTTATAGTCGATCAATTAAGTTTAAATTAATAGTAAAGCAGTAGAAATATTCTCTCTAACATATCTGAAAGCCTTCTGGCTCTATGCCAATCCTTGTAAAAAATATTGTGTGTTACATAAGAATAAAATTTTGGACCACTGTGCCATATGGCTGGGGTACAATGGTCCATGACATGGGGCACACTAGACATCACTTATATTCCATCATATTGTTCTCAAATCAAAGTAATTTTAATGTGATATATTTATCTTTGTGAGTTATAAAAAATTCTATTTATTATTTACTGGACAACAAGCAAACGTGTGACAAGAAAAATCAATGTATTCAGCTAAATGTCACTCTCTGTGTCTTTTCAAGCACCCTATTTTTCAGTCTTCCCCAGCACATTCGTTCTCATCTCATCTCATCTGGGAGGATAGCTACAATGGTTTTGCTTAGCATAGTCCCGTGCTAACTTTCTTAGTTGTTTCTTTGTCAGCCCAAGGTGGGGCCTTGAAGCTGTGAGCAGGTATTATTTCAGTAACAGTTTTTGATGAACTGTAAAAACTATTCTATTTGCTTTATTTTGGAAAAGGATTCTACATTATTTATTCCTTTGTCTTTAGCCTTATTTACATAACGAGCCATGATAATTCTCAAGATCTTCAGGTTCTCAGCGACCCTGTGCGCCGTTGAGCCTTCTTCAAGCACCATATTTAAGGCAGTCCTAATTTCAGCAGCAGGGTTTAATTTTTCTCATGGCCATCAGCTATTTTCTTATATGTACGCACTTTCTCTCTTTTTTAGTAGCAGTCTCAATCTTGATGCTTTTATTTAAAAATAATTATATATAAAAAATACTTTTTAAGACTAGTCTCAAATAGGAGAGAAAGTAAGTTTGAGCAACTAAGCTTAGTGGGTTGAGAAGATTATTATTGATGCAAATACCATTATAGATCTGAGGGGAAAGCATTTCAAAGTTAGCCTATTTGTATTTTAGCTTGAAATTGCTTTTTTGTTCCCCTGGTTTTGGTGTAGGAGCACTGAGAATGAGGTGGGGTATAGTGAGCCGTTTTCACTGTGCTCCCATCAAATTGTTTGCTGCCCCCATCCATACATTGTGAGAAAAATTGAGCTGAAATTTACACATATTCCACCCATTGTTTATGTTGAATATTGAAAATAGAAGAAAACATATATGCCTATCTATATTCTCATTAGGAAATAAATACCTATGACAATGTAATGTATATGGTCATTTTTAGCTTGCATGTCATACATTACTTTGACCATGAAAAATTGCATTTTACTTACCTGATACTTTCCTTTTTTAGCTATCTATTACCAAATAATGAAAGCAAACCTCTGCCATCATTTCCTATGAACTCGAAGTTACTGGTGTGACAACATTCAACTAATTGTATCCCTGAAAAAGAGGGCTGTCCATTGTGCCCCCGTTACCCCTACTGTCTTTGGTCTTTAAAAGTTGTAAGTCTATTTAATTTTTTCATTAGGATTTACTATTAACTCTTTTCTAACTAGTCATGGAGAAAATATAACTTTCTATCTTTAAATATATCATTAACCTTAAGAGAAACTGCTCAAATGCCGACTTGAAAAGATGAGCCAACCATGTGACATGAACCTCTTTAAAAACTATAATTAAAATACAGTACACCACAATATATGAGTGACACAATGAAAACTTTATCAAAAATTCATTGGATGAAATAATAATTAGAAAATAAATACTGCTTTACAAAGTTGGAAACACATTCTTCAGCTTTGGCCACAGAAAATATAAACTAAACCTCCCAGGTTTACGGCAAAATGTGTTTGACAGGAGAGCCCCACCTGATGATGGCTCTTGAAGAGCTGGTATTTCAACTAAATGATGAGCTCAACAAACTAACACGAAAAATAATAAAGAAGGAAATGTCTTTAAGGAAAGCTTCTAGTCAACATCTAAAGTCCTGGCTGATTATGACAGAGAAACCGATGAGATGGTGAAGAAGATTCACAACACTAGATATGAACAGGTTACTCATGCAAAGAATGCTATCATTATAAACAAGCTGATTGATAATATCACCAAAAATAGGAAACTTAAAATTTTGTTATCTTGTTGAAATTGACTGTCGATATACTTTCAATATGTTTGTATAAATAATGTGCATAAAAACCAAACATAGTTTTAATGTTTTTGACTTTTTGAAAATATTGTAACATAATATTGAATCATACAATTTGCAACATTTATATCAGTACTAGCTTAATTTGTAAAAATATCATTACTAGAAACGTATTCATATTCAAAATATTTGTATTCCACCAAGCAAATTTCACTAATTTATAAGTAGTACGTTTATAAGGTATCAGTGTTTATCTGAATTTAACAGCTTGACTAGATTTATTCTATTTTACATGTAAGTTTGGTAGCGGCTCTGTTGTTGTGACTTTTATATATAGCATAAAAGCGGTCAGCTCATACATTTGTGGATTTCTACATGTACAAAAATCTAATATAATTACACTTCGAATTATGTTGAATACACTTAGACCGTGATTTAGTCAGTTTGTTGTTATTTCGTGTTATCCGTCTTATAATAACTAAAAGAGGAATTTAATCAATTTATTTGGTTGTTTTAACAAAAAAAATCTGTTTCATAAATTTAGGTTGAAACACTGTTATAGACGGAGAGTTTGAGATTACAATATCAGCAACTGGAAGTTTATAGAAACCAGACCAAAAATTAAGACTGTGATTACTGACTACCTGGAAGATGATTTGCTGTCCAATTGGAGCAAGCTGAGGAATTTCTATCGTAATACAGAATTAAAAGCTCAGCATGCTGATAATGTAAGTTGGACCACCAAAAATCTAATTGTATATAAAACATAAATATAATTTGCTGTTTATATTAACTGAAGACTTTTATCAAAACCTATTGAAAATCTCAGCGTTAATTTTTATGAATGGCGTGTGGACTGTAACAAAGGTTTTTAAACATGGACATATGTGACCTCTCATATGAAAATAAACCGAATTGAGCAATTTTTAGATTCTGAGTTAGTAACATAGCCAGATGCAGAGTTTTGTGGAGAATTTAATGCATTTTGAACTTTTGAGTTACCTCAAGTAGTTCATGAGATACTGCAAATGTTTGGAAGACACATCAGCCAAAACTCTCAAAATCTGAAATGGAGAAAATTGCGAATAAAGACACAAAGCACAAAAATAGGTTGTTTACGTTAGGTTTTCTTTGTATACGATCATTTGTGTTTCACTGACTGAGGTGAAACTTTGTCGCTAGGGTAAGTAATCATGCTGAAAAAACTGGTGTACACTATTTTAAGGGCAGGATAACAGAAGACTGGTAAACCTTGCTCTCAAATTAAAAAAAAACTGAAAATTTTACGCATCCATACTTTAAACTAACCGCACATTAGGAAAAAGATGAAAAACTCATAGGCCTATCACCTAACTGATAGGCTTCAGGATTTAACATCCCATCTGAAATTCATACTGAGGTTTATTTTGCCAAAACAGTGAGTTTAAACAACACAAGGGATGTTAGACCCAAAACCATGATTACATTCCTACTCACATCTGACTCAGAAAAAAGCTAAAATTGATGCTAAGGTCACGTTTTACGTCTTTTACAATGATGCTTTCAGCAAACTAAATCCTCAGTACCAGGACAGCAGAAATCTCGAATGTTAGTATGCAAGTATTCTTGACGTTCATAGTCTAAACTTTTAGGTTTTATCACATTCGGCAGTCCGTTGATACACTCATGACTTACATCATACATCACGACAGGAGAGTCTAAACACGTCTGAGCTTTTACTTTTCCTAAGCAAAACAAAAGCATGGTTGTGCATCAACGTAACATTTGTACCATGATTAGCAAACATTACACACACCGATCTATGAGAATCATAGACCCCCATACCAGGGTAAGCTTGGCTGAATGAAAACTTGTAAAAGCACTTAATTCTAGTAGTTTTTAGCGCTGTGAAAGTAGGAGGCCCAGACATAGACAGGTAAAATTTGCTCACCATTCTGTGAGCCGACAAGCTGCGCCAAATTAGGCCGAGCAGACTTCTTCACTAACTAAAATAATCAGCCACGTATCTCCAGGCTACAAGTTCTTTTCCCAATATGGTGTGAACAAAAATGAAAAACAGTCCCTTAATTATACTCACCTGCACCAAATCATCCAATGATGAAACCATTGTTCAGTGGTAGGCTTTCTTTACGGCACCGAAAAGTGTATCGCCAGCAAACTTTGGGTGGCCCGCAACCAAGAATTTTATTTTCACCTCTTCATGTAGATTTTTTCTGACATCTCCAAGCCAAGAAAAACATCATAAAGTTGTTTTTATTCTGTCCACTGAAAAGATAAAGGGAGCTGTGATAATAGGAGTCCGGCTCAGTCGAGAGTATTGCCCTCCGATGGGGAGGTTTCAGGGGCACACTGAGTGAGAGGAGAAAAATCATTACTGGAACTTAAAAAGCTTAACGAGAAATCAAGCTAAAGAAAAAGAGCACTTCTATCAACCAGCAGTTGTGAGCATGAAAAACAAGCTTTTTCTCTCCCAGGCCATAATGCTCCAAAAAGTTATTGATGTATGAAATAACAGCGTTGGGTTCCTTAGTGATCAGTGATGCCCCGTCTATTAGATACTTGACTTGGTGTGGCACTGATTCATTGTAGAGTCCAAACATGCCACATTTTTTTGGGGTTTTAAAATATAGTGAACTCGGTTGCTGGGGACCATTAGAGTAGTGGACCTGCAACCCCCATGAAAGAAAAAACTATAATTACTGAATGGGCAATGAGGGTGGGGAAAGGGTGCTTCTTATCAAAGACTCTGCAGGACATCACAGTCGGCTCAGAAAGAAAGCGGTTTAAAGCGATGTGTATATAAGTACATTGGTATGTGTGACAAACACTAATTCCAGCAATTGGCCACAAATCATGTTTTTATAAAGCACATGTTACACTCAACACCACAGAAAAATCATAATGAGAAAGCAATACTAGCATTATTAAAAGCGTAATTTCCCATATAGCTACACATGTGCACTACAAAGCGGTAGGATAAATTCACAAACGATTGTAGAGGCTGAAAGAGAAGGTATTACACTTGTATGAGAGAAACATACTAAGGGAAAACAAAAGGAGTGACATTACTGAAATTAAGAATGGACTATTATATAATATGTCTACACACTTGCTAAGCAAAGTCATAATTGTAGTGAATGATTGCTAGACCAGACAATGGTTGGTTGCACCCAAAAACTTTGTTAGCAGCAAGTTGACTCTTACATTCTTGCAAGCACTGATTCACGTATTCTCGAGCAGCCTTAGCATGGCGCAAATGGTCAGAATGATTCTGCAGTAACTTTAGCTTCTCCTCATTGGTGTTTGTCACATATCTACAAGTTGGTTCAAAAAATTCAATCTCTCCTTCAATATTTTGAACTGAAGTTTTTAGAGTGTCAACTGGGCAAGGTGATGTTGGAATCCTTACCTAGAAATGTAAAGGTTGTTTCGATGGCATGTTCAGCAGAGATCTGTGCTGGGTTTAGAGATCAAGAGGAATGGCAGAACTTCCAACCACACATTGTGTAATGTTGTGATACCACGGGCTACTATGCCATCCTTAGTACATGCTTTTGTATAGTCATCGAGCAAGGAAGTTATAGTAAGACAACTAGGCAAGACTTTGACGTCCTCGTTTTTAAAACCTAAAACAGAATTACGATATACTTTATTCTTACCGTCAGCTACATGTGCAGACAAGTTAAAATTGCTCATGAACTGAATGGAAAAAGCCAACATTGATTGGTTACCTACCAAGAAAACAGCCTGGTAGAGCCAGAGCATTAGCCTCCGCTGCATTCTTGAGAAATTCAACAATCCTCTGAGATTCTTCCTGTAAAATGAACCTATGAGCAACACTTTTGTGAAAGAAGTATTTTAGAGTCACACCAGGATTTGACTGATAGGCTGCTTTCAGTGCCTTGAATCTACTGCTCTTGATAGACTTTACAAAGAGAAAGATTTCCTGCACATAACAGTTTCTGTAAAAAACAACCAGAATAGATCGTATTTTGATTGGGAAATCTAAAGAATGAGCTAATGAGGTTATTGGCAATGGATTTTGACTCTGAGACACACTTACGAGTGATAGTCTTAGTGACCTAGAGATCGTGTGACCAAGGGATTGATTGCTTATTCCATAGTGTTAATGTTAGCAGGCAAAAAATAAACACACAAGCATTGACACATTGAATAAGTCATGTAACAACTGGCAATCAATTTTGAGTGAAGACACAGCTAACTCAGGCCAGTGAGTATGACTGATCACTGAGTCATGTATTGTATGATGAAATAATATGTGACTCAGGGATGCACACATTGGGCCAGAAACTAGTAGGCTACTACAACTATACTATTACTACCAAAATAAACAGGGGAGATCAGAAAAAAATCATTAAGGCTCACCATGATACCTAAAGCTACATCTTGCCCTTTTTCTTATCTTTTTTGTATGCTTGAAAAGTTTTGTGGTGTTCCCATCATCCACACAAGTAGAAATTTTGCTCATGATAACCAATTCTAACTCTGTCTTTGACATTATTTTAATGTAAGTCAGCTGAGGGGAAATCAGAGTTCTGTCAAACATTTTGATGCAGTCACACTTGCAACTGAGGCTAATAGGTTCACCAGATACTATAGGATGAGTTGGTAAGCTGGCAGCAAGTTATTCTGAATCATTAACCAGAGTATTGTACGGGTGAGTAACAGTTAATCCTTTGGTAGGTTTAATGTCGTCTTCTTCATCGTCAATAAATTCGAGCATCCAAGCCTGCAGGTCATCAGTAACATGAAAATTTGGTTCTCTAGATGTTGTTTCTCTATATTCAGCATCCATTTCATCACTTAATGTGCCAAGTTCTTTAGATTCCTCCAGATTAAAAATGTTTTTCAAAGTTTTAGAATCTTTATGAGTCACAATTTTCATGACGTCACAATTGCATAGCAACATTTTTGATTGCACAATTTCGACATAAGGAGCTAATAAACTCACGTTTTGACTTCAGAAATGAGTTCCCAACACTCTGATTGGTATGCGTTGAAAGTATAAATTAAGTAGCCATGTGCTCCCCAATAAACCTAATGCAAACTTTGAAGCTCCATTCCTAACAATAGAGAACGCCGAATTTTGGTTGATTTTCACATGAGAGGTCGCAAATTGTTAGCTGAAATTTTTCTATAATACAACTTTGAAATGATTTTAAGAAGTGGTTACACAAATATTATAAAAACAGCAATTAGCAAAACCGTAATCAGCTCAAAGAACGGCTGGATTACTAAGTTAATTACAATTATGTTTGCTACCCTCATCTGTATACAATCAATAGAAAAGCTAATAGGAAAACATGTTTTCAGAAAACTCATCATTAATTTTTTCACATGGACAATCAAATGAAGCAGCTAGAAAGAAACACATTGAGCTTTGCTATAATAAGTTTCTGTGCCTTCGACAGTTCATATAAATGAATAAAAAACAGGTCAGTTGTTTCAAACCTTGGTATATAATCAGAATTCTAGCTTTTGAGCTGCCAATGTAATATTTCTTTTACAAGGACATAAACATGTTGTCAGTAAAACTTAGTGTTGAAAATGACACATGCATGTTGTCATTAATTTAGCCGGAAAATCTATAAAAATGAACATAGAAAAAAAATTTTATATCATAACATTTACATCATTTGAAAACTGTTTTTGAAAAAAAGGACAAATGAGAAAATATGTTGCAAAATCAAATCAGACAATTTTTTAGATCAACCATGTCCCCAGTTGAAGTGTTTAGCAATAATACTGATAAGCCCTTCAACTAGGGACACGCTAAAATATCTTAAAATTATTATAATACTGGTTTTAAAATATAATAATGGAACCATTGTTATTTAAAAAAACATTTATTTAGTGCTGTTGTTAAAAATGAAAACAATCAGTAGTTAGTTGATCTACAATTGATTAAATATTAGGTGCTGTAATGCGCTTGACATGATTAGTCTATACAAAAAAATTACAATAAATATAAATTTTGCAAATCTAAGCCCAGGCACTTAACAGCTTTGTAGTAATTTACCACATTCAGAAAATGGGTGTTTTTAAGTACTGACATGATACACTGAGACTATTTATTACCTGATCACAAATTAAAAATAATTGTACAAAGGCTATAAAAAGATTCGTCTCACTGGTCAAAGCTATATGAGATGGCACGGTCAACCAGCCTTACACAGCTTGTGAAACGTGATGTGTTAAAAGTTGTTTGCTTTTAGAAAGTCATTTTATAAAAGTTCTTAGGATATTACAATGGAACTTTTGTCTATTAAAGTCTTTGACTTTGATGCATTTGTATTAGTTGACTTTATTCATTTTAATTCCTATTTTAAAACTACTTCAATAATGTTTAGGAACTATAATACATTTAACCCCTGTATCAAACAACACAAATGGGTTTACTGATATCCTATTAATAACCACATAGTGTTAAAGCATCAAGCTATTAATAATTATCAAGCAAATTGTTCGCTGTTCCTGTTTGAAAAAAACAATCAATCTTTCTTTACTTGCTTTTTTACTGTTTAGCACTAGAAATTGGACACTTCAGTCAAAAATAAATATTACTTCTAATATGGCAATGTTACCTATGTATTAAGTGTGACATAGTGTCAGGATACAGAGACATAAAGAATGAGGTACAGAGAGAGATTGGTTGAAGAAGTCATACCCTTTTTATATATTCCTGTAGCAAGAAAATTGAGATACATAGGTAAGTTTGGGACATTTAAAAATACATTTATTTTGTTTAGAAGTTCAAAT
Organism: Watersipora subatra; assembly: GCF_963576615.1. Taxonomy (NCBI): domain Eukaryota; kingdom Metazoa; phylum Bryozoa; class Gymnolaemata; order Cheilostomatida; family Watersiporidae; genus Watersipora; species Watersipora subatra. The sequence goes on from NC_088712.1 coordinate 1,024,954, forward strand.
GGATTATTTTCACTCCTTTCTGTTTACTCATACATTTTCATAGCCTTTTAAGAATCTATATCTGTAGACTGCCACCATCTATAAGCCTCTCCATTGAAAGATTCTATACAAGTTACTTTAATTGACAAGAATAAACCACTTCTGTGTTTTTTGATTTATTCAACACATTTAGTTAAAGCTAGTCACACGAGTCATTTACCAAGTCTGTTGTCTTTAAATGTGATCACATGAGAATATTTGCTGATGAGGTACCATTTGAATAGTGCAGATCATTGGAAAGAGAAAGAGAAGCCATGAGCTTGCTGTGTTACACTTTTAGCAAACTACTCCACAGCAAAAGCCCTGAATTAGCAAGTTTTGTAATACATCCTATCAAGATGTGTAAAATAGGACTCATATTTTTAATATCATATGGTTAATGTAACTCCTAAACCTGCCCAACAAAATTCAGTGGCACTTTTTGCTAAAATGAAAAGTTGCCCAACGATTGGAACCAAATGCTGGAGATGTCGTATAAAACCAACCACAACAATTGATGTCATTGCACACTGAACCTCAATTACTAGGTATTTCTTATTTTTTTATTTGTTTCATAGCTTATTTGTACAATTTACATAAATTAACGATAAACTCAAATTTCATTAACAATTATGATTGTAAAAATCTCATTTTACTCCATTTATTTGCTGTATACATTTTTTCTATGATCATGCTAACATTTTGTTAGAATAAGTAATCATAATTCACTTATTTGACAGTTAGTATCTTTTAACTTTGAATTTATAATTTTTTTATTTAAAAAAAATCTCCTCTTGTTTGATTTCTCTAGAGCTTAAGATTGAATATCCAAATAGATAAAATATTTGTGCACTAAACAGTGTTAACACGTTTTATTTCATAATAGTTGTTGTTAGCTGTTGGGTGCGAGATTAATTCAAAAATTGTCTTCTCTGGTGAACTTTTTGTTCAAAACGTAAAATTCAAAAAAGTATATTATTAAAAGTAGTTGTTAATTTAAGTCCTATTTTTTTAGCTTTTTCTATTTTTTGTAGAATGGCTCACTTACCCATACATAGCCAAAATACAACATATATACAAATTAGTGGTACAATGATCACTGAGCAGTGTTACCTTAAAATATCTTCCTTATTGTTTGTAGCTGGGAAATGGGAGATAAATTTATAGATTGTCTACTCTGACCGTGTTTTGTTTAATATCTTGTTTTCTATTTTGTTTAGAGCTTAAGATTGAATACCAAAATAGATAGAATATTTGTGCACTGTTCACTAAAAAATTTTACCTCATTTTATTTTATAATCTTTGTCATTAGCGTTTGGGTGTGAATTTAATTTAAAAATGTTCCTCACTGATGAAATTTTGGCTCAAAATATGAAATTCCAAAGGGTATATTATTAAAAAGAGTTTTTAAATTAAGTCCAGTTTGTTTGGTTTTTTCTATTTTTTGTAGAATGGCTCACTTACCCATCAATCGGCAAAATACATCAGATATACCAAATAGTTGTACAATGATCACAGACGAGTTTTACCTTATAATATTTTCTTTATTGTTTGCAGCTGGAAAATGTGAGATAAACTTGGAGATTGTCTACTCTGACGGGTTTTTGCTTAACGAGCAATCGATATCTAAGCCATCTAAGCCTCTCCCTAAATCCCTCCACCTCTTCCATACCATCTTTTTACCGGACCGTCCTTACTCTGTAAAAGTATGTAACTCTAAAATACTATCAAGCCTGCAAAACAGAACAGTGGTCATCATCAATAGCAGTCACCAGCTTGAAAGTGTATTTATCAAACTCAACAGCTGCCCTCGAGCCATAGAGGTCTACAAAGATAGGCTCTATACAGCAGTTGCTGGAAACCCTTGGACTATTTATGTACAAGATCAGCCCGGAAAACAAGTCAACTCCTCGATTCATAGCGACTATGACTCATTTACAGGGCTGGCCATAACTTCTGATAAAGTAATTGCTCCTGACAAGAATAAAAAGCTTCTCACAATCTACTTTCTGACAGGTAGCAAAATCAAAGAGATATCCTGTCCTCAACTTAGCAAGGATGAAGTCTCACTGTGTGCTGTGGGGTTAAACGAGGTTGTGGTATCAGACTACAGATCATCCCAAGTCTTCATGCTAGACATAGCTTGGGACCAACTGCTTTGGTGTTGTGAAGCTGTTAGTAACCCTCAATGAGTGACGAGCTATGTGAAAGGAAAGCTTGTGAAAGGTATGTCCTGGTGGCAGCCTTTGATAGCACCACTATGAGAGTTCTGGATAGTTCCACAGGTTAATGATTATTAAATACATACAATGTTTCTGGTGAACAAGACTAAAACATGATCAAAGTCTATTAATTTGAATAATTAGAGAAACATATGTTACCTTTTCTCACACAAGTAACTGGATATTATAAGAATTGCTCAATTATCAGATGTTGCTCATATGTACACAATCACTCCATGTAATTATAGACAAACTCACCTAGAAAATTTACTGTTGCTTTTCTAAAAAACCAGATTATAATGAGTTCAACTTGATTTTGATTTTGAAATTGAACTTTAAAACTGTAGTTTTTGCTGTGTAACATCAGATTTTAGAATCAAAAAATTTAGTTCTTGGTTTGTCACCATTTTTTAAGAAATAAATTTGTGTTTCATTTCATATCAGATGAAAAAAGTCTATTTTTTTCAGTATCATAGGCATTCATTTTGAAAAAGTTTTTCATATTTGAACAATACACTGTAACTCAATAGCTTATTGCCCAAAGGCATCTTTTTATGTGTGAATGGGCTAGCATTAATTAACAAAGGTTCAAAAGGTTAATCACTCAACATATTATTGAGGTAGCAATACTCCTATTGCTCAAACTTCATTTCATTATTTCCATAACTTATGCAATTATTTGCCAATTCTATTTGGTACTTTATATTTATTACAGTGCCTGGTTTATTTTAATCATTGATTAATTTAAAGCAGATGCAAATTATTTTCCAAACATTGTTTTAATTTAAAGCATTATTTATTTTGACGAAACTTTAGTAAGTGGACAATGTAACTTATTAAAAACGTATTTGTGAAGCTAACTTTTTCATTTAACAGAGAAATTGTTGGATACAAATATTAATGCAAATCTTCTGAAACCAAATTTGCAATTCAATGTACAATTCACTTTATGAACAATTAAATATAAATATTTGAATTTTTTCCGGGTTCTCTTTATACATGTAAATATATCATTATCATATGCATTCATTTGTCACTTTTCTTAGGCCTAACATACAGTATATCAAGTTATTTTTGGTAATGTGTTTATTCGTGAAACCTATCTTTAAATTCAAGTGGTATTTATTTACCTAAACTAATTTAAACAAAATGTAACATGTTACTCCGTACTCTCACAAAGCGTAATGTTTTGTGAAGATATGGGTATTGTGGTTCTCTATCAGTTTTCACACTGATTATTTTTAACAATGCTCTGATACCTCTGTTCTTTCTTATGATTTAATTAGGAGGAAGTTTCTATAAATTTCTAAAAAACATTTTTTTGGATCTGGTAGAAGTTGAACTTGTTGGTTGTGAAATAATGGTATTAGTTTCTTTGTGCAAAAAGTATATTAATTTTCTAACTATAAAAACCAAAAATTGAAGAAAAAACTACTAAGCTATTTATGACTTGTGGTATATGAATCTTTGTAAAATAAATAGTTTACAATCAATCGAATTGAAGAAGAGAACAAAATACCCCATTTTTCAGCATGACTGAAGTTTGATAAAATATAACTGGTAAAAATGACCTCTTCGGTTATGTAATAAGTTTGATAAGTTATGTAATAATGTTTGAGGTTGGGTAAATGGGTTTTTGAGGTTAATAAATTATTAATCATCATTGTTAATAGTCATTTTTGTTAAAAATTAAAAACAATGGAACGGTTGCCGAACTAACTTTTTCTATAAAATAAAATTATATTTATTTATGAAACAAGCAAAAAATATTGTTCAAAATGTTGTTTTTAATATCGAGAATTGTTCATAACATTTCTTTGCAAACTCTCTTATTGGCTTCAATTTCATGTATATCACTATCTTTTTCATTGTTAAACTGTTTAACAATAATCAGGAAAATTTGAAATTAAAACTAATATATGTACAAAATCACAAATTTTTTTTAGTCATCAACATTTTAGTCTAACCTTTTGGAGACCCTCCAGAGTATGCATTTTTCATGAATTAGTACAAAAGCACATAAAATGCTTATTTGAATAGTCGTTTCAATGTTAATTTACTTCATTGCGCTGCTAAAGTCCCAAAATGCAAATGAGCAAAAGTTTGATCATGAATAGTGCCACGTTTGGTGAGTTTATTACACTTTTTACAAAACATTTCAGATTAGTGATCAGTTAATTATTAGCCTGTCATGTCTGACTTTAAATAAAAAGGAGCAGTATTCTGCTTAAGTTGTATCAACAATGGTCAACCTGGCCAAAAGTACTTTTTTTTCTAGAAAATAAAGTATTTATCAAACAACAAAATAGTTTTTGAAAAAGTTGTTTATTTTATTATTGAAACTTGTTAACATTACCTTCTAAACTATCTGCTTCGATTATATCACTATTTTTGGAATGTTTAAATGTTTAACAATAATCCAGTAAAATTGGAAATGAAAAGTATTATGTAAAAAATCCCAACTTTGTATTGATCTTCATCATCAAAACTTTTAATCAAACTTTTTGGAGACCAGAGTATGAATTTTTTTCAGAAGTTGGTTCAAAAGCAAATATAATATTTAGAACAGTCTTTTAAATATTAACTTTACCTCATTGTTCTGCTTGAGTTGCAAAGTGCAGCTCAGTGAGAGTTTGATTATGGCTAGTGCCACATTTTATTAGTCTAAATATCTCTGTACCAAACGTTACTTATGAGTGATCAGTTAATTATTAGCCTTTCATGTCTGAATTTAAATATAAAAAAAAGTAATCCGCCTAAATTGTACTGACAGTTAGAATGTATTACAGCCTAGACTGAGCTGAGTT